>NW_006383011.1:14257250-14276235 GCF_000327345.1 Myotis davidii | reverse complement strand
CTTCCTGAGGTCTTTTCAAACAAGGACCAGCAGCTTTATTTCCCCTACAATTGTGGACACTGCCACCATGGCTGTCACCCATCTTAATTGAGTATCTGGCTCAATGAAGTGCCACAATACCCTGCATTTGGCTTTATCATGTCAACATAACATTCGAGAATTGTCCCCGGTAGACAGAGAATGCCTGGGTAATAGGCTGTGCCTCTTTTTCTCTAGCACCAGTGTGTAGTTTAGTGTTAAGGGTGTTCTGTTATCATTGTCGGGTGAATGTTCACCTGCATGAAATTCACACACACACACACACACACACACACACACTGGGTGCTCACACACATCAAGATGTAGATTCCTATGGGAAGCTTACTTTAAATCTCACTTGAGAGTATTTACAAAGCAAATAGTTGGTGCTTCGCGAATGTCTGTTGAGTTGAAGAAAGAGTAAGTGCACATACGTACAGACTATGGAAAATTTATTCCAAAATATCTTAAGAAGAGAGCCACCATGTAGCCTCGCTTCCTCGTAATTACCGTAGAAAGAATGCGGACTGGAAAATCAAAGGTTAGAGTTCATGTTCATCTTCTCAGCTCTGTTTCCCTGAGGAGATCATCTTACCTCTTTGGACCTCTATTTCCTCATCTGTCATATGAGGTGTTAGAAATGGCATTTAATGCCTATTGAATAGTCTAGATTCCATTTTTATTAGAAGGCCTAAAGTCAAACCACCAGCTGTTTTCCATTAAGTGGCATGAATGCGGGACTCATTTTTCAGCCTCATCATGGAGCACGTTCATGACAAGCTCTCTAGCTCTGGGCAGAGCAGCAAAGCTGAGAGCAACAGATGGACCAGAGTTTTCCCAACTGGTGGCAGGAGGCCAAGACCTAGTTGGAAAGCAAAGACAGGGTGAGATGCCCGAGCCAGGCGGGAGCAGCAGTCAGTGACCCATGTCAGTCTGAGCTCAAAGCTGGCCAGATACTTGGGAAAGGAGCATGGGAGGGAGCAAGATA
Source organism: Myotis davidii (assembly GCF_000327345.1). Taxonomy (NCBI): domain Eukaryota; kingdom Metazoa; phylum Chordata; class Mammalia; order Chiroptera; family Vespertilionidae; genus Myotis; species Myotis davidii. Next base: position 14,275,229 of record NW_006383011.1, on the reverse strand, counting down.
GTGAGCTTTCAGGGCTAAGCTGGAAATAGTCCCCCTCCCAGGAGAGCCTGAGAGAGGACCCAATGCAAGTCATCAAGGCAGTTTCAGTTGTCTAAAGGATGGGTAGGTGGAAAGGTGTTTAGACTTAGTCTGTGTCTCTTCCCCCTCCCACCCCCCCAGTGTAGATGGAAGCCAGGAGGAAGTTAATTTGGGATTAATTGGAGGGAGAAGAGTATAATCTTGTCTAAATGATAATGCGATGAACTTGCTTATAAAGTAATGAGGTCTCCACTATGGAAGTGTTTCTGCAGCAGCTGGCAATTCCTCAGCAGAGATGAATAAGGATTCCTCAATTGGGAAGGTTGGACTAGATCCGTGGTTGGCAAACTGCGGCTTGCGAGCCACATGCAGCTCTTTGGCCCCTTGAGTGTGGGTCTTCCACAAAATACCATGTGCAGGCGTGCACGTACAGTGCGATTGAAACTTCATGGCCCATGCGCAGAAGTCGGTATTTTATATTATCCTCCCCAAATCTTATTTAGGGAAATGCTTTCAGATTTCAGAACTCTTCCTCAGCACACCCTGCCTTTTGTAACTGGACTAAAGGGGTCCATTCATCTGTGTGCATCAAAGTCCAATCAAACACAAACAGGAGTTTGCAGCAAAGGTTTATGAATTGAGGAAATGCTGCCAAGCCTGGAGTCTCAGGTAAACTAGTGCTAAAAGGCCTGGCTCCCTGATGGCTTCCGGGGGATGGACTATATAGGGGGGAAATCATTAATCATGGTGGTTAAAGGAGTTGCCGTCCTGGGCTCCACTGGTTGCTTGGGGCCAGTGTAGGGAGTAGTTGGTCATTGTATCTTGTGCACCATCGTCATCGTATTGTTCTGTTTCATGAGGGTGTGGTCTGTAAGGTCCTTTCCCTTCCATGGGCTAGGGCTGAAACAACTGAAATCCAGATGTTATCTTTAGCTTGACCAAACTCTGTTTCTGTGGCCAACAGATTGTTCTTAAGACAGTTTGATACTGATCAGAAACTGATATCCTAAGGGCTTAATGATTAAGGAAGGGAGTGGACGGACAGAAAGGAGTAAGAGTCATGTTAAAGAAATGGAGTTTCTACGTGGTTCCACTTTGGGAACTGTTTAGTCTTTGAGTGTTTCCCTTAAAGTGGAGCATCCTGAATTGGACCTCATGGGCCAGGCTGTGGCCTGGCCAGGGCCTCTCTAGAAACATTACACAATTTTTACAGATAGTGGACCTATTAATTCCTCATCTCTCTTGCTCTGAGCTGGGCTGTAAAAGCAAACAGCAGTGTGTCTTGGTTCCTCTGGTCTGTGCTCATGCCACCTCAGAGGATGGACAGACTTTATTTCTTTTTGTCCACTGGAGTTGAGCTTCTTTTTTTATATACATTTTTATTGATTTCAGAGAGGAAGGGAGAAAGAGAGAGATAGAAACATCAATGATGAGAGAGAATCATTGATTAACTTCCTCCAGCACACCCCACACGGGGAATTGAGCCTGCAATCTGGGCATGTGCCCTGACCGGGAATCAAACCATGACCTCCAGGTTCATAGGTCAATGCTCAACTACTGAGCCACACCGGCCGGGCTGGAGTTGAACTTCTGATGCCTTTGCGATAAATCTTCTAATCTAGATGGTGACTTTCAACTTGGGGTGCATTTTCTGTACTGGGAACTTCTATGGCAGTCCATCCATGCCTTCTCAAGAGTCTCCCATTTCACCCCAAATGCTCTCCTTCTCTTTTATTTGTTTCTTTCCCCCTTTTATTTTTCTTTTCATCTATTCTTTCTCAATTCTCCATGCTCACTGAATACCACATTTCTACTTGTTTTTTCTCTTGAAATTCTTTGCCTTCCTGGTATCTTGGTGAATAGGAATGTGGGTGGCTTGTCAGCTCCATTGTGCCTATGAAGAAAAATGCCCAGAGGTTAAGTGATGCGTCTAATTTACTGGCAGAGCCAAGGCTTCCTGACTTCCTGACTTTGCAGCCCCTGCCCTGGAGATCACATGCATTTGCTCATAACACTGGAGCCACAAAGATCATCAAGCTTTTCTCTGTGTGTGTGGTCATTGTGCTGAAAGAATTTACCCAGGGGCCAGTCCCAGGCCTCTGGAGATCATCTCTGAGATCACACTGAAGTGATGAGAGCAAAGGAATTTATGGAGTGCTTCTTGTTTTTCAAAGAAACTTTTAAGGCCATCACTTTCTATGAAGTTCCCCAGAGCCCTTTGAGGTGGAAGAGCCCATGTGAGCCTCATTTTGCAGGTGAAGGTCATGGGTAGAGGGGGCCCTGAGACATGATAGCTTCTGGTCTACAAATCTTCCATTTGACCCACGATTCAGGAAAATCAGGAAAGGGGAATGAGTTGTTTCTGGTTCAAAGGAAATGTTCAAAGTTCATTCTGGTGTCAAAGGAAATGGAGACCTAGGGTTCTGGGCTTGGCAGTTGGTCCAAGGCGAAGTCTCATGCCATATGGAAGATGGGAGCTGGGCCAGGGGCTGGGGCAGGGACACCGGGGCAGGCTCTGACCCTGGATGTCAGGCTAGCTCCAGCAGGTTGGGAGATTGTAAGGCCAGCTGGGAGGGAAGGGTGCAGGCTTGGTGGTCGGTGGGTAGGACATGGGCGAATTGGTTTTAGCCTCCTGGGGGGAGAGGTGGCCTTCTAAGATCTGGTAGATACACTGGCTGGGGATTCTGAAGTGTGGAGAGGGACACTTGTTATAATGTGAGTCTTGTTATAATCTTGGGTTATTCGTCCATTTATTCCACAAATATCAGCGAGCAACTATTGAACATAAGTAAATCTCTAACATACACTTTTTCTTACAAGGACCTCATATATAGGCTCTTCCCCCAAAAATGTATACACAGACTTCGGATAATTATAAAGGCAGTGTTTATTAAAATAAATTTCATTTTCATTTAACAGCTATCAGCTATTAAAGTGTGTATACATTTATTTGGGGGGACACACTATATGTGTGTAAGTGTATATATATATCTATCTCTATATCACCTCACATATATGTATTATTAATGTATATAACCAGTGAGAATACAAAGTATTTTCCTCTATTTATGGATTAGGAAACTGAGTCCTGAGTCAAAGAGGGTAACTAGTTTGCTCAAAGCCCCACAGTTACTTAGAAGCTGAGCCAAGTCCCAAACCCATGTTTTCTGAGTTTTAACTGGTGCTTCTAACTGCTTCCCATATGGCAAGCAGTTCCTACTGTCAAGGTGTATGCTTTGAAGAGAAACAGGGAAACATTCTTTTGGAGTTATTACTGAAGGTTCTACTTTATCTTTAGAGGCTGGAAAACCTAAATGCGGAGTTGGAACACAACTCGAGCCCTTTTTGTTAAACCCCCAAGGGGCATTCGTGTCGTTGGCAGTCACTCTTTAAGTCAACCCGGAACAAGTCCTCTTCTTAGATTTGGAATTAACGTCCGTGCTCTGATGCATCCTGACCTGTGTTGGGCACTCTCGTTATGTGGCCAAGTGGAGCGGAGCAGCAGGAAGAATGGTTTGGGTTTCCTTGGTAAAGTGGTTATGGGTAAGAGGGCTGAGGTCATAGGGCAACCAACCTGGGTCCTTCTGCAGTGAAGGAAGGTTGCTGTCCCAAAGCTCCAGGGCTCAAATATGTGACTCAGCTCACAGCCTGTACTATGACCAAGGGTCGAGCCCCTCTAAGCCCAGCCCGTGCCCCTCTAATAGGCTCTCTGACCCTGAGCCCTGGGACTAGGCACAGGAGGCTCTATGACCCTGAGCCAAGCTGAGCAAGGCTGATCCCTGAGAGGCCTCATCCTGTTGGCTCAGCCTGATCCTAGCACACCCTTCCTAATGGACTTCCTCACCTTTATATGAGTCCCTTGCAGAGCTGCCTTGTCTGGGTGGGAGCTCCCTGGGAAGCCTGGTTCTGACCATGAGTTTTTGCCTGTCAGAATGTCCTGCTGTGGCTGCTGCCTCCCCCTTTCCTTTGCAGCCATAAGCAGCTGTTCTTCTGTGCTTCCCTTGGCCCGTTTTTGCCCTCCATGAGCCTGTCAGAAACCCTGGGATGAGTCAGAACTTGGCTTCAGTCTCAGGTGCATCTTGCACTCATTCACTGAACAGTTGTTGTGCCTGTGAGCTTGTGCCAGGGCAGGGCACCCAAGCATGAACAAGATCCTGCCAGTCCCTGTTCTGGGGTTGCTCCCAACCTAGAATGGAGACCCCAGGAGACACTCGGCCTGCTGTGACAAGTGCTACTGGGAACTCCAACCTGGATCACTGGCCCATCACCTACTCTGGGGGTTGGGTTAGTGCCCTGGTGCTCTGTGTTTCTGCCAGACTCCCGAGGTCCTGACATCTGCCTTGGGAGCCTTGCTCTGCTGCCCCAGGGCCATATCACTGATCCAGTCACCTGTTGCTCTAGAACAAGCATGTCAAACTCACAGCTCACGGGCTGCATGCAGCCCACAATGAATATTTTTGTGGCCCAGCCAATGTAATGGTATGTAAGAAACATTTTAATAAAAACTTTATAACTTAATTTTTACAATATCCTGTTATACATAATTATTATTAATGAACTACAACATTCACTGATGACTGATTAGTATAATCATGTTGCATTCATTTCCCTTACGCGCCTTATGTGCAAGCGTACCATTTCTCTCCACTAATACTAGCAGCGAATATTTCAGCAGCTGATTGCCATGACATTAGTCTTGGACTGACTTGTTTGGTGTGCGCAAGAGGAAATACTTTGCTTTTCAGAGAACAAGAAAAAATCGGTTTATTTGCCTTATGCTTATTAATTTGTGCAGTTTATTCAGTGTCTGGTAAGTTAATGTTCAAGAAAAAGTATTAATTTTTATTAAAATGTTCTATTATTTTATGTTAACTATTACTCATTTATTTCAGCCCTTGGTATTGAGAATGTCTCTCTCAAAATACACTAACGATTACTCATTTATTTCAGCCCTTGGTATTGAGCATGTCTCTCTCAAAATAAACCTATGAAAATTGAAGCTTTTGTTTTTTTGCGGCCCACATAAACTTAAACCTTATTTATTTGGCCGTGTTAGCCTTTGAGTTTGACATGCTTGCTCTAGAACAACCTCTCCAAACACAGGGGTTTCCATAGATGGGCAAATGAATAATCAGATGTGGTATATAAGTACATGGAATATTTTCAGCCTTGAAAAGGAAGGAAATGCTACAACATGGATGAACCTTTATGACATGCTAAGCGGAATAAGCCAGTCACAAAAGTTCAAACATTGACTGATTCCACTTTTAGGAGGTAGTTAGAATAGTCATATTCATAGAAACAGAGTAGAATGGTGGTTGCCTGGGGCTGAGGGGAGGGGGAAATGGAGAGTTAGTGTTTAATGGGTCCAGAGTATCAGTTTGATAGCATGACAGTCTGGAGCTGGCGGGTGGTGATGGTTGCATAACAGTGGGAATAGACTTAATAACACAGATCTGTGCCCTTAAAAATGGTTAAAAGGGTAAATTCTATCTTTAAGTGTATTTTACCACATACACAAAAATGTAGAGGCTTAAAACCACACTTTGATGTTTTCTTTGCTGGTTCTGTGGGTTGACTGGCCTCAGCTGGGTGGTTCTTGCGTAGGTTGTCTCATGTAGTTGTCATCAGATGGCGACTGGGGTTGGGATCGCCGAAAGCTCAATGGGCTGGTGTCTACAAGGTGCCCCGCTATGGCACCCCACGTGGCTTCTTTGTCCAGCCTGGGTTTCTACTATGGTGGTGGTGGCTCAGGGCTCTGACAAGCAGGAAATGGCTGCTTCTAGGCCACTTGGCAGCTCCTGGGTGACTTCAGGCCCATGCCCAGAATTGTCACAGTGTCACTTCTGTCACACCGTGTCCATCAGAGCAGTGACAGGCCCATCCAGATTCAAGAGGGGAAATAGAGCGTCTCTCTCAGGGGAAGAGGGAGAAGGTGACATTTCAGAAAACTTCCTGCCGAAGTGTGGTTGCAGTTGTCTTAAAGATTTTAAATAGGGAAGTCTTCAGGCAGGTACTTGCTTCTCTGTAGACCCCTTTAGGGGAATTCATCTGCATTGTTAGAGTTTGAAGGGCCCTTGTTTTTCACACACAGAGCCAGAGAGAGCTGGAACAACCACCCCCCCCCCACCCCCCCCAAACACTGGCCTCCTGGCTCCCAGGCTGGGCCAACAGCTGTGGGACCTCCCCCAGAGGAACCTCTGTGTGCTCTGAGCAGTAGTATGAAGGTCTGGTGGAAAGATGGGTGTGTTGATTTTTTAAAAATTTCCCTAATTTTGGAATTGCTCAAGTTGTTACATATTTATATGTATGTACATTTGTGGAATATCCAGAAATGGCTAGGATCAAAGCCAATATGTTTTTGTTCTCTGTAAGTTAGTGCTTCCTGCCTCAGTATTCACAGTGATGTAGACATTTCCAGGTGAGCTTGGTGGTCAGCAACAGCCTAGGACTGGCCACGGATAAACCAAAATGCATTTGATTTGGGGTCTGCACACAGCCCTGATCAGAGTGAGCTTGCCTCTGTGGCATGTGGCCCAGTTTGGGCAGCCAGAGAGGAGACCTGTTTAGCGATGATTAATATGTGTGGAACTGGATTTTGTGTTCTCTTCATGGAGGGAATGAAGCCAGGTGGGAGAAGTTCCCTTAGGCTGGTGTTAACTGACTGGTACATAACCCAAATGCACAGAACATGAGTAGAGGGTGTGGTTACTGATGCCTCATCTGCTGCCCCCCTGTTTCTGCCCAAGCAGTCGCCCCTCCCCAGGTAGCCTCCCTGCCCCTGAGCAGGGGCTGTCCTCTCTGAACAGCCCAGTGCACTTCAGCACAGGGGACAGCACATCTTGTCCATCATTTGTTGTTTTCTCTGGACTTTTCTACCAGGTTTTAAGCACCTGAAGAGCAGGACTCTATAGTAACAACAGCCTCTGTTTATGATCTCCTGCTGCATCTTCCATTTTACAGATGTTGCTTTAGTACGTGCAAGAGCCCTGCCTCACTTTGCTCAGGCTGCAGTACCAGCATACCAGACTGGGTGACTCACACAACAGAAATGTTTCTCACAGCTCTGGAGGCTAGAAGTCCAAGATCAGGGTGTTGGCAGGTCTGTTTCTTCTGAGGCCTCTCTTCTAGCCTTGCAGATGGCCACCTTCTCACTATGTCCTTACATGGTCTTTTCTCTCTGTTCGTCTCCGTGGTGTCTCTCTTTGTGTCTTAACCTCTTCTTATAACAACACCAGTCAGACTGGCTCAGGGCTCAGACTAACAGTCTCATATTATTCTAAGTATGTTTTTATTCTTCTTAAAGTGAGAGGAAAGCAGAGGGTGAGAGAGAGAAACACTGATATGAGAGAGAAACATCAATTGGCTGCCTCCCACAGGCATCCCAACCAGGGATCGAGCTGCAACCTGGACATGTGCCCTGACGGGGAACTGAACCAGTGACCTTTTGGCACACAGGACGATGCTCCAACCAAATGAGTCACACTGACTAGGGCTAACGGCATCACTTAAACAGCTCTTTAGAGACCCTACCTCTAAGTACAGTCACATTCGGAGGCTTTGGGCGTTAGGGCTGAATTTGGGGATACACAACTCAGCCCATAACAAATCCTAAAAGTTAACTATTGTCCTTGTTTCACACATGAGGAAACTGAGGCTCATGGAGGTAAGTAACTTGCCCGTGTTGCTCAGTCAGTTGCGGGCAGGGCTTACACACAGTCTAACTTTTCAACCCTTCTTTCTCAGCCACATGGGCAATGATTCGGGTCTTGGTTCTGTGGTCTGCATGGCGCTCCACTCAGGACCCAGCACATAGAAGACAAAGTAACTATTCGCTGAATGAATGAGCAGTGGGCGTGTGATTGAAGAATTTGCACCAGAACATTTGGAAGGTGTTCCCCAAAACCCAGCATCCAAAGGTGAAGATCCTGGGGGATTTTCCTGGAAGATCTTGGTCCTTAACTTCTCATGCAGACCATTCCAGTCTGAACACAGCACCGTTAGTGAGTGGGTAGGAATCACATTTTAAAGCGTTAAATATTCTTTCTGGGCCATTTAGCTACTGCCTCCTCTCAAAACACTAAAAGCAATTACACGGTAATTAAGATAAATTACTTGAACAATTTTCATAGCAAAGTGGCCAATTTTGGTTTTCCCCTCACTAAATATTTAAATCCAGAGAGGGATCTTCTTTCTAATTCTTTAACCTTCCAGGACTTTCTGCTTATCTTCAGGAGGGCCCTGGGCCCGCTGGTGGAGGTAGAGGGGAAGGAGGAGGTTTGCATATTTAAGATGTGTGATCTGCACCAAGCCCCTTCAGCTAACTATCCCACATCTTTTTCATGGTTTCCTCTAAGAATTCAGAACCCAAATCCAGGAGCTGCCATCTAATAACCACGGGGGCCACACCCCAGCACAGCCCTGGGGGCCCCTAAGGAGATAATGCCGTTTCTCATGTCTGTCTCTGAGTGCCTTGCTCTGCCCACTGGAGAACCCACGGCAATATAAATACCAGAAGGCAGCCCTGAAAGCAGGCCTTGTTTCAGGCCCTCTGCCTGCACGAAGGCTCACTTGTCTGCCCCTGCCCTGGTGGGGGTGGGCTGGATTTTTGGGAGAGTGGGAAGCCCTGGCCCTTTTGTGTTCCTGGGACCAAAAGGTAGGTAGGGTACAAAGCGGTAGGCTGTTCCTAGGGCTGCCAGAAACCAGTCCACCAGGAAAGAGCTCAGCCCCAGAGCAGCAGAAACCCCCAAAATGGGGCGGGGGGGCGGGTATAGGGATGAAGTTGCTGAGACATGGACAGCTGAGCCTGGCCTCTGTCTATTCATGAGCCCCAGCATCCCTGCTCCCTTGGCTTCTAGACTGGCAGCCATGCTTCATGCCCACCTTCTGCTGAAGTTGCCCCCAACCCTGTCACTGTTGACCTAATCGCTCAACCCAGAGGTCATCTATCTCTACCCTCTCCAGCTCTTCAAGGGCTCATAGAAACACTCCTTCTTGCCTGGGGGGGCGGGGGGCGGGGGGGGGAGAGTGTTTCTGCACCTCCTGGTTTTTCCTGGTTTTTCCTTGGCCTGTTCTGTGTGACTTACTTTCTTTTTTCCTTTTCCTCTTCCTGTAAAATGATAGGGTCCTTAGCTTTGGTGCCCTGTGGCCTCTCTCATTCTCTCCTGCATTCAGCTTTCCCCTAGTGGAGAAAGCCCCCCAGCTCTACATGTGTAGCCTCCGGCTTTCTCTCCAGGTACGGTCTCCTGTTTTAGCTCCTTGCTAGATGTTCCACTGGGATGGACCTCAGACCGATTCGTGATTGACCTGCTCCTCTTCCTGCCTCTCCTGTTGTTACTGGAGAAATGAGTGGGCCAGATTTCCCTGTCGCTCATGGGAGGGGGATTCTTGAGATGCTGCTGAAATTAGCATTTTTAGAGGCCCCCCATGGGAGAATGAGATGAGGTAAAAGACTATTTGGAGTTATATTCCTTGGGTTTAAAAGTCCCATGTCCCTTAATGCAGTCTTAGAAAAGGAGCAGCTGTGGATTCAGCAAAGTTAGAAGCCGGGCTAGAGTCTCCGTTCCATGTTGCAGCTGGGTCCCGTTCAGCATCAGCCTTGGTGAAGTCCATCAATCCATTGTGTGGATCCCACACGGCTGTTGGCCACGTGGGCGAATGCAGGGTAATGTGCCCCCTGCAGCAAGAGTCCCAAGAGGGCTAGAGGGCCAGGAGCCAAGAGAGTGAACTCCCTTTGTCTAGGAGTTCAAATATTTAGACTTAGTGCACTTGCGATGGCCACACCTATTCTTGTCCACTGACTTGTTCCCCGGTGTGGCTGACAGCTAAGCACCTTCCCACATTACTCAGACCTTACTGGGCATGGGTCCAACTGCCTTTGTCCAGTCCCTTCCTCCATTGATCAGCAGGGAACAGACTTGGAGAGTGTTAAATTGCAGCTTTCTAGCAAAACTATAAATGGCGTGTCTATAGTGTCTAGTCTTCCCTTTACTCCTTTCCTGTTAAATAATAACCAGGTCATTACAGTGGTATCACTCTGTAGCTGCTTTTCTAAGTGCCGGATTCCCCCTGTTTTCTAGATCACTTTTGGTGTCCAAGTCCTGTCAATGATTTGTGGGGAATAATAGACTTGGAGAGTGTTAAACTCCAGCTTCCTGGCAAAGTTGTATAAATGGCATGCGTATATTATCTAGTCTTCCCTTTACTCCTTTCCTGTTAAATAATAACCAGGTCGTTACAATGGCATCACTCTGTAGCTGCTTTTCTAAGTGCCGGACTCCCCCTCCCCGCTGTTTTCTAGATCACTTTTGGTGTCTAAGTCCTGTCAAATCTTTTAAAATATTCCTTTATCTGGGTTCTCTCCTGTTCTGAACTGACCTCCTCACCAGAGAGCCGGATTTCTCATTTTCAGTGCTTGAGATATTTTGGGCTGAATAATCCTTTGTTATGGGGACCATCTAGTGCAACCGTGGGCAGATCCGGCCCGTTTGAAATGAATAAAACTAAAAATAAAGAGACCGTACCCTTTTATGTAATGATGTTTACTTTGAATTTATATTAGTTCACACAAACACTTCATCCATGCTTACTGACCTCCTCACCAGAGAGCCGGATTTCTCATCTTCAGTGCTAGAGATATTTTGGGCTGAGTAATCCTTTGTTGTGGGGACCATCTAGTGCATTGTAGGATGTTTAGCAGCATCCCTGGCCTCTACCCACTAGAGATCAGTAGCATGCCCTACCCCCAGTTGTGATCACTAAACATGTCTCCATATATTGCCAAATATGTCCTGGGAGTGAAGTCACTCCAGTTGAGAACCGGTGGTATAGACCGATGCTGAGTCAGCGTTGTGGGTGACAAGCATGGTCCCAGGTTTTCATGTCAGCCATAGGCTTTGGGAAGGATTGCCATGAAGAGACCCATAAATGCCCTCGGCCCTGGGTCTTGTCCCCGCACTATTAAATTCTCTCCACTTTGGGAGATGCCGTCTCCCAAAGGAGAAGCCCTGAGCATGGGTCCAGGCACAGGTCACATCTGGAGGGCAGGGTAGAGGCATGGTCATGTGCCAGGCAGAATGGAGACAGTTCTAGGAAAGGATTTGTAACAAGTTGACCTGATGCCAACGCCAGCTCCAAGATCTGGGCTCTTTACTTTCTTGCTGGCTAGAGAAAGGAAGGCTGGAATGGGAGAGAGGGGAAACAGGAGGGAGAGAAAGAGGAAGGAAAACTACTCTATTGAGTACCTATTATGAGACAATTTACATAAGAGGTACATATTGCCACCATTTTGCAGATGAAGAAACTGAGACCCAGAGACCTCTGTTTAACAACTTTCCATAGCATCTATGACAGTGACATGAACCTGGTATGGATACTCCATAAAACTGTCATGGTGGTGCTCAGCCAGCCTGGCTCAGTGGTTGAGCATCAACTTATGAACCAAGAGGTTGTGGTTCAATTCCCGGTCAGGGTACATGCCCGGGTTGCAGGCTCTATCCCCAGTGAGGGATGTAAAGGAGGCAGCCAATCCATGATTCTCTCTCATCATTGATGTTTCTCCCACCCCTTTCCTGTCTGAAATCAATAAAAATATATTTAAAAAACAACAGCAGTAATGATGGTGCACTCTCCCTCAGAGAGCACGCCCATGCCATTGCCTCCCCCCATCAGGCATGCAATCTCTAAATTCTAAGGGACTCAGAAGATTTGCAACCAGGGGAGCAATGGGCAGCGGCAACTCCTCCTGGACTAATTCCCTGACCCTGTCTCCAAGTCCCCCTTTTTCTCTGACTCCCCAGTGAGCTAAAGCAGCCCAGCCTAGGCTCTCTTGGTGGTTCTTCTATGCTAAGCCCTTCCTTGTTTCACTGTCCTCAGCTTTAAGAAGCATCCCACCTAAGTGTGCTTTTGCTGTGGCCAATACATTCTTACTGGCTTTGCTGAAAAAACAACAACAACAAAAAACCATACAAAAAGCTGTCATGGTAAGAAGAATAAGATTCTGAAGTCAGAATACCTGCCTGGCCTTAAATCTCTTCTTTGTTCATGTAAAGACTGTCTGCTGGGACTAGCCAGTTTGAGTTGGTATCTGTCTCTACTGCTCTCTAAATTTAGGAAATGAGCAGATTATTAGAACAAGGTAAAAATAATAGCTGGGAACCAAATTCATCCTGGGAAAGTGGAGGTTAAGTGTCCCAGGGGAGGAGTGGGGCTGGGGAGCTCTGCTAGAAGCAGCACAGATGATATTTGAAGGCATGGACAGGTTTTGGTGTGGTTTAATATTTTACAAATGGTATTTCCTGTCACAGAGCTGAACTAAATAGCACACATGTTTGTGATTAACTATATGGACTGCAGAACATATGTGTTAATAATACTTCCAGTGCATGTAGCGGGCCCTTCTCCTGTGAGCTAAAACTCTGCAAGCGTTTTCATTTTACTTTTTTCTTAGGGTTTTGTGTTGTCTTATGATTCCTTTCTGTTTCAAACTTTTAGTTTCCCCTTTAAAGGAAACTAAATTTATAGGAATGGTATTTTAAATATTTTCATAGCAAACCTTTAAGAAAATTCTTCAGGGATGCATTGTGCACCCTGGACTTTCCCTGACTTTGGCTTTGTTTCGGGCTATACACTGCAGAAGAACAAGGAGGGTAACTTTTGCAGACCTCTAGCCGTACAAAACGACAGGGAGGCTTTGCAAATGCAGCTCCAGGCTCATTTCTGTGTGGCAGTTGAGGGGTCCAGCACTGGGGAGAATCGGAGAATTCCTTATCTGGGGGACAGCCAAGAAAACCACACAGACACTGACATGAAGACATTCTTTCTCTAGATTATGCAGCATTGATATAGAGCAACAAAGTCACAGGCATAAAGGACTAGATTCAGCCCTCTGCGAAGGCGAGGGCGTTGCTGGGGTCCAGCTGTGTTCATGACGCTTGTGTAGGAGTCAGCCCAACAATGACAGCCCTGGTGGGGCCAATGTCAGGAGGCTACTGCTGAGGGTGGTGACGCTTCCCTGAGCTCTCTCTGCTGAACACCCCTTTAGCATCAGTCTCCCCCAGCGTCTGGCAGATACAGAGAAGCCGGACCCTGGGGTAATCCACAGGTAACACGCTTAGGGGGGGGCATAGTCTTCAGTTGCAGAGAATCTGGAATGCTGATTCAACAACCAAGTGCCTCTAACCCAATTTTGACAATCTGCAGGATAAGGTAGAACTTCATATTTATACTTTCTTTGAATGGTTTCTGGAGAAAAGCAAAGGAAACTGCAGAGAACAGCAGAAGTGGACAACTAAGAATGGAGGGGGTTGAGGGTTGGCCTGGGAGGAAGGACAATGCAGGGAGTTACACAGAGTTTGGGGAATTAGTCTGCCAAGATTGCCACTCGAAGAGCAGGGGGCACATCAATGCATTTGTTAGGCAGCAAGTCTGAAAAACTTCATCACGAAGGGTGGGCTGTCCAGTTGATGGGGACAGGAAATAGGGCAGGCTGAGTGACAAACACCTGTCTCAGAATTGACCCAAATTGATAATGAGCTGTTGTTCTTGAGCCATCTTGGGAAAACTGTCTCGGAGTCTGCCTTTCCCAAGCCTGGGGTGTCCAAGCGGCAGATACACGTGGTGGGCTTTATGGAGAAGTAGGGTCTTCGCAGTTTAGAGAGCTCCTGACTCCAGGAAATGGTGGCTTCCACCCCGGAGCTTTCTCCTTAGTGAAGGGTGGAGTGGTGGAAAGTACTTGGAAGTGGCAGGTAGGACACTGGCAGAGTCAGGCATCAGATCTCTTGGGACCCTTGGGGGTGATGGATGGTATCACACATGGGCTTTGGGATCAGGCAGGCCAGGTCACACTGCGGGTCTGCCTACCTGGGATGGGTGACTTCCGGCAAGTAGCTTAACCTCTCTGAGCCTTCTTTTCCTCTTCTACAAAATGGTGATATCTTTACCTGATGGGGCTGTGAGGGTTAAATGAGGTCAAGCACTTAGCATACCAGGAGCACAGAGCGCTTGATAAATGTTCGTTGGTGTGGTTAATTGAACAGAGTACCTCCAATTTCTGCCCACCTCTAAAATTCAGTGATTCTTTGAACTGGGGAAGGCAGTATAGAGATTTACTTTATGGAATACTGAATAGACCATTTAAAATGATTCAATCAAGATTGTATTGCGCTGCACACTCGTGTCAGACATTTGTGGAAGATGATCTAATGAATGAGACATGATCCCTTTCTGAAAAAACTTCACTCTGACTCTCAAGGAAGATACGAGTTTTTTTCTACAATAACATGAAAATTTTTATCCCTAAGTTGTTTTTGGTGAGACCATTTTTCATACCACTGCAACTTATTCATAAGGCTTATTGAAAGTAATTTGGAGTATTATTAATATTTAAGATGTTATTTGTGACAGATTTCATTTTTAAGATAATTTAGGATAAATTTGTTATAGTTTCCATAATGCTTTCTAAGAATTCCAGTATGATCCCTTAAGCGGAAGAAAGGGATGGAATGCAGGAATTGTATGTAAGTGCAGCCTTTCTCATGTTGGTTGTGGCCTGGGCCCTCCTTTGCTTATCCAACATTCAGCATAGGGAGTAATTATTTCAAGGCTTCCCTAAATATTTTGGGGGTTATAAAATTCTGGGCACAACCAAGAGAATGTGCTAAGCTTCAGAATGCCATCTGGCTGGGCCAGTGTGGCTTAGTGGTTGAGCACTGACCCATGAACCAGGAGGTTACAATTTGATTACCAGTCAGGGCACATGCCTGGGTTGTGGGCTCAATCCCAAGTGTGGGGCGTGCAAGAGGCAGCCGATCAAAGACTCTCTCATCGTTGATGTTTCTATCTCTCTCTCCCTCTCCTTCCCTCTCTGAAATCAATAAAAATATATTTTTAAAAACCCCAACAAAATGCCATCTGTCACATGTGTTGGGGCATGAAGTTTAAAACCCTGGTCTGCCTATATCCTTATTATTCCCCGTGTGAGTAGGCATGTGCATTTACTTTCAGCTTAATCTTGAGTTCAATGTTGAGTTCTGATGCTGCTTTGAAAATAGGGAGACAAAAAGCATGTCTAATAGTCTTAAGAGGAAGCAAACACTCCCCTAGAAACCTTTAAGCCTCAGAAATTGATTTCTAGAAATTTCTACCATAAATTTCTACATTTTCCTTTTCTATGCCCCCCATTCAGTCTTAGTGTCTTGACCTGTCTCTGAATTTCATCTGGAATTGTCTTCTACAAGTTTGCGGATAATCCAGATTGACTGAGAACAGGGTGGGATGGCATCCACATCCAGGGTGGGATGGCATCCCAGGAAAAAGCCAGGGAGTTGAACCAGAGGAATATTTCCTTCAGAGGAAGGTAGCTGGGGACTTGGTGCCAGGAGTCCTGGGTTCCCAGCTCTGCTCTCATTGGATCCTGGACTTTGGAAAAGGCTCTTAAATGCTGTGGTCCACTCTGAATTGTCATAAAATTTAAGGGAGATGTTGTCTGTGAAAGGGCTCTGTAAATGGTAGGGCTTGGGGCCCTCTGGGAGGCACAGATGCATATTTATATCCTACCCAATTTGCAGTGCAGAAAACAAACAAAACAAACCCAAGGTTAAATGGATGCTACTGCTTGAATACTTTTAAAATCTGCGTCTTGAAGTAGATGGGGTGAATTTGCAGATGACTAAAAGAAGACACATTCTATACCTCTAGATTCTGATGTGGCCCCCTGTCCCTGTTGGGGGTGGGGATGGGTTAGGAGGGAAGGAAAGAGAAGGGAAGTGCTGAATAGAATTGATTCAGTTGACTTTGGGAAAACTGACTGGTTGCTGCTTTGAGACTAGACTGGAAAGATGAAGCCATCGAGAGGGAAGGGGTAAAAGGAGAGAAATGGAAATGAGTATAAAAAGGATGGATAATGAAGGGCAGCAAGAGGGATAGAGAACAGGAGAATGAGGAGCAGAGCAGGAAACAAACCTGCCTTTGACCTTGGAGCTGGAGTCTTAGCCACTCACTCCAGAGCAGCATCTAAGTCCTGCCTTTTAAACAGGGACAAAGAATTGGGCTCTCTGTGGCATAATACAGAATTCTGTTTGGTTGCATTTAACTCACATTACATTTGCTGAGTGCCTCCTGTGGAAGTCTTGCATAGGGGGAAGATTATGGTTTGCATAGATTTTTGTACTCAAGGTAGGAGATGTTTTGCAAGGTGTGCGTTCCAAAGATCAGGGGTCACTTAGAAAGTAATGGGATTGATTTTTCTATCTGGCTTATGGAAATCATTTTTTTTCATAATAAGCACGAATCTGAAAAAACCAATATCACTGTTCCAAATTTTGAAGCCACCCATGAAAAACGGATGAGGCAGAACGTTCGGGATCGATCAGAAGAGGAGGCAGCCTGAAGCTGAATTATTTCTTCTCTTGGTTTTTACTTTTTCTTTCTTTTAATTAACCGACTAAAGTAAATATTTACATGATCTTCCACCCTGTCCAAAGAAGTATTTTGGCTGGATTCTTTCTGAAGAGGGTGAGAAGGGATGGGTCGATAAATATTGCTTCTGATTTCCTGCCTCTGAGGCTCCTGGCAGAGTCCCTTGAAACACTGCTCTTCTTGCCCTGAAGGGAACTTGCTGGCAACTCCAGCCCAAGGGCAGTGACAGTGAAATGCCCTCTAGAGAGCCAGCTGGCCTGGGCTGCGCTCCACTGTGTGTTTTTGTGCCTTCAGGAATGTGCGGATTTAGCAAATGACAGCACTGAGTGAGCCCTGTCCCCAGCTGAGCCCCAGGCCCTCTCTCTTCCTTTGTGTTGGCTCTTTTCCGAGTTTGAGTGATTGCATTGGTTAAGCCTTCATTTTCCACAAGGGGAGGCAAGAAGGTGGGCTGGAGGGAGAAAAATATGCCTTTCTCATGGCCTTTATTCCAGCAGTTTTTGAGTTCTCACACTAGTAGATCTTATGGAACTTTACTTTCTGTCAGTTTGGAAGTTTGGTCAAAAATCCCAGTGGTAACACAATTTCTGTTTTTGAAAAAAAATTCAACTGGATGTCAACTACCATAGAGTTGTTTTAGAGTTGGAAAAAAACTCAGAGCTGATTCTAGTCTAATCACTGAATATCTGGAATGAGTAGCAGAGCAATGCCCAGCGTTTGGGTTATACCCACCCCCCAGGTCAGTACTGTGTTCCGTACAGCTCTTCGCCTCTGATGTCATTAGAATAATTTCAATAATTTATGTTGTCTTAGATTTGCATGAAGTGCCCTGTGTTCAAATTCAGGTTCTTTTCAAGCTAGGTATATACCCGAGATAAATGATTACATAAAAAACTTACACACAAATGCTCCTAGCAGTATTGTAATAGACAAAATATAGAAACAAACCAAATGTCCATCAACTGATGAACAAAATATGGGATATCCTCACAATGAAATATTATTCAGCCACAAAAAGGAGTGAAGTACTAATTGATACGTGCTACTACATGGATGAGCTTTAAAGATGTTATGCTAAGTGAAAGAAGCCAGACACAAAAGGCCATATGTTGTAGAGATTCTATTTATATGAAATGTCCATACTAGGCAAATTCAGAAAAGTAAAGTAGATCTGTGGTTTCTAGGACCTGGGAGAGGAAGAAAATGAGGAGTGACTGAGTAGGTGCAGGGTTTATCTGGGAGGGGCGTGATAAAAATGTTCTAGACTTAGTGGTGATGCACAATTCTGTGAATGTACTAAATACCACTGAATTGTCTTTTTTTTTTTTAAAGGGTGAATTTTATATGTGAGTTGTATGTCAATAAAACTGTTACCGTATTTGCCGGCGAATAAGACGACTGGGCGTATAAGACGACCCCCTAACATTTCCACTCAAAATACAGAGTTTGTTATATACTCGCCGTATAAGACTACCCCCTCTTCCGCACACCTTCCACACACCAAATAAAAGGTAAAACAATATCAGATTTGATTTTAACATTTTAATT
>NW_006383011.1:14240202-14256354 GCF_000327345.1 Myotis davidii | reverse complement strand
ATGATTCATTGGGTTTTAGCTCTTCCTCCTGTATTTTCTAGAGCACTAACAAGGTCTGGCTACATAACAGTCATTCAAATAAAGACTTTTTGAAGTGATTCAAAAACGTTGCAGTGAACAAAAACAATTCTTACATTTTTCATTGTAAAACAGTACCCTGTGTTATACCAGCAGCAGCCTCATACCTCTCATGTTTACCACAACCCTTGATTGCATCATTTTCTCTTGTGCTTGATTTAATCTCATGTTGCTCTATAATACTAACATGCCATACAGACTTGTAGCCTAGGAGCAATAGGCTATACCATATAGCCTAGGTATATAGTAGGTTATACGATCTAAGTTTGTGTATGTAAGTACAATCTATGATGTTCACACAACAATGAAACTACCTAATGGAAAATTTCTCAGAATGCATCCCCATTGCTAAGCAGTGCATGACTGTAGTCAAATTTATAGAAGCAGAGAGTAGAATGATGGTTACCATGGGCTGGGAGGAGAGGGAAAAGGGTATTGCTGTTCAGTGGGGATGCAGTTTTAGTCATGCCAATAGAAAAAGTCCGAGAGATCTGTTGTACAACAATGTGCATATAGGTAACAATACTCTATCACTTAAAAATTCAGTCTTGCCCTAACTGGTTTGGCTCAGTGGATAGAGCATCAATCTGCGGATTGAAGGGTCCCAGGTTCGATTCTGGTCAAGGGTATGTACCTTGGTTGTGGGCACATCCCCAGTGGGGGGTGTGCAAGAGGCAGCTGATTGATGATTCTCTCTCATCAATGTTTCTAACTCTCTATCCCTCTCCCTTCCTCTATGTAAAAAAATCAATAAAATATATATTTTTTAAAAATTCAGTCTTCTCACTAATTATAGGTATAGGTCAGTTCAGATTTCCTATTTCTTTATGATTGGATCTTGGTAGACATTACGTTTCTAGGAATTTATCCATTTCTTCTGGGTTAATCAATTTGTTGGCCCCTAATTGTTCACATAGTCTCTTCTAATAAATTTAAAAAAAATTTTCTGTGACATTAGTTGTAATGTCTCCTCTTTCATTTGTGATTTTATTTAAGTATTTTCCCCTTAGCCCAGCTAAAATTTGTCAATTTTGTTGATTTTTTAAAAAATGTAACTCTTAGTTTTATTGATATTTTTTTCTATTTTCTTTGTCTATATCATTTACTTCTGCTCTAATCTTTATTCATTTCTTCCTGCTAACTTAGGGATTAGTTTTTGTTTGTTTTTTAGTTCTTTGAGCTATAAAGTTAGGCTATTTATTTGAGATCTTTTTAAAAAAATGTAGGCATTTACCAGCATGAACTTCCCTCTTAGCACCACTTTTGCTGTATACAATAAGTTTTGGTATGTTGTGTTTTAATTTTTGTCTCAAGATATTGTCTAATTTTGGTTTTTATTTCTTCTTTGGCCCATTGTGTATTGTTTAATTTCTACATATTTGTGAATTTTTCAGTTTTCCTTCTGCTATTGGTTTCCAGTTTTTTCTATTGTGGTAGAAAAGATACCTTTGTGATTTCAATCTTAAATTTGTTGAGACCTGTTTTGTGGCCTAACCTGTGATGTATCTAGAGAATGTTCTGTGTGTGCTTGAGAAGAATGTGTGTTTTACTGTTGTTATGTGGAATGTTTTGTATATGTCCTGTATATCCACTTGATTTATACAGTGTTGTTCTAGTCCTCCATTTCTTTATTGATCTTCTGTTTGGATGTCCTATCCATTATTGAAAGTGGGATACTGAAATATCCTTCTATTATTGTGTCCCTGTCTATTTCTCCATTTAGTTTTTTAATGTTTGCTTTATACATTAAGGTGTATTAGTGTTGAGTTTATATATACTTTTAATCATCCTATCTTTCTAGTGAGTTGACCCCTTTATCATTACATAACATCCTTCTCTATCTCTTGTGACAGTTGTTGACTTAAACTTATTCTGTCTGATGGTATGGCTACCCCCTGCTCTCTTTAGATTTCTATTTGCATAGAATATCATTTTTTAGTCTTTCACTTTCAGCCTATGTTTTTGCTTAAATCTAAAATGAGTCTTTTGTCACAGCATATGGCTAGATCTTATATTTTTAAATCCATTCAGCCATCAAAAATGTTACAATTTTTAAGCACTTCTTTGAACTCAGTTAATCTATAAATCCGGATGCTTTTAAATAGAAGTATTTCTCAGAACTAAAGACCTTTAGTAACTTGAAATTTTCCCCTCATTTTTATTCTTATTTTTTCTTTTTTTCCTTTAACAGAGACAACACATCTGAATCATTGACAGGATCACAATCTGATTTTAAAGATGTGTTCTACAAACCCAGGCAACTGGGTCACATTTGATGATGACCCTACATTTCAATCTTCTCAAAAGTCGAAGAACTTCCGTCCAGAGAATCAAGGCATCTGCAGGCCAAACGGACTTAAGCTGAACCTTTCCACTCCTAAGGAATTTTCCAGTGGGTCTTCCTCCACCAGTAGTACCCCTCTCCCCTCTCCCATCATAGACTTCTACTTCAGTCCAGGACCTCCAAGTAACTCTCCTCTTTCTACACCTACCAAAGACTTCCCAGGAATTCCTGGCATCCCCAAAGCAGGGACTCATATGCTTTATCCTATTCCAGAATTATCTTCAAACAGCCCACTCACAACACCTGGAGCAGATTCTTCCTTATTGTCTACTACACTAACCTGTGTTCCCCATGCTTCCTTCCCCAATGATCACTCACGCACACCTCCAGCTCCCAAAGTGGGTCTTCCCGATGAAGTTAGTCCTCCACAGGCTGAAAGCCTGGGGTTCCAAAGTGATGCTCTTCAGTTTCAGTATTTTCAGGAGGACTGTGCCTTTTCAAGTCCATTTTGGAAAGAAGAAGGCAGTGCTTCCCAGTTCACCTTTGACCCTCCAGGAAGCAGAAAGGGATTCCCATCAAGAGACAAAGAAATGCCCATTGATCAAAAAAGCTTAAATCAGTGTTCACTCAACTACATCTGTAAGAAGCTTGAACATCTCCAATCAGCTGAGGACCAAGACTCCTTTGGAAGTTTGTCTATGCAGTGTCTGTATGCTGAAGATACAGGCTCTTCCTTTGTCCCCCACACCCTCTTCAGGAGTCAGCCCAAACCTGGATGGTCTTTCATGCTGAGAATTCCTGAGAAGAAGAACATGATGTCTTCCCGTCAGTGGGGACCAATTTTTTTAAAAGTCTTACCTGGAGGAATTTTGCAAATGTATTATGAGGAGGGGTTAGAAAAACCATTTAAAGAGTTACAGCTTGATTCACAGTGCAGGCTTTCTGAACCCAAACTTGAGAACTTCAGTGTGGCAGGAAAAATCCATACTGTGAAGATTGAACATGTGTCTTACACAGAAAAAAGAAAGTACCATTCTAAGACAGAAGTAGTTCACGAGCCAGACATAGAGCAGATGCTAAAGTTGGGATCCACAGAGTACCATGACTTCCTCGACTTTCTGACTACTGTGGAGGAGGAGCTGCTGAAGCTGCCAGCTGTTTCAAAACCAAAAAAGAACTATGAGGAACAAGAAATTTCCCTTGAGATTGTGGACAACTTTTGGGGTAAAATCACTAAAGAAGAAGGGAAATTGGTTGAAAGTGCGGTGATAACTCAGATCTGTTGCCTCTGCTTTGTGAATGGGAACTCGGAATGCTTCTTAACATTGAATGATCTTGAGCTGCAGAAGCGAAATGAACACTATTTTGAAGTAGACCCAGAAAAGAAGGGGATTGATATTCTTGAATACCATTTTCATAAGTGTGTGAAAGCACAAGAATTCGAGCAATCAAGAATCATTAAGTTTGTACCTCTGGATGCCTGCCGGTTTGAGCTGATGCGTTTCAAGACGTTGTATAATGGGGAAGACCTTCCCTTTTCCCTGAAGTCTGTAGTGGTTGTCCAGGGGGCATATGTGGAGCTTCAGGCCTTTGTCAACATGACCCCATTGCTTCCGAAATCATCCCATGCCAATTCCTTGAGGTCCTGTGACAACATAATGATACACTTTCCTGTCCCGTCGCAGTGGATCAAGGCTCTCTGGACCATGAACCTCCAGAGGCAGAAGTCCCTGAAAGCCAAAATGAACCGCCGGGCATGTCTGGGGAGTTTACATGAACCCGAATCTGAACCTGTCATACAGGTCACTGTGGGGTCAGCAAAATATGAGAGTGCCTACCGGGCCGTGGTATGGAAGATAGATCGGCTTCCTGATAAACATTCAAGTAAATATTCAACACCTCAAGTTGATTTTCATGTGAAACAGCCTCAATGTTTTCACCCTACTTAGATTGAAATGAGGTTGAGACAGATGGTAACTTCGGTCAGCTGAGGACATGCTTATACATTGCTGGGTGGGAGATGGGACATTTAGTTAAACAGCCGGCTTTTTTCATTCTTTTGTGCCAGTTTCTGCCAGATCAGTTTAATTTTAAATATATATAAAATATTAGTCTAGGCTAGGATTTAGTTGTACATGGTGGCACACAGGGAACACTTATAGTTGACTTCTTGACATTAAATTCCCTAATTAATCTTTAAAGATCTACATCCATGAGTTTACCTGAGCATTTTCATTTTCTTATCTTTCTTCTTCCTTGCGTTTTCCTCTGGGCCTTTCACTGGGGAGGTGAGAGATGGGTGAGGAAATTCAGAAGAGGAGCCCCCAAAACAATGACAGGTTACCTGTGAGCCTTGGGGTTAGGGAGAGGATGGGAGGAGGCCAGGATCTCTGGCTTTGGGGAATAGGTGGACAGTGGTGCCATTAGCTGATAGCCGAGGATTCTGTCATCACTCTTGCTTTTAAAATCTGTCTGTTTCCAAGCCCTGTCTGCTTGTCAGAGACCATAGAATCATTAGAGCTTTAAAGACATCATACCCACATTTAGTCTCTATCCCAACATGACTCTCTGGTGGGGGGAGGCCCAGGTATGGGCGCTGATAAAAGGCTCTCCCAGGCAGCTAGTGTTGAGAACTACCGACCTGTGGAACATATTATGGTCCCCTAGGCAGAGAACGTCCCTCCCTGTGCTGTCTATTCCTACGTCTATAGAGAGAGCTCTGTTATTACTGTTGTACCTGTTTTTACTAGCAGTTGAGCTTGCAAAGAACAATTACAAGAGTGGGTTTTCCCAGAGAGGTGGCTGGACTTGATCTTGGCCTTCGGGAATTCTTTTTGAAGACTCTCATAGCACCAGGCCCACACAGAACGCATTTTACAAGCGTTCCAGTGATAATTTACTGAACAAATCCTTTAGGTTCAAAGCTGCTTTGTTCAGATCAGCTCTGTGTGCAAAGAGGAGACCTAGGGAAAAGGCCAATGGAGTGTGTCAGGTAGAAGGTGGGCAGGAGGTGGCTCTGAAGTGGGTGGCATCCTGTGGTCCAGTCTTGTGGCTTCACCATTGTGGGGGTGGGGGAGGAAACGCAAAGAGTGAGAGGGTGCCTGGAAGCTTGCCTCTGGAGGAGGGAAGTATAGAAATAGGTTGGGGTGGAGGGGAAATTTTTGTCTAAGGCAGTACTTCTCACACTTTTTGTGTGTACATGAATCACCTTGTTCAAATGTAGATTGTGATTCAACATGTGGGGCCTGATAACTGTTCTCAGGTGATACCAATGCTGTTGCCCTCGGACAACGTGTAGAATAACAGAGTCTTAGGGTACATCTCCACTTTTCTATATGATTTTTAAAGCAATTGGGTGTCTAGAGAACAGCAGATTTTTAAAGTCTTTAAAACATTACCTCTTCCAAACTAGTTTCTGAAAAATCTACACTGTTAGAAAAAAATATTTTGAAATGGAAAATGAAAGAGAATATAAGAACTACTCTACTAGGTACTAATTAAAAAATTGATGCCTTTCCTTCTGTGGAATTTTGAGATCAGGATTGACTTCATTTCACTTACATGTGATTTCAAGGGAGGTGGGATGGGCTGCTGGCCCTTTAAATGTGTCTTCTAGCATGTCAATGCTTAATATTTCTTTTAACAGTGGGCAGGTCTTTCATTTTACAACAGAAGTTGGCCTTGGGCAGGTAGCGCAGATAGTTTATTCAGACAAAGATGTGAATGACAGCAAAGGAACAGAGGAGCCTTTCCTGCGGACAGGCTTTGGTGGGGGGTTGGGAGGTCGGTGGGAGGAGTGCAGGATTGGGAAACAGGTGGGTGGGGAGAGAAAGGAAGAAGAGGAAAAGATGAGAACATTAATTAGCCAGAGGAGGTGCGGATGGTGGCATAGAATTAGAAAGTAGAGTGGAAATGGTGGAGGGTCAATTAACAAACATATCCATCTCTACCTTCCCAATTTGCCTTTACTTTTTCTCTTTGCTCTCTGTCACCAGCACATTGGTTGCTTTTCTCCTCCTCCACTTCTATCATTCTCTTGCCATTCATATCTTCCAACTTGCAACAGTTCTGTTTCAGATGTGAAATGTTTTGGTTTAAGAAGGACCAGATATCTACTGGACCTTAGAAGATACTGTAATTTGCATTCCCTTTGCTGAGAAAGTTCTGGTGAGAGATTAGCAATTTCCAAAGCCCGAGAGTGCCCCCTGCTGGTCAGTACTGAGATAAATAACATGATTTTCCTTTTTTTCTTTTTTTTTTTTTTTTGTGTGTGTAAATTCATCAAATACCGATTGAGCCACAAATGTGCCAGACATTGTCCTAGGGACAGACATGATACCTCTCCTCACAGAGACCAAAGTCTAAAGGAGGAGTATGTTATTAAACATTGTAGAGTATTTAGAGTTTTTAAAAGCCAAGGAAAATATGCCAGAAAGCTTAAAAGAACAATTGCTCTCCTTTACCTTTTACCAGTTTTTAAGACAAAAAAGCACAAAGGTTTTGTTTCTAACATTTTTTGGAGTACTAGGTCTTCAACTTTGGTAATATTGATTGCAGGAGATTCCAAAATTTTTTTTCCCCTTTAAAATGTGACTATCTAATTAGATAACCTCCAATATAATTTTCAGCTCTAAAAATGTAGAATTCACAGTCACTTCCTTAGCAAAATTATAGTAATTAAATAATATTATATTTATAATCGAATAGGACTTTACAAAGTAATCATCCCAGAATATATCCCCCACTTGTATCTATACCACTATAGTATACCATGGTTTTAGTGTCTAGGTTTGCTGATTGTTTTGTTTAATCCTCATAACAATCCTGTAAGGTTTATGTTGTTATTATCAGCACCATCACTCCCATTTTCATATGGGGAAACTGAGGCTCAGAGAGATCAAGTAATTTGCCAAGGATTACACAGCTATTAAGTAGCAGAGCTGGGACTGGGCTTTGGGCAACCTGGGTCCAGTGTTTGTGTTCTTCACCACTGTGTGTCATAATGGACATTAGAGTTCCTGAGTTAAGTTTAAATGAACTTACTGTGTCTGCACTTCAGGCAGAAGACTAGAAACAAACGGTAATGGATGGTGGACTCTCCCCTGAGTGTGTGTGTGTGAATAAAGTTATCACTTGCCTGCAGTGATCTGGGTAGCTTAGAGCACCTCAGAGGCCACTGTGGTCCTACCTTGCATGTAAGTGGTGGAGGTGGCTAACGAGCCTCTGGTGGTTAATGGATTGACGACTTCTCAAGGCCTTTTACAGCCTTAGAATTCTATTAGTCTCTCTACAAGAAACAGATTGTAAGGGATGAAAGGCAATTTATCTTTTAAGAATTAAGTGAAATCCTTTAAACTCTTGTTTTTTGTGCCTAAAGCTATATTCTGATGGAAATGCTATTTCGGAAGCTATGTCAGTGCTACAGTAATTTAATCTGGCTTTGAAATTACTGTCACCTCATACATTTATTTAAGGTCAGATAGCTGCATTGGATATGTAGATGCTGTGGAAAATGCAACAGAATCACTGTTACTACAGTGATTACAATGGAAATATTTTTTACTCCGTTATCTCTCTCTCTCTCTCTCTCTCTCTCTCTCTCTCTCTCACACACACACACACACACACACACTCACACACTCACAAACATTATATGACTACACTTAAATTTTTGCATTTATCTGATATCCCTAGGTCTGGCACAAAGCCTGGCTGGCATAGAGTAGATGCTCAATAAACGACACATTGAATTAAGTGAAAACAAAATTAGAAACAGTCAAAGCCAATATGCCCATCTCTACACTGCATGTCTGTTTTCATCAAAGCTTTAAGAAGGGTGAGTGGAAATGTACTAAAATATAATCTGTTCTACTGAAAAAGGAATTTTTGGCCTAAAATAGTTCCTGAAATGTAATACAATTTCATTAAATTTAACTTAAAAAAATCAGAATTATTTTATAATGTGACCTAATTTGGATAGCTTATCTTTGCATTAACTATCAATAAGAGTAGTAAGAAAATGAATAAATTAAGAATTATTATAAGAGCTCATTTAGTCTACTTAAGCAAGTTTTGTTGGTTTTTTTTTTTTTTTACAAATCCTACATACGTTGTAGAAAGTCATGTTATTTACCTCAGTACTTTTTATAAATCCTACACATATTAAGTAAAAGATACTATCTTTTAATTAAAAGAAACTTAATATACTTCAACTGAAAACATTTTTAGGAGTTCATATATACATGTATACAATAATAAAGTTGTATTTATTTTAAAGCTAGTATTTAAAAATTGAAGATTTCCCCCTAGTTAACGCAGAATTGTAAATTTTGATGGTAATTTGCTCAAATAGAATTCACGCTGCCGTAGTGCAGAGAGGGATGAGTGCCTCTTACATTCAAGAGAAATGTTCAATGGCCATTGAAATACTTTGACTGACAATTTGATTTTTTCCTCAAGGTCCTGATCATCCCCATTGTTTGTCATACAAACTAGAACTTGGATCAGACCAAGAAATTCCCTCTGATTGGTATCCATTTGCTACTGTTCAGTTTGGGATGCTCGACACCTGTGCCTCAAGGACAGAGGTCAGGTCTCTGGGGGTGGAGAGCGATGTGCAGCCACAGAAACACGTTCATCAGCGAGCTTGCTACAACATCCAGGTACATCCCAAACCCTTAGGGCTTCTAGAGTTGTGACATGATTGCTTTTAGATATTTGCTTTGCCCTCTTACATGACCATGTATGGGTGTGTGTGTGTGTGTTTGACCTATGCAGACTTGATGGTTACCAGTGAGCCTAGTTTGTCCCGTCTCAGTTCTAGAGAATGTTAGGAGCCTGAGCACACAGTGTTACATACTCAATCAGCTCTCAATGGAAAAGAGGGCATTAAAAATGAATTCACATTTCAGAAGGATATTTATAACAAAAATCATGTTAGAATAGCACTTCCCAATATGTGTTCTGTGGAACATGTATCCAGGAAAAAAAAAAAAAGCTTAGGAATGCCATACTTTAAATTAACGTTAAATGAAGGCTCTGAGAGGTCCTTGTTAACCTTGACCCAGTTTCCTCCAACTTATTCATTATGAAATCCAGTCTGTATGGGCATGTGCATGTAAAATGTATATCAATATCTTCTGAAATGGTATTCTGTGAAGCACCCCTGGGGAAATGTGAAGTTACTCTATTACAACAATTTAAAATGTTCACCATCAGTGCTTCTGCATCCTTAGGCCAGATGAATTAAAGAGTGGCATACATTTGCACCTGTTTCTAAACTGGCTTTTCTTCTCGTCTTTAAAGTTAGTAGATTTAGACATAAACTCTGCCATATATTTCCCATAGTATCTTGAAATGGTGATGCGTCACTGATTTTGTTTACAAATATATCATTTTATTAGAAAATATTTCCAAAGTAAAAAACAAAACAAAAACGTAAACAGCAAGTAACAAACAGGTGGTTCTGTTTAGAATTTATTTTTCTTTTATCTTGCACATGAGTAGCATGTTATACTTTCTCATATCATTTTGAAATCTATGTTGCTTGAATCTCAGCTATGATTAATGTCATTCTGATTTTCAACTCATAAACACCAACTGGTGGTTTGCTAACACAGTAGTCTGTCAGGAGTTTTCTTCATTTTGGGCCACCTGTCCTGTGCAGCCCGTGGGGACCTACGCCCTGGTTCCCCTAGCAGCTGGAATTGCCGAGGCTGAAGAGAGCCCCAGGTCGCTGCGCTCTCCCTGGGGCAGCTTTCGTTCAGTGACTGGTGGATGCAGGGGTGTGAAGACCCTTTGCCTCAGCTTGGGTAACTCCACAGGGCCATCCTACCTTCGGCTTCCCCTGGGCATCAGCTGCAGCCTTTACTGTGACCTCCTTGCAGCCCAGCTTCTCCTCCTTCCTGTTCTGCTTCCTTCCTTCTCCCCCCTTTCCCTCCCCCACCAGGTGTCAACCCCCCAGTAGACCTTCTGCACACCATTCTCCATCTCAGAGTTTGCATCTTGGGGAACCTGACCTGTAACACTAGGTATATAAGTGTTATGCGTGACTGAAATGTGGGTCAAGTGCACACAGAGACTTCCTCTATACCTAGTTTTCTATTCACGGGGTATGCCAGTTTCACACAGTGTCGACGGACAGATCAAATTTATGCAACAGAGTCTCTAGTTTAACAGCATTTACTAATTGATCTGCATTGGGTGGCAGTTGGTTTCAAAATGTAATCTTACATTGAATAAGTATTTATTGAGCAATTTCTAAGTGCCAGGTGCTGCTCTAGATGCTGGGGATACAAGAGTGAATGAGATACTGCCTGTCCTCATGCAGCTTACCTTCTAGTGGGGAACAAAAAACAATTAGTAAGCAAATAAATAATGTAATTTCCAATAGTGACAGATTCTAGGACGAGAATCAAATGGGGTAATAGGATAGAGATTGATGGGGGCTTCCTTATCGAGAAAGGAAGGTCTGTGTTATCCCAGGTGGGCCAAAGCCTGGATCTATGATATGAGGATATAATTGATCACATGCCTAGCCAGAGGTCTGTGTTATCAATATATATTCTGAGTACATTTTTATAAAAACAATTTTTGACTTAGAAGAGAGGAGAGAGTTTTAGTTCTTTATAAGATTTGACCCTAGCGCAGCGGTGGGCAAACTACGGCCCGCAGGCAGGATCCAGCCCGTTTGAAATGAATAAAACTAAAAAAAAAAAAGACTGTACCCTTTTATGTAATGATGTTTACTTTGAATTTATATTAGAGTCTGTACTTTTGGGAAAGAATATTCATGAAGTTTAATATTCAACAGTTCACACAAACACTCCATCCATGCTTTTGTTCCGGCCCTCCGGTCCAGTTTAAGAACCCACTGTGGCCCTTGAGTCAAAAAGTTTGCCCATCCCTGTCCTAGAGGGAAGGATTGGGGTGGGGGAAGGGGGACCTCTGTTGCCCAAAAGGAGAGGAGGGTGCCTCACTATGGAAGGAGCATGAGGGAGTGGAAGGGCTGTGTCTTGTCCAAAGGGTGGTGTGGCTGCAGAGCATGCCTCATGTATGAAATGGGACTGAACAGGTGCTAGTGCTGTGTTGCATTTGTTAATGCTGCTCGTGTTTTTGCTTTTGCATAACAGGTTGAAATAGAAAAGAAGTGGATTAAAATCGACGGGGAAGACCCAGATAAAGCTGGTGATTGCATCACTCAGTAGGAGTAGCAGGAGTTAATGATGACAACCTACTTTTCAAATAGTAATCGCACACAGTTCTGCTACTGCCTGGTGGAAATGACTTCTGAATAGAGGGCTTAGGACAGCTCCAGTGGCTGGCTGTGTTTGGAGAAGTTTAGACCTGAAACTGAACAATCTATATTTTATGCTTTTTGATATATTTGTGCTCCAGGGGTTTGATTTAAAATGTGTCTATAATTTGCGTGATGTTTCTACTTCCTACTGAAACTCAAAGGCGCTGTTATTCAATGTGTGACCCAACAGCCAGTTTGGCTAAAGGGGTTTTGATTTTTGATTACTCAGTGGCTGATTGTTCTGTGCTTTGGATTACCCAGCTGTCATATTTATTACCCTCCAGTCCCCATTTCTTCTTGCAATGTTAGCACCTGTACTGGAGGGTGAGGCAATCAAAAAAACCCATAAACCAAAATACTTAATTTTCCCTCTTGCTCATCTCTGAAATGTGGGTCGGTATAGATGGATGCTAAAACCACAAGCTAAAATGGAGATGTGGAAAGTGTCTGTGGATTTGAATTATTTATCTTCCTGTCCTCTTACCACATTGCAAGTAATCATTGGCTGTGTATTTGGTACCTGTCTCCCCCCCCCGGTATTATTGTTTTCAAAATATATTTGTATTCTGGTGTTGGCTGCAAAGAAGCTATTTCTGTTGATATACATATTTTAGTACCAGTCACTAAGACCTATTGCCTTTTGCGTGGAGAGATTTCTTTTAAAATGGAATCCCAGTATTGGACACCAGTTAAAATATTTATGTGCATTAAAGATGAATTTTTAAACTTCATGAATATTCTTTCCCAAAAGCACATTCTCTAGGAATGTATTTTGATAAAGTATTATTTGTGATTAACATAAGTCTCTCTTGAGTAGAAGCCTAGCTCATGATTATTTTATGCTAGTTCCACTAAATTTAGAGCAAAATGAAAAACACTAGATCATTTTCCCTAGATTTTTGACATTTCTGTTCTTCGGTCAGCTCAATGTTTGGTTTCTAATGAAAAGCCAATAGCATTAGCAGTTATAATTCTGTTTATAACTTCCTTTCAGTATTTACAGGGAAAGGTCAAATTTTAAAATTCATGAAATCTATATTCTAGGTATTTTTTTAGTCTGAAAAACAAAGTCCTCCATTTGGTATTAACACGCCTTCAATTTATGTTGGATCTACAATGTGATTAGGAGATATTTTTCTCTATTTACTAGATTTGTTTTGAGTAAAAACTGACATAATAATGTTCTTCTAAACAACATTTATTGGTCGGCTCAGAGTTTATGTCTTATGTTTTATTTAATATTGTGTCACATTCATTGTAATCTGTTCCAAAACCAGATTAAAACGAACATGTATGATGGTTTGTATCAATCAGCAGATTTTATTGTTTTTCATTATTTTGCTGTAACAGCAAGGAAGGCAGAAGTTGACTGTTAAAATGAAGTGTTATTGCTCTTTTTAACCCCATTTGATGCATTGCTCATATTATCATATGCTTGAGACTCACTGTTGATGTATGGGAGGGCAAATCTGTGTGTGTGTCATTAAGAAAAATTCCACCATCTTTCCCCATCATCTGGGGCGGCACACTCTGGAGAGACTTCAATCTGCTCAGCGCAAATATGAAGGTGGCTGGGGGTGTTGCTGCTCCAGGTGCCAGCAAAGTTCGCGGGGTTAATGACTGCCATTCCTTTCAAATCTTTTTAATGGCATCCTGCCCATGAAGAACTCAGAGTCTGGTTCAGTTGGACTTAATGAATATTTACACCTCGGAATAATTTCAGCAAAGGGTTCAATTAATCGCCCCTCGTGCTTCACAGGTTGCCCGGTCTGTGACTACCTCACTGCTGGGGTCACTTACTTACCAGCCTTCAGCCTTCAGGAGCATCTCAAGATTAGTGTTGGAAACCTAGTAACAAACGCTAACTAAAGCCCAAATTGAGTCTCCGCTGCAATGCAAAGGTTGATGGCATTCACAGCGGGGTGCTATGGCATAATTGTTCATTTGCACATCTATTAGGATTCTTAAATATTCATTACTTGGCGTTAAATTAACATTCTGTGGAGGAAGGAGAGGCTTTTTAATACAATTCTTCTGACCTCAGAAATGACAGAAGGTAAGGTGTGACCACAGAGCCATAAGTGAAAAATTAGATAGGGTCCATTTAGACTTACAAATTAAGAAGTAAAATCTCCTTTGCTAGAAAGTAAATGATGATCTGAAAGACAACTGTAATAATGAAACCCCTTGCTTTTAAGGTTGGCAAGGATGGAAGAGAGTGAAGGAGGAACTACTCCTTTCTAGCGTTTTAGTTGGGGTACTTTAGATCAACCCTTTCTGAGTTTGACTGGTTAGTGGTCAGTCATTTGATTACACATGTCAGGCT
Organism: Myotis davidii; assembly: GCF_000327345.1. Taxonomy (NCBI): domain Eukaryota; kingdom Metazoa; phylum Chordata; class Mammalia; order Chiroptera; family Vespertilionidae; genus Myotis; species Myotis davidii. Next base: position 14,242,368 of record NW_006383011.1, on the reverse strand, counting down.
TCCAAGGACTTGACCAGGTTCTGACTAGTTGTCCTGCTCTAATTGTTCAAGTCTGGTTGCCTTCCCAGTCAAAGGATCATATTAACTGTGGAAGTGAATTCATGGCTTGATGGTTACTTGATCAAGTACAGATCAGAATTTAAAGACATTTTTCTCTTTCTATGGGAATAGAAATAGTTTATTCATTTAAAAGGGTACGAAAAAAATACTTTTCAGCCCATAAAGATTGGATTTGTTTTGTGTGTTTTTTTAAAACCTGATTTATATATTGGACAGTTCTAGGGTTTAGTTACCTTCATTCTGAAGCCGTGCTTATGGTACAGCCCTTTTCTTGTAAATTCAGTTAGAAAGCCTTCCTTAATAATGATTAAGTATTATATCGTACTTAAAATATTACTTTATGACATAGCAACACAAATATAAAATAGATTGAGCCTTAACAATCGTGTAACAACGTATTTGGTAGATTGCATATTGGTTTTTCAAAATTAAAGATGTATTTCAAATGATTCTTGCTGTGTGGTGGACTTATATCTTCTTTTGCAAGGTCTGGGGCTATTTTTTTTAAAGGTGTGAAATCAATTTTAATAAACTTAAACAATTGACTCTGTCAGGTGAATGTATACTGCTTTACTATTAAGAAGTCAGTGAACATGGCATCTTGGCACATCCTGGAAAAATAACACCACCAAGCTATCATTTGGGATGTTAAAGGATAACTTTTAAAAGAGGATATAATCATTACTCTCCTAAAGAAATAATGTGAGTATATGCCCACGGTTTTACTTGTTAACTGATTGGGTATGTGTGTGGAGGGGAGGATTAAGATGTTGCAACTTTTCCAAGGAGAATTCAAAAGCAGAGAGATGTACATGAAATAAGGAATTCTGGAATGAATTTACAAATAGATGTAAAATGAATCTATCCGCAATGCAGTAATATAATCAACTAGAGGCCTGGTGCACGACTTCGTGCATGGGTGGGGTTCCTTGGCCTGGCTGGCAATTGGGGCTGACTGGGGCCATCTTACCCAATCCTGATCAGGGCCTTTTGGGGCGATTGGGGCCAGCCGGCCAGGAGGAGGGACCGTGGGAGGTTGCCCAGTTGCAGGAGGTTGGCTGTGGGAGCGTACTGATCACCAGGGGGCTGTTCCTGCATTGAGTGTCTGCCCCCTGGTGGTCATTCGGTCGACTGATCATAACGGTTGCTTAGGCTTTTATATATATAGATAATCAATTTCCCCTACTGGCCCACAATTAATTTGCATTTGTATGGACTTGTATTATGTGTATTATCAGTTTTCTAAAATATACAGAGTTGTAAAATAATGCAAAGACAATGAAAGGTGTTGATAACCTGGACAATTGAGCTACTATTCAAAATCTTTGGCAATTTTTCCTGACAACAGGACAAACTTTGTCCACAGGATAATTCTAAAGAATTTTCAAATCTTGGCAACTAATATTATAGATATAATGGGCATTTAAAACGATTTTTTTGAAAGTTTAGAAAGCTATTTTTATATAATTATATAGAATATATTTTAGATAAGATTGAGGGGAGAGGCTGTAAAAGATATGAAGATAAATCAGCTCTAAAATAAACCAACCTAACAACCTCTCTACCCACCCTTTTTATGAGAAAGGTGCTGTGAGGGGAGAGGGAGAATACATTTTTTTCCTACCCTTTTAAAGTTCTTCTAATCAACAAGAGAAAACCAAGTTTATTGCAAAAGTACCTACCAGAGTTGGGGTTGGGGGTGGATGGGGCGGGTTCCATAAGAATCTGGAACCAAGGACAAAAGGACAATTGGGGCAGTTGAGGTTTGAGCCAAGGATAAAGAACAGGGGAGGTCCTGGTTTAGAACTCCAAAGGGGAGGAGGCAATTCACATGGAGATGAAAAGCAAATGTTTGGTAAATATGTTTGCTGGATCATCTTTAACAGTGGCCAGAGGACTTTGACCAGATGGGCTTTGCTGGGTTCCTCCCTGTCCATCACATTCAGTTCATATCAAACTACAGTGATCTATGATGATAGCTCCCTTCTTGGAGCAGGTCCTCTATTTAAATAATTTTAGGCAGGGGGAAGGTTGAAGGTTATTCCTGAGTCTTTTCTTAAAAACAACCAGCTTAAAATAGTTTCTTAAAAATAATCATCTTAAAAT
>NW_006383011.1:14236252-14240170 GCF_000327345.1 Myotis davidii | reverse complement strand
CCCCCCCCCCAAAAAGCATGTTTTAGATTGGCAAACTCCCCTCACTGCCATGTGTTGAAATTTAACTTCCATTTCGATATTAAAGTTAAATTTCAAAACTGCTACAGGAAATAAAACTTCACACAGGCCAGATCATTAAGCACTGTTTTAGCTACAGGGCTTGGCTCTAATTCCTTAGGAACAACAAAGGATTAAGTGCCCTAAAACTGGTCATATTTGTAACAAAATCCCTCAAATTCTCATCCATCAATTCTTTCCTATTTTGTCTCCACTTCACCCCCTTTGTGTACACCAAGCATGTCAAACTGGTGGCCAATGGGCTGCATCAGCCCGTCAGCCGCGAGTTTGACATGCTTGGTGTATACACACACTGATTCCATGAGATTTTGCTCTCTTCCAGCCCCTCCCCAGTCTCCGGAGCTACTCTATCTACTCCAGGGACCTTGTATGCCCTTACCCAGGGTCCTAAAGCACAGGGCAGGGTGCATTGGATTGAATCTTACAAAGTTTATCCACCTTGATGGCAATTTCACGGGGTGCAACCTAGTTACCTGTACATTTTCCCAGTGTCTAGGAAATAAAAGATTTTTCTTGTTACAATTGTATTTAAAAGTTCCTACTTGGAACTGGCATCTAAATATGAATTTGGCTGTAAGTTAATTTCTAAAGCAAGGCCGAATTGCTGGTCCGAAAGCAAATAGTTGAATTACAAAACAATAGCACAAAAGTTTTAGGTACATATGTAATACTTTAACCAATAAAGAATTTAAATTTTTTTAAAAAGTTTTAGGTAATATTGTCTTTAAAGTCATCTTCACCTGTAAGGAAAAGGAAAACAGATTAGTTTCCCCATTTAAGAAAATTATTGCGATAACATTGGCTAGAAACAGTTTATAAATTTCAGGGGATTTATAATACAACATGTATACTCTATTGCATGCTCACCACCCAAAGTGTGTTTTAAAAGATTGAATGACGTTCATTTCTATGAGACTTCCTGGTGAAGAAATGCAAATCACCATTTGGCTTATGGGATTGAAACTTTCCCCTCATCTTCCCCTTCTGCATCTGCTCCAAAACAGCCTTCTAAGCCACAGGTAGGAGGATAACTTATTTCAAGAACATGATTGTGTGTGTTGGAGTTTTCCTGAAAAGCCCATTTTGTACTACCCAGAATTGTGAATTTTGTGTAAGGCATTTTGCGGTATGTTCTGGAAACAGAAGAGGGCGCTCACATGCAAGCTGCTGCTCCTCTGCGTTAGAAACTACATTTGAATTTGGTGGTGCTTGTATTATGGTTAATACACGATCTTGGGGGTATTTCGTAAAGCATCTCAAAGCATTGTGAGTCCAGTGGAGTATACTTAAAATTAATGAACTAGACAAACATTTAAAAGTATTCTTAATGCTTTGTCTAAAAATGCTGTTGAATACAATTTTACACATCCCAAAGATTTAAATACCATGCTTATCTGTAAACATTTCTAAGTGCTAGCTAGCTAGGAAAAGAAAAAGGGTGCCTTTCTTCCCAACAGATTTCAAACATCCTTTTTCCTATGAGAGTTAATAAACTTAAAATCTGCTTACTTTAAAAGAGTTATAAACGATTATAATGAATCCATCCTGTTGGACTTCTGAGCTTCAGTTGCATGTATCAAGGTCAATGTGGTCTCTAAAAAGCTTCAGCCTAGGATTGTACTTTCAGATTCTTAGGTAAGAACAAGCAAATATATGCTTTCAAGCGAATATTCCATGCCACCTTGACTCAGGAATGAGCCTTCTCACCCTGTTTAGTCCTCAGAAATCAGTAATGAGCGTTGTCTTTTCAAGATGGGCACTATTTTCCTCTCTGAAATCTTTCTGGGTGGATGTTGTCCTCTTTTATAAAGCCTGTTAGATATTTTTGAAGAGTATGTTTTTGTTGATTTAAAAAAAAAACAACCCTCACCTAGGATGTTTTTTCCATTGATTTTTAGAGAGAGTGGAATGGAGACGGAGAGACAGAGAAACACTGATGTGAGAGAGACACATCGATTGGTTGCCTCCCACATGCCCCCAACCAGGGCCGGAAGCCTCAACTGAGGTACGTGCCCTTGATCGGAATGGAACCCAGGACCATTCAGTCTGAAGGCTGACACTCTATCCACTGAGCCAAACCAGCTAGGGCTGTTTTTATTGATTTTTTAGAGGGAGAGGGAGAGAGAAATAAGGATCGGCTGCTTCCTGCACATCCACACTGGGGATTGAGCCCGAAACCCAGGCATGTGTCCTCACTGGGAATGGAATCAGTGCGCCTCTTGCTGCATGGGACAGTGCTCAACCAACTGAGCCACAGCAGCCAGGGCACTTCCCAAAATCTTACAGCATGAGTAAGTCTATGAATGTGACAAAACACATGAGGCACCCCAAAGGTGTCTTCCACACACTAAAGAATAGAGCTTGCTTAAGACATTGGCTGCCTTAAGTGGTCAACTTAAATTACCTCAAAATGCTATGTCGCCATTGTTCCAAATAATTGTTTTGCTGATTCTAATGTTTATTGAGTGCTTATTATGTGTCTGCATTTTTTTAGGCACTAAGGATAAGCAAATTCCTGTTTTTGTAGAGGATATACTGTATAATAGTGGAGGAAGTCAGACAATAGACAGATATCACATTGTGATCATTACAATGCTGGGGGGTGGAGGGAAACATCAAAGTGGCAAAATAGTGCTATTTTAGGTAGATTGCTCAGGGAAGTCCTCTCTGATGAGAGGACATTATAGCAGAGACCTGAAAGAAGTGAGGAAGCAAGTCACCAAGGACACACAAGGAAGAGAGTGTCCCAGAGGGAATTGCTACTGCAAAGGTGCTGAAATCAGAATATGCTTAGACTATTGGAGGGACAGCAAGCCAGACAGATGGCTACTGGGTGACAGGGGAAGAGTGTACATGGAGGATGGTTGGGGGGATATGAGAGAGGTTGTGGGTAGGACTTTAGATTTTATTCCGAGATAGGTGCCACTAGAAGGTGTTGTAAAGGAGTGACATGAACTGAATTACATGTTAAGATGACCCTATGGCCACAGAAGGGGGCAATGACAGAAGCAGAGAGAGCAGATAGCAGGCTATTGCACTAACCCAGGTGAGAGATGGTCACTAGGAATGGTGATGGGAGATAAAAATGGTTGGACTCAGAACCCATTGGAAAACAGAGCTAATAGGTATGCTGATAGATTGGATGAGATTCTCAGCATGAGGGAAAGATGGGAACCAAAAGTGATTCCCAGATTTTTGGCCTCAACAACTAAAAAATGGAGCTGTCTTTTATGGAGAAAAGTAAGACTGTTGTAGGTGCAGGTTAGGGGAGAAAGATCAGATATTCAGGTTTGGGTGTGTTAACTTTGAGATGCTTATCAGACATCCAAGTGGAGATAGCAGGTAGCAATTGGGTGTACAATTGGAAAGAGGTCTGGGCTGGAGATATAACTTTAGAGATATAAGAACTAGAAGCTTTGGGACTGGATGAGCTCACTGAGTGAATATGAAGAGTAGAGGTGGTCTGAGAACTGAGTGTGTGGACTCTGAAGTAGAGTTCAGGAAAAGGAGGACGATTCAGTAAAGGAGATGGAAGATGAGAAGTTAGCTGGAGTAAGTATAATCAGTTACCTCAAGTGTTGCTGATAGGATAAGAGGAGAACTGAGAAGTGAACGTTGACTTTAGCAAGCAACATGGAAATCGTTGGTGACCTTGACAGACAACTCAATTGGGTGTGGAGACCGTCAGTAGATAGCTTTTTTGAGGAGCTTTTTTTTGTAAATATGAATATTGGGACAGTAGTTGGTGAGGATGAGATCTTTTTTAACATCCACCCCCTGCTTAAGACCAAAATCTTAAGTCTTGGTCTTTAGTAGTGTCTCTCCTTCATTTTTAAAAAA
>NW_006383011.1:14207031-14236224 GCF_000327345.1 Myotis davidii | reverse complement strand
GCTGAACATTTCCCTCTCTTCCTCATCGTTAATGCTTACAGAAATTGGGACCTTGTCATCTTTCAGTCCCATGTCATCTGAATCTTGTGGTGTTTCTATCATGGGGTGTTTTGGATGTGTCAGCTTGTATTGCTTCAGGGTTTTCATTAACTATAAATTTAGCCATTGCTTCAACACCTCTTGTTTTGGTTTTAAATGTTTTCTTGGTTGAGCTCCACCAGTCAATGTTATTTCATATTGGTGGGGAGCTCTTTAGATTTTGTTATGAAATTTAGAATAATTATGAACTGGTTACTGGTTTCACAATCCTGCAAACAAACACCTGCAAATTCCTCCAGGGTTGTTCAGGATAAAAAGAAAAACACAACTATTTATTCAATAGTTTTTATATTTACCTAACAGTTTGTACTTTGGTTCTTTGTTACAGTTTGGTATAATAACATTTTATTTAAATAGTTGTCCAGTAACTAACAAGTGAATTTTAATAACATAAGAATATATGCAAAAAAGGGTACAACTTAAGCAACTGCTACTGTAATGTTTTATTTTATATTCCTTCTTTAGTTTTAAGACAATGATTAAAATAAAAGAATAGCCCTAGCCAGTTTGGCTCAGTGGATAGAGTAGGCCTGCGGACTGAAAGGTCCCATATTCGATTCTGGTCAAGGGCACCTGCTTGGGCATCATTGATGTTTCTATTTCTCTTTTCCTCTCCCTTCCTCTCTGAGATAAATATATATATTTTAAATAAATAAAATAAACTTCAATTTTAAATATATTATTACTCAAATGCAATAAATATTTTATATGTAAAGTAACTAAACAAAAATTAATAAGCAAAAATATTACATCTTGCCCTTCACATTCTATTTCACTTTAAAAAAAAATTTAAAGACACAAATAGTAACTCCAAATTGTCACAGAGAATGACAGAGTTGAAGTAACTCAGGTTCTATTTCTTTATCTTTACAATCATTTTAAAATTTTTACTCTATGGTTTAAACCCAGGATTGGGGCAAGAACTGGTTTGAAGGTCGGCCATGCTCCCTGTTGGGCCAGACCCAGAGTTCTACCATGCTGTGGTCTCCACCTCAGCAACCCAGGACTGACTGCTGCTGGGTGTTCCTGGTGCTCTGAGGGTGGATTCTTCCCTCAGGCCACATGGGAAACAGCTGGGGAGGGCGCAGCCCTTGGCAAAATGACCAGGGATTCAGTGGGTCCATGCTCCGAGGGCGGGTTCCTGCCTCAAACCCCACCCTCACCAGAAACAGCTCCAGGAAACAGCTCAGGGGAGGGCACAGCCGTTGCCAAGACAACCCCTGCAGGACTGACTTCCTTCCACTTGGACGCTGTGGTTGTGGTCGTGATGAACACCACCCATGGTTTTTATATAAGTAGATAGATTCTGTACCGACAATGCATTCCATTATTACTTGCACCCAAGACTGACTGTTCCTCCCCACCCTTGTATACCACTGGGTGGTGTCTATCTCTGCATGCTGGCACTAGTGAAAGGAAAAATGATGGTTCAGAAGACAGAGAGAGAAAATACTAGGGCTATACCTCTGGGTAGATGAGGGGATGGAATTGGAGGTGCTAGCAGAGGGGCTGATTTAGAAAAGGGCATGAAAAGTTCACTTATTGCAATAGGTGGGAAGGCAGAGTTTATGGGTACAGATGCAGGCATGTCTCTATAGCCAAAGTATTATTTCTTAGTTTCTTTTCCAGAAATGGAATTGTATTCAGAGACTTTTCACCCCCTCACAGAGGGTGGGTGTTTGTGGAATCCCTTTAAGGTTCCTTTGTGATGGACTTTCAGTTTCTTTTGGTTTATTTTCATTGAGTTTTTTAGAGAGAGAAAGGGGGAGGGAGAGGGAGAGGGAAAAGGAGAAAGAACATGTGCCCTGACTGGGAATCAAATCTCTGGGTGTCATCCTGACACCCAACCCACTGAGCCACCCCAACCACTGCTCTTTTTTTTTATGTGAGAAAGAAACATTGATCGGCTACCTCCTGTATGTACCCTGATCTGGATCAAACCTGCAACCTGGGTATGTGCCCTGACAGGGAATTGCATTCACCACCTTTTTGGTGTACAGGACGATGCTCCAACTAAGTGAGCCACACTGGCCAGTGCTAATTTTATTTTCTTGAATACTTCGTTCATGTCTTTCAATTTATGTGCTCTTTACTGATACTAATGCTTGATTGAATATCAACTATTTTGTAAATTGGGAACTGAGAACACTATGGAATTTAGTCTCCTTTTCTGCCTCTCATCTCTGAGAGACACTGCAGGCCTGGAAGTGGCTGCGTGGTGGGTGGGAGATGGCACCCAGTTGCAGTGCTTGTCCTTTTCTGTAGGGTTTTATTTTGATATTTTTACACTACTCAGAGAGAATTCCACTGAAAGGTCAAGTGCCGTGAAAAGGACAGTTTTTAAAGGTGTGGGAAAAAGCATCTGTGAACAGTGGCATTGTTAAATGCCAAGAGCCTTCCTCTCAAGTGGATAATTTTGAGATATTCTGAAACACTTTTCAAAGGCTTCGCTAAGTACTCATTGTGGAAAAGGACAGATTCTATATTAAACTCACACTGGGACCGGAAGTGGCCTTGGGTAAAATTGTGAACAGGATGATGTTTGTCGCCCTCTTTTTATTGCCTTTCTCTCCATCCTTGGCTGCTCCACCCCATCCCCTAAACCTCCTCAAGTCCCTTGGGGTCCTCCCCTCTCCTCCTGTTTGCCTTATTGGATTGAGTGCCCGGAAAGGATATACATCAGTAACGTAGATCTTGCTGTCCTCCCCTGTAGACATTGCTTCAGCTGCATGCTTTTCAAACAGGGCTGCTCATTCTTCCTGACCCCACAGACTTCTAACTGCTTCTCTGCTTTCAGCATGGCCGTCCTCCAACCCACACTCCATGCTGCAGTCAGTGACCTGGCACGGATTACCAGCCTGCCTCAGCTTTGCCATATTTGCCCGGTTGGGTCTCTGTCTTTTGGCCAAATCGAACTGCTCTCATTTCCTCAAACCCACCATGTTCTCTCCCATGCCCCAAGCTCTGGCTTGTACCATGCCCTCTTCCTGGCACACTTTTCCTGGCCCCCTTCCCCTGTCCCTTATTCATCCCACAGATCCTAGTTTAGGGATCCCACTACAGAGAGCCTTCCCAGACTATCCCCATTCACATTAGGTCTTTTTCGTAAGTGATTTTTAGGACTAATCCCATTATATTGTAATTGCTTGTGCATTTATTTTTTCCTCCACCCCAGCTGGAATTTTGACTGGAGTGCTCTGCCCACTGATTTCCTATTTTCTGGGAAGAGGCCCAAATCCAGAGGTGGTGGTAGGTGATGGTAGTATCAGTGCCAATGCTATGGTGCTGATCCCTTAGCCAGAGCTGATAACCTATATGTTGAATAAAAAATATTGAATGAATGAGTAAATGATAGGATGAATTTGGATCAATGTACTACTTCTCCTAAGGATAGCTGCATCTTAGTCCCTAATTATTTCCCCACAAATGGGCTAGAAATTCCATTTTACATCATTTTAACAATAACTTCAAATCAATAAGATTTAATGAATGCTTTCTATTAATGGAGGGACTGTGCTAGGCACTCAGGGGGCATATAAGGATGAATAATACACAGCCTCAGTCCTTAAGAAATTTAAAATCTATCACACTTTTCCTTAATACACACACACACACGTATATATCTTCAAAGGGCTGAAAAGATTAAAATGCTTGTTTTAAATTTGATTTAATCTTGTTTGTAAAAGCTGCTAAAGAGAAGAGAAAGCAGCTTTAGCCTTTTAACACCTACTATGTGCTAGGGATCGTGTTTTTTCATTGAATACCTAACATCAGATACAGTAAGTGTTATTTCTGGTTGTGAAATGAGAGCACCTTTTGTTGAAAGTGTTTTGAACCCATCCTGTAGCTTCAGAAGGTGCTTTTTTCCTTGTAAGGATAGAGTATAAACCCAAATAAAAATGGGAGTTATTTTTAAATAGGCATATAATTTCAGTTTTACAAGATGAAAAGAGGAGATAGATGGTGGTGGTGGTGGGTGCATTACAATAAGAATATACTTAATGCCACTGAACTGTACTTAAAAATGGTTAAGATAGCAAATTTCATGTTGTGTGTATTTTACCACAATTTAAAAAAATTGTGTCTACACTAAAGAAGAGAGCCTCTCCTGACACCTTTTAACAGCTTTGTTGAGGATTAACTTATATATCATAAATCCACCTGTTTTATGTGTACAATTCGATGGTTTTTATTATAGTCACACAATTGTACAGCCATCACCACAATCAGTTTTAGAGCATTCCCGTCTTCCCCAGAAGATCCCTCAAGCCCATTTTCAGTCACTCCTTGTTCTCATCTCAGTCCCAGGCAACCACTAATCTAATGTCTGTCTCTATATATTTACCTTTTCTAGATATTTCATATAAATAGAATTCACAATGTAGGCCCTTTGTCTCTGGCTTCTTTCACTTAGTGTAATGTTTTTGAGATTCCTCCACATTGTTCATCCAGGTTCATGCATGTATCAGAATTTTATTCCTTTTTATTGTCGATAATATTCCATTCCATTATACAGCAATACCACATTTTATTTACCCATTCATCAGTTGATGGACATTTGGGTTTTCCCTACCTTTTTACTATAATCAACTGCGCTGCTATGAACATCCATGTATGAGTATTTGTGTGGAGATGTTTTCTTTTTCTAAATATATTTTTATTGATTTCAGAGAGGAAGGGAGAGGGAGAGAGAGATAGAAACATCAATGATGAGAGAGAATCATTGATCATCTGCTTCCTTCATGTCCCACACTGGGGATCAAGCCCACAACCCAGGCATGTGCCCTGACCAGGAATCAAACTATGACCTCCTGGTTCATAGGTTGATGCTCAACCACTGAGCCATGCTGGCTGGGCTGGACATGTGTTTTCATTTCTTTTGGGTATAAGTGGGATTGGTGGGTCATATGGTAAATTTATATTTAAATTTTCAAGAAACTGCCAAACTGTTTTCCAAAGAAGTTGTATCATTTTACACTTTCTTCACATCCTTGCTAATACTGGTTTGTGCCTGTCTTTTTGTTTTCTGTGTGTTCCCTCTGTTCTGTATCTCTTTTCTTTTTCCTGCCTTCCTGTTGGTTACTTGAACATTTTTTAGAACTCCATTTTGACTTATCTATAGTATTTTTGAGTGTATTTCTTTGTGTAGCTTTTTTTCATGGTTGCTCTAGGTATTACATTATACATGCATAACTTATCACAGTCAATATTTTTACTAGTACCAGTGAACAGAAGAAACCTTACCTTACTTTATCCTCCCCCACTGATAACAGAATTTGAGAACCACATGAGGCAATGTAATAAGTTTTGCTTCAAATGTCAGACACAGTAGAAAACTCAAGAGAAGGAAAGTCTATTATACTTACTCATATTTTTACTTTTTGTTCTTCTTTACTTCTTCCTGATATTCCTTCTTTTATTATTTCTTTTCTATTTCAAAAACTTCCTTAGTCCCTCTTTTAGAGTGTTTTTGCTAGTGATAAATAATCTTAGTTTTGTTTCATCAGAGAATGTTTTGATCCTCATCCCTTTTTTCTCCCCCCTGAAGGATATTTTCACTGAATATGGGATTCTGAGCTGACAGTTCTTTTCTTTCAGGCCCTTCCTTCTGACCTCCATGGTTTCTGATGAGAAATCCACTTACAGTTGAATTGTCTATTTTTCCCTCTTTTGTTCAAATTGGGTTACTTCTATTGTTCGATCTTCAAGTCATTGATTCTTTCCTTTACCATCTGTTTTGCTGTTGAGCCCTGTAAGTGTCCTAGGACTACCATAGCAAAATGCCATAAACTGGGTAACTTAAAATAACATAAATTTATTACCTTAGGTTGAAGTTTGGCTAGAAGTTTGAAATCAAGGTGTTGACATAACCATACTCCCTCTGAAACCTTTGGCAGAGAATTTCTTCCTCACCGCTTCTAGTTTCAGGTGTTTGCTGGCAATCTTTGGTGTTCCTTGGTTTATAGATTCATTCCTTCAATCACTGCCTCTGTTGTCACATGGCTGTCTTTCTGTGTATGCTTGTCCTTTTCTTATAAAGACTTCAGTTCTATTGGATTAGGGGCCCACTCTACTTCAGTATGACCTCATCTTAACTAATTACACCTGCAAGATCCTATTTCCAAATAAGGTCACACTTGGAAATACTAGGAATTAGGACTTTAACATATCTTTTTTTGGGGTGGGGGGTGGTGGTGGTCATAGTTCAATTCATAGCAAGCCCATTGAATTTTTAATTTTTTTCAGTATATAATTTCCATTTGGTTTTTCTTTATATCTTCCATTTCTTTGCTGAGACTTTCTATTATTTTGTTTAAAGTGCTTGTTAAATTGTTTTCTTAATTGCTCATCAAAGTGGGTTTTTTTTGTTGTTGTTGTAGTTGTTAATCCTTACCTGAAGATATTTTCCATTGATTGTTAGAGAGTAGAAGGAAGAGGGAGAGATAGAGAGAAACATCAATGTGAGAAATTGGTTGCCTCCTACACATGCCCCTTCCAGGGCCAGGGATCAAGCCTGCAACCGAGGTACTGGAATCGAACCCGGGACCCTTCAGTCCATGGGCCGATGCTCTATCGACTGAGTCAAACCGGCCGAGGCTCATCAAAGCAGTCTTATGAGGCTGCTTTAAAACCTTGTCAGATACTTTCAACATCTAGTCATCTTTGTGTTGGTGTCTATTAACTTTTTTCTCATCCAAGTAGAGATTTTCCTGGTTTTAGGTATGACAAATGATTTTCAATAGCATCCTGGACATTTGGTTTGTTATGATACTCTGTATCTTATTTAAATCTTCCGTTTTAGGGGGTCTTCTCCGATACCAGGCGAGTGGGAGTGCCATCGTGCTATTGCCAGGTGGAGGTGAAGGGCCATGTTTCTGGCTCAGTGGCTGTTGAAACCCTCCGGGAGGGAGGAGCCCCTCATTACGGTTGGGTAGCGTGGAAGTTCAGATCCCCCATCAGGGTCCACTGACATCACCCTGGGGTCCGTTGTTACTCCTCCTCACATGGCCTGCACTGGCTCTGCAGGGGGAGGAATCAGTATCCCCGGGCAGTAATGAAAGTCTTGGCTTCTCTAACGCCGCCCCAGAGGTGGTGTGGATGCCTCAGTATAGCTCGGTGGAATACAATTCCAGGCATCGCATCTCCAGTGATACTATGGGGATGGCTGCACTGCATTGCAGCTGGGCAGAGGGAAATCTAAACTCCCTACAGGGCTGGGGTGGGGCCAGTTCTTCCTGTGGTATGTGACTGGAGTAGAGCAGTTATTTGTCTAATAGTTTTCAGTCCTGCTGCCTCTTTCCTGGTCCTTTGGCTAGAGGAAAAGGCTTTTGTTCTTTTTTGTCTGCGACCATTGATGTTTCCGGGTTGCCAGCTTCAAAAGCACCCTGCCCAGTATACACAAGGCAAAAAGAAAACCAGGGGATGAACTGCTATATCATTCTTTCAGTTGTGAGGTTTCTAATTGCTCTATGCTCTTCTCTCCACCTTTCAGAGTGTTCTTATGATTGTGTTATATGTAATATCTAGAGTTTTTAGCTATACTTAGTGGAAGGACTAGGAAGAAGTGTCTGTTCCATGTTGCCCCTGCCTCTCTTGATATTTGAAGCACCTAAGATAACCTAAGATATAGAATATGCAAGATGCTTCCATTTACCTCTTATAAAATTAGACAAGTTAGGAAAAAAGTGAAGTACAATTATTCTGAGAACAAAGTGGATTGGTTCTCTCCAGGTCATAACCTTACGTTCAGTTTATTGGTCTATACCCGCATCTTCTCTAAGTAGAAATTTAGATTGGAAAGTTAACTGGAGACAATAGATATTATCCTTGCTGATATTTCATGCTCACATATGATTATACACATTGTGATTAAAGAAATGAAAATGGGATAATTTGTTAGCTAGGAAATTACTGAATCCTTATCAAGACCCTGATGAGAATATTGAAAAAGTAACCATGGGGAAAATTGTGTTTGAAGTCACCCTACATACTTTCTGTGAGTTAATTATAATCATGAATTTTCATATGTACACAATGTACACATCTTTTTACTATTAAACATTTTTAAATAGGCAGTAATGTGGTCATTAACAGTGTTCCACTGTGTGATAAGGTCACTAGTTGGCCATAGCATTGTGTCACACAGTCATTTTAATTGAAATTCTTTTGGGGTTGGAGGGGGAAGGGATTCATCATGGTGGAAGAGTATCTGATGTTCAAATAATGTAAGTTGATTTTGAAGTTGTATTAGAAAATGGAAAATGTTACAAAAGTGCAGAGTATAAATAAATCAGAACTACCAACATTGTAACTATTTCAAAGTTACAAGGTGAGGCAGAGATTATCTGTATTTTCATTTCCTGGAAGATGTGAAGGATGAAACAGAAGCAGAGAAACACAATACTGCTGGGTTTAGTGCATTGGTTGCAAAATGCTCAGAAACTAATTATGAATATTTGCTGCCTTCAGCCATATTCTCATAGACTAACTTGTATTTTTCATTACTGATAAACATACTATTTAGAGTCTATACAGTTACTGAAATACCCTGTATTTGTAAAATCTAATATGTTAAAAAATAATGGGCTGCCTCTAAAATACATTTAAAAAATTCTTATTCAGAGAAAAGACTTCATACATATGGCCTTTTCTCACAATAAGCAAAGTGAAATTGTTTCTTTACTTTTGTAATAGTATCACTGAAACCTCCAGGCAAAAGTAATGAGAACATACAGAATGCAAAGAAATTAATCTGATTATTAAAAGTTGCTTAAATGTTACGAAACTGGTATTGCTTATAAATGATGTCTTAAATATATATTGTAGTCTTTAAACAAAGTAGGAGAAAATGAAAACTTGATGCTCGGAACTGTGATGGGCAGCTGGGGGAGAGCTTTATGCTTTGCCACACGTATAATTCCCAAGAACTGAGTACTCAAGGAAGGACCAAAGCTCAGCATTCCTTTTTTATTCTCTATTTACTAACATAAAAAATAGACACTGTAAAATTGCCTCACTGAGGCTTTGGGATCTTGACATTTCAATTTTAGCATCAAAAGTGTTTTGTGTATGAACACACTTTCCCTCTGAGTTTGAATTATTGACAAAGGAAATGTGACCATAACACGACTATAACTGTTTGCTTGTTTGATGATAACCTGGGGCCGAGGCTATAAAATTATAGTCTATAAAGAATCCTTTACATACTTTTCAAATGTTCTTGTGATTGATGAAGGTATTTAAATGCTGAGATTACAATGAGGGAAAACCAAGCTTTCACCAGTCACAGTCCAGTCAGAGAATCGGCTAAATTGCCCCTAAACTTAACTGCTTAAAATGATAAATGTTACTGAACCGGTTTGGCTCAGTGGATAGAGCATCAGCCTGTGGACTCAAGGGTCCCAGGTTCAATTCCAGTCAAGGGCATGTACCTTGGTTGCGGGCACATCCCAACTGGGGGGCGTGCAGGAGGCAGCTGATTGATCTCTGTCATTGATGTTTCTGGCTCTCTATCCCTCTCCTTTCTTCTCTGTAAAAAATCAATAAAATATATTTTAAAAAATGATAAATGTTTATTATCTCACACTGTATCTTGGAATTGAGAAACTGGGAGAGCCCAGGGGGTGGTTCTAGTTCCAGGTCTCTCAAAGGGAGGCAGTCAAGCTGTCAGTCAGGACTGCAATAACCTGACAGCCCAACTGGGGAAGGATCAATGTCCAAGGTTATTCCTATGACTGTCCAGTGGCTTCTGATCCTTGCTGGCCATAGGCTGGAACCTCAGTTCCTTGCCAGGTGGGCCTCTCCATAGGCTATATGAGTATCCTTATCCCAACAGCTTTCTTTTACCGAAGTGTGTGATCTGAAGGAATCCCCAGGAAGAAAGCCACAGTCTTTTATAACCTAATCTTGGAAGTGATACACCATCATTCTGCTTTATTGTATTGGTTACCCAGCAAAACCATGGTACAATGTGGGAGGGCACAAGTCAAGGTTGTAAATACCAAGAGGTGAGGCTCATTGGGGGGCATCCTGGAAACGGGCTACCATGGGTCCAGAGCAGATTTGTAATTTGGATTCACCTAGAATGTGGGTTAAAGTATATATCTTCTAAAAGCCATTGTCTGATCTTGAGAAAAAAATTACATCTGAGTCTACTAATCATCATACAGACACATCCCAAGGGACAAATGAAAAGTTGCTGACACTGCTCTGCCAAAGTTACATAACCTCAATGTAACTCTACTAAGTAGTATATTAAATATACTCAGCAATAACAGTTCAACCCTTAGTCACACTTTTTATGGGTAACAAGGTTCAAATTTAATTTCAAAAGTATGTATGACCTCCCCTGGCTGCTGTGCTCAGTGGCTAGAGATCTGGCCCGAGCACTGAGGGGTCTCGGGCTTGATTTCCAGTCAAGGACAAGTACCTGGGTTGCAGGTTCAACCCCTGGCCTGGTTGGGGGTGCATGCAGGAGGCAACTAATCAATGTGCTTCTCTCACATCAATCTTTCTCTCTTTCTCTCTCCCTCCCTTTCCCCTTCCTACTTTCTCTAAAAAAAAAAAAAAAAAAAAAAAAAAATCAAAGAAAAAAGTATCCTTGGGTGAGCATTAACTACAAAAATAGTATATATGGTCTACAGTATAGCCCTAGGAGGGTAAAATATACAATGAAGTAATAGAAAATAGTATGCTCTCACAAAAAGCTAGGTGATTACCAATCCTATGCATTTAGACTCTATGAATAGAGTTTTAAAACCTAGGTATGAAAAGATGGAAAACAAGAGACCTCTCAGCTTTCTTATTTCCCAGCTTGAATAATTTAATTGGATTTTATAATATCAGTAAGGAATCAATGACTGCTTTTAGCTTTCTATTTTGGGTGAAAAATAAGTCACTTTGAACACTTCTGGTAGTAAATTGCCAGGCAGAGATACAATCATTAAACATTACTGTATATAATTCTTGGGTTTTTGTAAAAGAAATTTCAGATAGTTTTCAATTTAGGAAAGTCTTCTGAAGGGCTTCATATAAATCAGCTGCTTAAAACTCACAAACCATAAGATACCCGACCCAGGAAAAGCAAATAAAGAGTGGTAGGGCATAAATAGCTCTACTGAACTCACATGCACAACTAAATAAATAAACAGCCAATTTTAAACCTAATAGAATTTTTAATCATTAAATAAGCCATCTGACTGGGCTAGGGCCGATCTGCAGGCTAGAAAGGCTGTTTCACTGGCAGAGTCGTGGCAATCGATGACTTCTTCCCTTTCCTAATCCTGCAGGTTATTTATTTTTACATCTATCCTCTGCCCTAGGCAAGGTATACCCTAGTCAGTGATGGCGAACCTTTTGAGCTCGGCGTGTCAGCATTTTGAAAAACCCTAACTTAACTCTGGTGCCGTGTCACATATGGAATTTTTTTTTTTTTGATATTTGCAACCATAGTAAAACAAAGACTTATATTTTTGATATTTATTTTATATATTTAAATGCCATTTAACAAAGAAAAATCAACCAAAAAAATGAGTTCACGTGTCACCTCTGACATGCGTGTCATAGGTTCGCCATCACTGCTAGGTGCTCTGCTCTTGAGGGGAGGAAGGGTTTTACTGTAGAGCAAGAGATGGCGATTCTGCCCGAGGAGGAACGGGCCTGGGTGGCACCGGGGTGCTGGCTCCCTTCAGCCTGATGCTCCACCGTAGCTGCATGGTCAGATCAGACTCTCTGGGGTGCTACCTAAGTGCCAAACCTTTATTAAGTTCTCCAGGTGATGTCAACGTGCAGCAAAGCTGAGAATCTTTGTCTTGGGACAGAGTCTCATGAAGTGCTCCTCAGCATCGCCCGGAGGCAGGTGCAAGTTACAGAGGCCCGGGCCCCATCCTGAGCGTTGGATTCTGTGGCTCTGGGGTGGGACTCATTAACCCGATGCTGCTGTCCGATACTTTGAGAACGAATCTTGAAGAGCCTGGTTCTTCTTCTGTTTTTATTGGAGTTCAGCTGCGAGCGGGCGCAGAGGGAGGAGAGAAATCGGGTAGGAGAGAACAGATACCATCAGCCTCCCCTCTTTCCTTGCCCAACCGCGCTCAGAGCTGAAGGTGAACCGGCATACAGCTTTATTCTTAGTCTTTTTTTTTCTCCTTCACAGATTGAGAAAATAAAGGTTCTTCAGAGGTCATGTGAACGGTCCAGAGCTGATCAGACCAGATGTAACCATCCTGGTTTACTAGTAGCTGGCTCCTTGCCCACACAGGCCACCCTCTCCCCGCCTTGGCGCCCCACCTCCAGGAAACCCAGCTCAGTCTGTGAACCTCTCCTCCCCGCCTCCACCCCTGCGCGTCCTTACGTCCTTACGTCCTTACGTAGCCACGCAGGCAGCGTGCACCCGAGGATGTTCAAAGCGCGGCGAGCACGACGTTCAAAGCACACAGCGTACTGCGCAGGCGCGAGCGGCGAGGCGTTGCAGCCACCGTCATGGCCTGTGTCAACTCCGTGGTAAGTAGGCCCCGCCCGGTTTCTGGGCCTACAGTCTCCGTGCAGAGGGTGCCAGGTCCTGGGTTTATGGCGGTCGAACACTGCACACCCTCTTCCCTCCTGGCCTCACCCTTAGGGGCTCCCGCTGTTCCCGGTGTGGGAGGATGGAATGAGGGCAGGTAGCCCTGCCGGAAGTTGGGCTTGGCTCCCACCGGAAGAGCACGTGTCCCTTCTGTCCTCCTCACCCAAACGAGGGTGTCTAGAATGAGACCTTAGAAGGTGGTGAGATATGGAACTGACCTTAACCCTCCCCAGTTTCCTGTGTTTAGACATTTCCCGAGTTCAGTTGCACTCCGGTTGTAATTCTGAAGTTCGGTTATAGTTGATTCTAAGCTATATTATTTACGCAAAATCACAGGTAATATATTTCATGTTTCCCACCATGTATTTTCGAAGTTCTTCCCCGCCCTCTTTTCCCTAACTTTTAGCTTCTTGCTGCCTAACTGTACCATCAGCTCTCCCCTGAGGGGTTCCTAAGCCCCAGGATGAGAACTGACAGGTGAAGTGGCGCTTGTGGGACCCTCTGTCAATCTTAAAATCCCGAATTAAAGGGGGAAAAAAGAAAGCAATAACTCACTTTCATTTTCAGTGCATCTCCACAGACTTCACAGCTGGTGAGAGGCAGTGTGCTTGTCCAGATCTGTTGAGTTCCATGTATACATGCGCAGCACGAAAGTCAATTTTTAGAGAAATATTATTTTACTGTGTATCTATTTTCTGATGTTAATGAGTTTTAAGATATGTAAAATACTTATGCCTTAATATAAGCTTACCATGTATGCCATTTTATCTGATGATGTACTCCAAGGAGAGAGAAAGTGCTTGCCCGCGCGTGTGTTTCAAATAGAGAAGAAATTAAGGTAGATTTCCTGGACTATACATAGTTTTAGTAAAGGTAACAGAAGGAAAGAATATAAAATCTAACTGTAGTCCTAGAAGAGAAAGAAAGAAAGTATGTTTAATGCCCACTTTGCTTTTGAAAACCTGTGTTCTAATGGGTTATTTTTGATGGCTGCTATTACATTCTGAGGGCAGATTTTAAAGATGTTTTTAGCCTCAGGAGTTTTTTCCTTCAGCTTTAAATGCGATCACACTAGCTGGGACTAACATTTGAAGCATCAATTTAGAATGCCTTTATCAGGGGGGTAAACTGTTTAAGGAGAAGCAACTAATCTAGGGCACTTAATCTTAATGGATATCCTTATGAATAACATTATTTAAATGTAACTGATTGGCCTATTCATAGGTTTAGCCTGGATCTTTAGAAGCATTCGTTTAAAACCTGGCTACTCGTGGCACGAGTGGGAGTATTTCCTGGATAGTATGAAAAAGCAATTCTATAATGCCACAATTTTCATTTTGGCTTGATTATGCAATTTGAAACTCAACTAAATTCCTGTTTTGCCATTTCTTATTAGTGGGACTTTCACTAGGTCAACCTTGTTATTACACTTAGTATTGCCATTTTACATTGGGGTGAGAGTACAGCACAATTTACATAGATTTGTAGGACCAAGTTTGTTTCATAGGGCTGTTTTTCTATTAATAATGACCAGTGTTTAATCTGGGTAGAAATGTTTTTAATATTGTTATGGCATATGTTTTTTTTTTTTTAGGAAGTATTTTAGGGGTTGCTTAGTCTCTGCAATATGCAGGTTGTGGAAGGGTAAGGTTCTTTCATTTCTTGGTTCTGTTAGGCAGTCCATTTTGGTGCAGTTATATTTTTACTTGACAATGGTTCAGATATTTTTTTGGTCTATGTGTATTTTGGAAGTGGGTCAGGCTTTGGTTACTCTATTGTAAGTGTTTGTTCCAATCTTACGGCTTATTAGGAGTTTACTTGCATTTATGGAAATAAAACAGTGAATTCTAAAAAAAGCTCCTTTGGCCTCTTTGAGAAAAGGTAAATTAAAGACAGGTTCATTTCCACCTGCCTTAAATTAGTTTCCCTTTTAAAAAGGAGTAGGGAGATTAAATACTGACACAAAAGCCAGGTAACATAACAGTAACTATACATCCTGATGAGATTACCTATATACTAGAGGCCTGGTGCACAAAATTCATGCACGCAGGGGCGGGGGAGTCCCTTAGCCTGGCTTGCACCCTCTCACAGTCCAGGAGCCCTCGGGGATGTCCAACATCCTTAGAACTGCCATGGGGGCAGGAGAGACTCCCCCAACTGCCGCTGCACTCCCCAGGTATGAGCCTGGCTTCTGGGTGAGTGTGCTGGAGCTGTGCCTGCGGACTGGGAGAGGGACAAGCCGCACACCCCATGGTCCTGGGAGCCAGGGGCTGTGCCTGCGCCTTTGGCCTGGCCCAGGAGAGGAACAAGCTGCATGCCCCGCAGTCCCAGGCGCCAGTGGCTGCGTCTGTACCTGCAGCCTGGTAGAGGGATAAGCCGCCTGCCCCACAGTCCCGGGTGCCAGTGCCTGTGCCTGTGCCCTGGGAGAGGGACAAGCTGTCCACACTGTGGTCCTGAGCACCAGCAGCTGTGGCTGGTCCCCTGTGGCTGCAGCCAGCCCCAGCGAAGCTGGCCCAGGTTCTGGGTGCCTGCAGCTGGCCACGGGAGGGAATCCTGTGTCCTGGGTGTGGGGCGAAACAGAGGCGGTTAGGGGCGATCGGCCAGCAGGGGAACAGTTAGGGGCGATCGTGCAGGCAGGCAGGTGAGCAGTTAGAAGCCAGTAGTCCCGGATTGCGAGAGCCAGTCAGACATTCCCTGAGGGGTGCCGGATTGGAGAGGATGCAGGCTGGGCTGAGGGATCCCCACCCCTGTGCACAAATTTTGTACACCAGGCCTCTAGTATATTATCTAATAAAAGGGAAACATGCAAATTGACCGCACCTCCGCTACACACAAGCCACGCCCGCAAGCCAATCAGAGCGACTATATGCAAATTAACCCAACCAAGATGGCGGCTGGAAGCCACGGAGCTGGAGCAAGCAGGAGGCTTGGTTACCCCCGCGATGGAGGAAGCCAAGCTTCCCGCCTGCCCTGGCCGGCTGTGGCCTCTGCTTAAGGCAACAAAGTTTCAATTATAGAAGATAAATAAATCCCAGATAAATAAATAAAGTTTCAATTATAGAAGATAAATAAATCCCCGGGCTACTCCCTGGCTGCCTGCTGCTTCGCGCACTACTTTGTGCTGTGTGGGATTGACGCGGACAGTGGGCTGGAACCCCATGAGCTGGTGGGTAATGCCAGGCTGCAGCGGTGCTGAGGTCCACTGATCTCCGCAAGCCAGGCCGAGGGACCCCAACAGTAAATGAATCCGTGCACCGGGCCTCTAGTTATCTCATATTTTATTGTAGTCTTCTAACTCAGCCTTGTAAATATAGGCTGAGGCTATAGGTCTGAATGTAACACAATTTATGGCAAGCACAAATGCAGGCATACTGGAGGTAGGATGCACTTAGTTAAAATTCACATGGTAGTTTGTCTTTAGGAAGTGTACACTGCATGTCTTTTTGGAATACATTCAAACTCGAGAATTTAAGACTTTAACAATTGCTTTTGTGTAGCCTAAACTCTACAGATCTGTAATTGAAGATGTGATTGAAGGAGTACGGGATCTATTTGCTGAAGAAGGTATAGAGGAACATGTCTTAAAAGACTTAAAGCAGGTTTGTCAATACAAGTTTCTCTGTCTCATTGTTTTTCAGCTTATAAAACTGATAATTATAGTTTTAATCCCTTAATTATAGTTTAATACTTACCCATTCATTGTGCCATCAGCTGACATTTTAATTTTAAAAAGTAAAATAATAAATATTATAATGTTTTATTTTATTTGTTTAAAAGCAAAATTTTTTTTATCTGCAGCTCTGGGAAACAAAGATTTTGCAGTCTAAAGCAACAGAAGACTTCTTCAGAAATAGCTTCCATTCACCTCTGTTCACCCTTCAGTTGCCACACAGCTTGCACCAAACATTGCAATCATCAACAGGTTGGATACAGTTAGTAAATTAGTACCATTTGGATCTTTAGATCAAATTCTCATTTGGTGGTGGTTTTGAATTAGGGTAATGTTCTTAAGGTGAGAGGGTTCAGACCTCAAAATCATTACCATTAAGTGAACACAGTTACACCAAATAACTATTGACAAATAATCAGATTATTCAACTAATTTTTTTTTAAATATTAAAAGTCCACAAAGGTGACAAAACCTTACTTCAGAGGAACAAGTTATATAATTTGTGGCTGTCGGGAGTATGCTTTGGTTGTTTCAGAGAATTTGGTGAGTTCTAGTCAAGGAGTAATCCAGACACCTTTGCTGAAGAAGCAGAGGGATTGATGGGTGCTTGCATATCGCACTTGTGCATTCTTTCTCTTGGTTTCTGTATATATTATACATCTGTTAATGTATTGAAAGCAAAATGGAGAATTAATAAGAATATGGAGGTTATTCAGGCTACCTCACTCTTTTGGATATATATAGTGATGGCTAGAGATTTACCATATGCATTTAATCTTTATTCTTGGACTTGTTGAATCTAGACCTCTGCTTTTAAGAGAAATATTTGTCCATATTATGTATATCATTTTAAACTGGAAAAGACTACCTAATGAGAGATAAAACTATACTGTTATATCTTTCTAGCCCAGTGGTTCTCAACCTTGGCTGCACATTAGAATCATCTGGGAATCTTTTTAAAATCCTGATTTCTGGGCCTCATCTTCCAGAAATTCTGTTTCTTTGTTATGGGGTGGGGCCACAACACTAGTAACAAAGGAACAGAATTTCCGGAGGATGAGGCCCAGAAATCAGGATTTTAAAAAGATTCCCAGGTGAGTCTAATGTGCAGCCAAGGTTGAGAACCACTGTTCTAGCCTTTATTCCTTCTTTTCTTCTCTGATTCTTACAATATTTTATGTTACCCTAATGTGTGTGTGTGTTTCTAGCCATCTTTTTTTAAAAATATATTTTATTGATTTTTTACAGAGAGGAAGGGAGATAGAGAGTTAGAAACATCGATGAGAGAGACATCGATCAGCCGCCTCCTGCACACTACACTCCCCACTGGGGTTGTGCCCGCAACCCAGGTACATGCCCTTGACCGGAATCGAACCTGGGACCCCTCAGTCCGCAGGCCGACGCTCTATCCACTGAGCCAAACCGGTTTCGGCTAGCCATCTTTGTATATATCCAAAACGTTGATGTAGCCTGAATAATCTCCGTATTTTTGTTAATGCTCCATTTTCTGTGTGTGTGTCTCTGTGTAGACATATAAGTGTGTAAACATGTATACATGCACACACATGTATACATGTACTAGTAGATGTTTATACAAACACACAGATGCAGCTACACACACAAATAGGTTTAATTGAGTTTAGCTGAAATTCAGTAGATTAACATTTGTAAGAGATGATTTTGGATTAGATTTTCAGTAATAACTAGATTGTTCATTGCATACTGGGGAACATTCACATGAAAATCACATGTGCCAAGGTGAAGAGAAAAATAGTAAGAAGACTAGTACCTCATTTACAAAATGAGAGAATTTAAGTGTGGCAGCAATTATAACTTATTTAAAAAAATGAAGTTAACAATAGATAGTGAATTACCAAACAAATTTTATCTAATGCTGTTTTTATAAGGTATAACTCTTCTCTATAAGAATTAGCCATGGCAGTTTTAATTACTAAGTTGACACATCGAAACATTTTCCATCAGTGTTGGATTTTTGGTTATGTTTTTGTTTTTAGACAAAATTTATTTTGTTAGGACATCTTTTTATTTTTCTATTTAAAAACATCTTTTTGAATTTTTTCTTTATTAAAGAACTTTAGAGATTTTTACTTAGGGGTGGCTTGGAGGACGGCAGGTGTGAGAGGAATAAAATACTTGACTGTCTTTTATCAAAAGCATAGTTAACACTTCTCAGGTTTTTTGTTGTTCAATATTGCAATACTTGATTTTGCCACAAGATGGTAATATTCACAGTCATTTAAACCACAAAGTAATCTTGAAACTAATATATCTAGTTGGTTTTCACTCACCATTTTTATTATTCTCTGTCCTAGAAGTTAGAATAATAGAATCAATTATATTTAAATAAGACAGTTTTTCTCATTTCTTCTACATCATTTATAATCAAGTAGTTTAAGAGGGAGTATATATATCCTTTAAAAATGCATTTTGGGTCTTTTTTCTCTTCTTCATTTTTAGGTATCCTAAAAATAAGATTCTTAAAGCAAATAGCCTCATAAAACTGGTGTACTTCTTAATTATGTCTTTCCATTGTATATTTTTAAAAGCTTGATTAAAATAACAAACTAATTTCTACAACCTTTTTATCTCTTGATAACAAGTTCAGACTAATTCTACAATACAATAAATCTTTGCCTTTGTCTGTTTCACCCTTTTAAACTTGTTTTCCCTATTATAGTTTCTCACTGTATTATCCATTTATTTAAGAAATTCTTGCATCTTCAGTTGTCAACTTTTTGGGGGCATCTCAGGATTCCTTTACACTGTTAAAAATTGAGGACCTCAAAGAGCTTTTTTTTAAAGAAAATCCTTACTCAAGGATATGTTTATTGATAAGAGAGAGAAACATTGATGTGAGAGACAAACATGAGAGAGAGAGAGAGAGAGAGAGAAACATGATCCTACCAGGGATCAAACCTACACCCTTGGTATGTGCCCTGAACAGGAATTGAAGATGCAGCCTTTTTGGTGTATGGGATGCTGCTCCAATGAACTGAGTCACCCAGCCAGGGCTCAAAGAGCTTTCTTTTATATGGGTTTTAAGTATCTACTTACCATATTAGAAATTAAAGCTGATAAATTTAAAAATTATTGGTTTATTAATTTAAAAATCACCATATGTTGACATAAAAACATATTTGTTAAAATGAGTTAAATATATTTTATAAAACTATTTTTTTTCAGAACAAAAATATCGAGTGAGAAGAGTGGCATTGTATTAATTTCCTGCAAATTTTGTTATTGTCTGGATTAATAAAAGACAACTGGATTCTCATATCTATTTTTAGTTCAATCTGTTGTGCTATGTGGTTTTAGCTACAGTATATGAAGAAAATCTAGCCTCCCACAGATAGATAATTGGAAAGAAAGGAGTATTTTAATAGTATTTTCAGGTAATTTAATATTACACTAAAACTCAACAAGTGGTAGTTTCTGAGAGGTAGTGCAAGGTGGAATCTGAAACCATCAAGTGGACTTTTTGTAATGTTAAAGTGCGCTGGTGGACCTTGCACTTTGAATGACTCTTTAATCCATGTGTAATTTTGTAACGTATTTGGTTATTTGGAAAATATTGGGTCACTGAGTTGTGCAGTTGACACATCATTTGTTAAATAAGATTTTAAAAAATCATGTTCATTAATATCACCACATATCTTATTAAAAAAGTATTAGAAAGCTATCAAGCCCAGTGTGGTGGATATAAAGTTTCAAAATTTCATTTTTTACTTGAAAATGTGAATTTTATCATTACCAAACAGATATTATCAGTTTGCTTTCCTTGAAGTAGTGGGTGTACTTAGTTCATTTTCAAAAATATGTCTGCCAAATACCTAAATCTGAATAACCATAGGTTCTGTCAGTTCTTTTAATTTTTTTTATCTTCACCCAAAGATTTATTTTTATTGATTTTTAGAGAGAAATGGGATTCTGTTAGTAACCTCAGAATAACAGGTGTAAACTAGGACTGTTCTAGGCAAATTGGGACATGTAGTCACCTAATCTATTTCTAGGGCAATTTATGTCAGCTTCTGCTATTTGGTCTTTATATCACATGATCTTTTTCGTGAAGCCATTAGTCATTGTGGGAGTAGGTAAAGGAAGAACAGGATCAGAGAGAGGTTTGTGGTGGCTTTCATTATAAGTATTAAAACTCCTAAAGTTCAAGTATAAACTCTCTATCTAGTAGTTCTTGAACTTAGATCTGGTGAAAATTTTAGCAATGCTGTTGATTCTTGAGATAATTTGAGTTAGAATATTCAGTTTGGTTAACATATGGAGACATCCATATATTAATGAGTAGTCACAAAGAGGAAATTGACTAGTCTTTGCACTTCTTGATCACATGCCTTCGTTATTAAGATTTGGAATGATTCAAAGCAGGACTAGGAATTGTAAAATTATTAACTATCTTAATGTAGCAAAGACATTTTGGTGTATAAGGAAAAACGCACTTATAAATGTGAGTATTGTTATGCCATATTTTCTTTTTTTAAAAATATATTTCTTTATTGATTTCAGAAAGGAAGGAAGAGGGAGAGAGAGATAGAAACATCAGTGATGAGAGAGAATCATTGATCGGCTGCCTCCTGACTCCCCCCACTGGGGATCGAGCCCGCAACCCAGGCATGTGCCCTTGGCCAGAATCAAACCAGGGACCCTTCAGTCCGCAGGTCAATGCTCTATCCACGGAGCCAAACCAGCTAGGGCGCCATATTGTCTTTTTATAAAATTTCTTAAATTATGTTTGTGGATTGAATTCTTTCTAAAAGCACATTCTTTTGTGAAATTTAATATTTTAAAATATATACAGGAAGACCAAAATTCTGACACTTTTTTAACTAAAAACATGTATTCAGTTAAAACTTGGTTATCAAAACCATCTTGAATATTTTGAAAAGTGTGTTGCAGGAACAAAAATTTATATATAACATATATACATACACCAGTATATAATTTATGAACATATATAAATGGTGCATGTAACTTGTGAATTTAGTATCAAGCTTAAGTAGGAGCTGCATGAAACTTTACTATAAAATTCTGTTTGTTTATACTTTTATTCTGATGGCTATAAAGAAACTCTTAAAACTCTTACAGCTCTGTTTGATTTATATAACTATAGAGAATTACCCTTTAGGATTTATTGCAAGATCTTTAAAAGAGGAACATTGTTGCTATTTTTCCTTAGGAAATTAATTTAATTGCTTCAGACACTGTGTTAACAGATTTTTGTTTCCTCTCAGGCTGTGGCTTAGGCTGTACCAGCTTAAGCTTTGCTCACTTCAGCTAATTAAGACTAATACCATTGTTTTTCTGCCACCACAATTCTTCCTAATTTAGCCTTTTTAAAAGAATGCCTGTTAATAAGTGAAGTCATAGATGAATAGAGGATAAAAATAATTTTGTGCTTCATTAACCATCAATCTATGTAGCCTCATGTCTGTTGTCTTAATGTGGGAAGAATGGTTTAAAAAACATTTGCTCTTCTGAGTTTTTTGTTGTATATGATGGAACCATTCTAGTATCAGAAATAGATCTTGGGACAATTTTCCTTAATGTAGTATGTGAAAAAGGCCATATACATTTCATACCTTTGTGCTGCCTGAACATTCTGGTTTTTATTAAAGAAAAGGCAAAGTGATAATCTAACAGTCACATTCATCTAGGTAAAATGAACCTTGAGGTAAGGTTTAAGGTTACATTGATCAACTGAGATCCTTCTACTGGAATTACTATTTGTTTTTTAGACATATTTTTAAAATGATTACATTTACAGCCATTTACATTTGGCCAACCTTTTAGATACATTATAAATAATAAAGGGAAAGTTAGCATAGAAAATTGGTATATAATAAAGAAAAGATATGCGATATCAGCTTTAATACAGGTTGAGCTGGTATTTCCCCAAGAATTTGTTCTTATATATTTTTTAAGCAGGCATACCTGTTTTATGCAAAGATTTCAGGAGACATGGTCTTATTCATTTATTTCTACACCTGTGTAGCTGTGCTTGTCTTACTTGGCTAACGTACTGTAAATATTTTTTATAAAATGAATGAATTGAAAGCTCTTTTGAACCTGTAGAATTTAGGATAATTTGTATTGGATTATATATTTTTGCTCAATAGTACAATCTTTTGGAGATACGCACTTTAACAAATATTGCCTTTTCTCCTCTGTGAAATGTAATGGAGATTTAGTGCTACATTGACTTACTAAAGATAATCTAGGTATTTATTGTGGCTTTCTATAATATAGTATACTTTATTAAAATGAAAATTTTCTTTTGGTATTTAAAGTAGGTTAGTTGTAAAGTCATTAAAGTTGTTGGGAAAAATATAGTTAAATAGTTACCTCTTTGGGGTCAGGAAGTTTAGAATTCACCATGGTCAAACATGTTAGTAATGGAAACCAGTTTTAAAAAATAAGCTATACTTAGGAATTTTATTCATTTGGTAAACTCTAATGAATTGTATAATTATTTCATTTTCTATGCAGCTTCTTTAGTTATTTTTTTTTTTGAACTCTTCCCAGTCTTACCACAGCAGAACTGGTATGTAGCTTATTTAAGATATATTTTACCATTTAGTGAATGGTAGCAGAAAACTGGGCATAGATGTAATTCCTAATTCTCCAGGTGAATAGGAAAGGATGTGGTAAAGGATGGGAAACAGGAAAAATTTCTATAACAAAGATGTTGCGAAAACTCAGGATTTCCAGAGTGACATTTTCTTATCAACTTTTTCTATCTTCCAGAGAAGTTATTAGCATCTACCAAGACTACACCTTCAAGATTATAATATTTCTGAAGTTACATTGTATGGAGTTTTAATACACTGTATAATGTTATATACTTGATGGATTCTAAATAGATAATTTTGATACAGTACTTCTGATATTTTTCTCTTTGGAGTTGAGCCACATCATAGTCCCTTGGTTTAAGTGGAGCATTTTGGTCATTTTTTTTGCTTTTGTATAGTAGAAGTTAAAGTATAGATTCCCCACACATGATTTGAGGAAGAAAATAAAATTAAAACATGTATAGAAAATTGAGTAGTTTTCGGTGGGGAATAATAGCATGCTTTGTCTTTTACCTTTTTTCCGCGGTACTGATGGTATATACTCTAATAACTATTTTCATTTTCTTTCAGCCCATCAGCTACTGTTCTAGGGGAAATGGTTTAGTGGGCTATTTATTTCCATTTCCTCATAAAAAACAAACAAACTATACTGCTTCCAGGATATTTAGGAAGAATGGCACTGCTTTTGATAGGAGACTAATGAAGAAATGTCTCTGCCTTTGAAATTCATGAACATAACTTTTCTCCTGATTACAGAAAAAATATTCTTCTTGAAGTAAAAACAAATTTATAAAGTAAAAAGTGAAATAACTATGCAGTATTATGCCCAAAGATAACTGTTTTGTTTGATGTATACCCATCTAGACTTCTTTTATGAAAGTTATATTAGTTTTCAGGGGGTAAAAAGTAGGATCATTCTCTGTATCATTTTTATTACTTATTTTTTAAATTTAGTAATATAGAGGTATTTTTTTCAATGCCAGTTAAATATTGATTAGTCTTAGTGGGTACATCACAGTTTAATTAACCAGTCTTGTTGATGGATATATAAATTATGTTTAGTTTTGTTCTAACATAACATCCTATTGTTATATCTGTAGATATACCCTATCTTTGTGTATTTGTGTAGTAATCAGGTAATCAGGATAAATTCCTAGAAGTAGAATTTCTAGTTCAAAGATCATGCATGGTATATGAAAATTGCACTTTTCATATATATTGCAAAATAGTTCTCCAAAAGAATTATATCATATACACGCATATAAGCAGTGGCCTGAGAGAATTTCTATTTATTTATTTATTTATTTATTTACTAGAAGCCCGGTGCGCAAAAATTTGTGCACTGGTGGTGGGGGGGCAGGGCGAGAGGTGGGGTCCCTCAGTCTGGCCTGTGCCCTTGCATAGTCTGGGACCTCTCAGGGATGACCACCTGCTGGCTTAGGCCCACTCCCTGGGGGATTGGGCCTCAGATGGCAATAAGACATCCCTCTGACAGCCCGGCAGCCCTTGGGGGATGTCCACTTGCCAGTGGGGAGCAGGCCTAAAGTTTATTTCAAAACAAAAATTATTCACTATTGTATCACCTACTTTAAAATACCATTTGTGAACAACTTACAGACTAGAGGACTATACACAACTATGGTTCTTATATTTGACATCTTGAAGGTCAGTGGCCCAGATAAGACTATGTAGTGGGCAAGTTTTGAATTGGTGCTCATACTGTTAAGACTTAATGGATTTATTGCTAATAGCCATAGAACAGAATTCTTTTTATTTATAATGAGATTATTTGAATTAAATATAAAAAAAGTGTTTTTTAAAAGAGCTGAGATGTAATGTTAACTGTTGTCAAACTGTTATCCTGAATCAGATTTTTTGACCCTCTATGAGATCAGGAAGAAAAGATACAAGTAAAGCCCTTCTGTAACTTTCTAATATAAATATCTCATATCTAGAGCACCGCAAACTCCAGTGCACACTTTGCTTTTCCTGGTTATCCTATTCATGTACCAGCAGGTGTGACGCTACAGACTGCATCTGGTAAGAGTATAGTCTAAAAATGTTTTATTTTTAGCATTTGTATTGACTTGAGGATGATAATATTGATGATTAAACTTCATACCAGAAATTATAAGAAATTTTAATAAAACTTGCTTTAAGTGTAATGATAAATGATGGTTATTATTGTTATGGAGGCAATCTACCATGAAAGACACTGTACTAGGCCTGTCCTGTATTTCATACTCAATTCTCTTTCTCTACATTGTATAAGATACTTTATACTCCATATATGTTTTCTCCAATTCAAGTCAGTTATCTAAATTTCATGAACACAAAATAATATATCTGGCCCACGCTGGGTGGCTCCGTTGGTTGGAGTGTCATCCTGTACACCAGAAAGGTTGCAGGTTCAGTTCCCTGTCAGGGCACATATATAGGTTGTGGGTTTGACCCCAGATCAGGCCTGGAGGCAATTAATTGATGTTCCTCCCCCGCTACCCACCTCCATCTCCCCCTCAATCTTCTCCTCTCTCTCTCTCCCTCCCTCTCTCCCTCCCTCTCCCTCTCTTTCTCTCTCTAAAATCAATAAACATAGGTGAGGATTAAAATTAAAAAAAAACCATATCTGTGTCTCTGTTAGGTCTAATCAAGAAAAACTAAAGATTATATTGAGCAGCCTTTGTCTCCTTCTTATTGGAGATTGTATGGCATAATAGAAAGAATACCCAAAATGTTTAAATAATTCTTAACTTGAAAGAGAATTATATCTATTCTTTGGGTTGTTGTAAAGTTTAAGCAAAATACCCAACACAATGCTCAAAAAATAAATTTCGTCTTTTTAGTTTTATTTTAAAGGAAGAGAGGAGAAATTTGATAACTTTTGAAATTAATAAACTATTTTTGGGTAGCCTTCTCTTATAATTGTTATATGGTATCCTATATCTTAAATATATGAAATATATTTGCCATGATTATGTTTGTTAAAATCCCAATTTTGGGTTGGTAACACTGTAATTTATCAAACAATGGGAGAGGCTTGTGGTGTAAATATTGGTGGTTTATATGTATTTGAAAATGTGCCATATAAGCAATAGTGGGAAAAGGCTAGAGTTAAGCAAGACATATTTAATTTTTAAAAATGAGCAATACATATGTATTCTAGAAAATACAAAAAAAGCAAGCTCCTAGATAGCCACTAGAAAGCAACAGATAACCACTGTTAACATATTGATATATTTCGTCCCAGCCTGTTGTATTTTGAAGGAAATTAGGATTCTATTGTTCTTATAGTTTTGATATCTCCTTTTTAAGGTTACCTTTATAAAGTCAATGTTCCAATTGCGGTGACACAGACTTCTGGAAAAGCAAGTATTCTTCAGCATCCAATTCAGCAAGTATTTCAGCAGCTTGGGCAGCCTTCAATAATACAGACCAGTGTTCCACAGTTGAATCCATGTTCTCTTCAAGCAGCTATTGAAAAATCACAGAGAATGGAAACTGTGCTCCAGCAACCCACAATTCTTCACTCTGGGGCAATGGATAGGAAGCATTTAGAAACTGCCACCAGTGATATACTTGTACTTCCTGGAAATGAGCATAAAATCATGTCTGAAGCTTTGTTGAGTCAGCCAGCAAGCTCTCAGTATGTCAGCCTTCCTGGTGTTGGAGTTCCTCCACAGGTCTCTCAAAGAGATGCCAATGCGGAGCCATTGCTGAGTGTTTCAGCTGGTGGGACTCAAAATCTGCATGGTGGGCCCATCGCCACAGGCCCTCAGGGGGCTCAGCACCAGCACTCATCTGATGGTCAGCTTCATTTTCTTAAAAATAGGCTGTTGGGATGTGATTCTGTGAAGCAGCCAAGAAATACAGAGGAGCCCAGCAGCCTACCTGTCTCAGAGAAGGTATTAGGGGATAAGCAATGGCCAGTAATTAGACATTCTGAGTTTTTTAAAATGTAAGCTTCCTTAGAAGTATGTATGTTTCTTTAGAAAATTGTTTTTTAAGTTGTTTTTACTATAACTATTAGTTTTTGAAGTATTCATGCTCAGAATTTCTAAACTTTTAATTTCAATTAATAAATTAGAATATTTCTTTAAAGAAAATGCATTGTTTTAAGATAATCAGTTTTACCTCTCCCTTAACATGGTGAGAATTGTTTTTGTCTGCAGATAAAATGTAAAGGACCAAGAAATTCATTCTAGTAATTAAACAAGGATTTAGGGGAAATTCATTGTCATACTTAAAATACAAAAAAGGTCCAAAGTGGTTTTTCTCTTGCTCTACCTAATTTTCTTAAACTCCCATATGAAAATTTTCTCTATATGAGGAATTATCTTCTAGTAGATACTTTGTTCCTCTCTGCTTGCTAAAATACTAGTTAACATAATTTGTTTTGGAAATCAAACCACTGAAAAATAGTTTCTAATTAACTTTCCATATTGAAAATAGGTTTTGATTATTTTCAAGGAATTCATAGTGATGACAGAAAGATTCATGGGGAATTTTGGATGGTAAAATAAAAGATATCATCTTATCTTTTTACACATGTGAAATATGTCATAGATTACTCCACTTACCCAATTTTTAGTGACAGAGGACAAATAGTTAAAGGTTTGTGTTTCTAGCTAAAGGTTTGGTGGTCCTCTAGAACTGCTGTACAAGTCTTTACAAGTTAAGTGCCACCTTAACATTTTCATAGGTAGAAGGGGAAGGCTATAGCGTACAGTAAAGGATAATCAACAAAGAAAAAGACTATAAGAAACCATTTGACCTGTTTTAGAATGTTTCAGGTGTTTGATGAAGCCTGTTCAAATTTTTTTAGCAAGTCTGTTTCTAGTTTAGTTTTGGCATAAAGTATTAAGATTAAAGTGTTTTTCAACTATTTATTATATTTTCCAAATACTATAAAAATTTAAGAAATGTAGGCTAAACTCATAATTATGAAGCAGTGTTTGTTTCCATCACTTACAATTTTTAGAGGTATTTTTCTCCTGGACTCTGGATGAACTTTGCAGATTTCTGGTGTGATGATTCAAGGACTTAGTCTACTGTTACTTATTAGATATTACCTTGTACTTTGTTCTGGGGAAATAGATTAGTTAAGGGAGCTTAATCAAGGATTGTTTAGGGGATAGTGGTCGAGAACTTAAGCTTTGGAGTCACAATAGGTTTAAATTCCAGATTCACCACTTTTATCTTTTTGAACTGGGTATAAAACCAACCTCATACTTTTAGGATTATCAGAGATGATGTATGTAGAGTTTTTAAATAGCTTCTGGTGCCATATTAAGCTTTATAGTAGTGCTATTATGCTTTACTAGAGGCCTGGTGCACAAAATTCTTGCACTGCAGGGGGCGTCTCAGGTGGCTTGTTCTCTCTCGCAGTCTGGGAGCCCTCGGGGGATGTCCTACTGCCAGCAGTCAGACATCCTTAGTGCTGCCATGGAGGCGGGAGAGGCTCCCACCACTGCTGCAGCGCTTGTCAACCGTGAGCACGGCTTTTGGCTGAGGAGCCCTCCCCCTGTGGGAGCACACTGACCACCAGGGGGCAGATGCTCAATGCAGGAGCTGCCCCCTGGTGGTCAGTACGCATCATAGTGACCGGTCATTCCGCCATTCGGTTGATTTACATATTAGCCTTTTATTATATAGAATGGGCATGTGGTATATTGGGTAACTTTTCATATAACTTGTTGGTTTAGTATTAAAATAGATCTGTATTTAAAACACAGTCCAAACATTCAAACATTTACTTTATTATTTTTTTAAATTTACTGTCAGATTTCTTTAAAATAGTTCTTAATCTGGTGAAGTTTATGCTAATTTAATTTTCAAAAAATTTATAAATAGCTTTTTTTTATAAGTAGCTTTTCAGAAATTCTTATTGCAAGTTAAAATTAGCTGTAATTGTTTACTTTTCTTGAATAGACTGCCAGAGATCTTACTTTTCTATGTAAATTTAACATTCATACTGTTTCATACATATATTCCTGACAATTTTTGATGAGTTCCTATTTTAAAATCTATGTTATTATTACTATGTTAAGTTTTTCCTCAGCGTAGGACTTTTGTTTTCTAATCTTATAATGCCATGGAGAACTATGGAGCTATAATGCCATGAAACTCAGGTCTTTATTAGAACTCCAAAAAGTAGGATTAGGAGAGAAATGGTATGGTAGTGTATCTTCTTTAATTCCTTTTTATCTCTTGCCTTTCCTTCTCAAACATTCTCATTGCCCCAAGTTCAAATACTGTTTAATGAT
>NW_006383011.1:14199478-14207015 GCF_000327345.1 Myotis davidii | reverse complement strand
CTAAAAATACTTTTTGGCTCTTTTTTTCTCCTTTTATTATGTACTTTTAAAAAACTATTTTGTGAATGTGGGAAAATATATATAACACAAAATTATATCATTTTAACCATTTCAAATGCATAGTTCCATACTTTTTTAGGTGTATAGCATTAAGGACATTCACATTGTTGTACACCCATAACCACTACCCATCTCCAGAACTTTTCATCATTTCAAACTGAAATTCTGTACCCACTAAACAAATAACTCCTCATTACTCACCCCATCTACCCAGTTTCTGGTAACTCCTGTTCTACTTTCTATCTATGAATTTGACTATTCTGTGTAACTCCTAAGTGAAAGCAGACTGACTTATTTTACTTAACATAATATTAATTTTTTTAATTGATTTCAGAGAGGAAGGAAGAGAGAGAGATAGAAACAATGATGAGAGAGAATCATTGATGGGCTGCCTCCTGCATGCCCAAACCAGGCATGTGTCCGACCAGGAATCAAACCGTGACTTTCTGGTTCATAGGTTGATACTCAATTACTGAGCAATGCTGGCTAGGCTACTTACCATAATATTTTAAGGTTCTTCCATGTTGTAGCCTATGTCAGAATTTCATTCATTTTTAAGGCTGAATCATGTAATTTTTATAACTTTTAAAGCTAAATATTTCTGGAATCTGTTCCCTTTTCATACCTACTGCCATTGCCCTAATTGCTTCTTATTTGGGTTAACATAGTCGTTTCATAATTAATTAGCCTATAGTCTTTGCTATTTTTCACTCTACTCTTCCCAGTCCATCCATCCTAGAGGTTAAAGGATTAGGCTTCAGAGATCAGAATTACTTTGAATCCATCCTCTGTCCCTTAATAATTGTGTGAATTGGACAAGTTACTGTTTTCTCATATGTAAAATAAAGATAATAGTATCTACCATAGAGTTGTAGTGGTGGGAGGAATACATGAGGTAATCAATGCAAAGTGCTCAGCAGCACACTGCCTAGCACATGGTAAGTGCTCAATGAATATTAACTATTAATTTCTGTTCCTCAAGGCTTCCAGAGATTTATCCAAAGTGCAGTCTCTAATCAAATCACTGACTGCTCATCACCTACAGGATAAAGTTTAAGCTCCTTAATGTGGCATGAAAGGACTTCCATATTCTTTCTCAGTTCGAATTTGTTATTTACTCCTCCTTTATTTCATGCCTACTACGTTACTAGGAATAGCAAGCTAACTATAAGCGAATCTCTGTGTTGACCTTGTCTCTTGCCCCTCTTTTTGCCTTTTTTATCCTCTGCTTGGTGCTTGGATTTTCTTCCCACTATCCTTTCCTCTGGTTAATTCCTACTGACCCATTTATTACTTCAGAAATCTTACTTTAATATCTACCCCCTCTCTCTTCATTATCTGGGAATGTCTTAATTTCTCAATTATTTTTGCAGGACAGTTTTGCCAGATATAAAATTCCCAATTGAGAGTCTTTTCTTTCAGCACTTTACTAGTAAATGTATCTATCATTCATTGCCTTCTGGCATTCAAAATTTCAGCTGATGAATCTGTGTGTTAGCTTATTGATAATCTCTTGTATGTGATGAGTTGCTTTTCTCTTGCTGCTTTAAATAGTATTGTTTTATTTTATTATTTTTCTTCTCATTTTATTTATTTATTTATGCACCTTTAAAACAATTTATCTTTATTGTTGAAAGTATTACAGATGTCTCCTTCCCCCTGCCATTGGCTCCCTCCCCCTCCCCACCAAGACTTTCACCTCCTTATTATCTGTGTCCATGGATTATGCATATGAGTTCTACAGTTAATCTCTTCCTGTCCCTCCTTCCCTCTTTAAATTTTAATTTCTAATTGTTTATTGCTACTATATAGACATAAAATTAATTTTTGTAAGTTGACTTTTATCAGTCTGAATGTTTACATTCCTCTCCATTCATATGTTGAAATCCTAACTCCCAAAGGTATTAGTAAGTAAAAGATGAGGCCTTTGGGAGATTATGAGCATGGAGTCCTCATGATTGGGATTAGTTGCTTTTTAAAAGAGACCACACAGCCCTGGCCAGTTTGGCTCAGTGGATAGAGAGAGCGTTGACCTGCAGACTGAAGGGTCCCAGGTTCGATTCCTATCAGGAGCACATGCCTATGTTTCAGGCTTGATCCTCAGTAGGGGGCATGCAGGAGGCAGCCAATCAAGGATTCTCTCTCATCATTCATGTTTCTATCTCTCTTTCTCCCTTCCTCTCTGAAGTAATATATATATTACTAGGGAGACCACACAGAGCTCCCTAGCCTCTCTGCTATTTGAGGACATCATGAGAAGGCACTGTCTTACGAACCAGAAAGTGGGCTGTCATCTCCTAGTACCTTGATCTTGGACTTCCCAGCCTCCATAAGAAGTAAATTTCTGTTGTTTATAAGCTACCTAGTCTATGGTATTTTGTTATAGCAGCCAAAATAACTGATAATTTCCTATCTTTCAATGTCTTTAAGATCTATGGCATCACCTCTTTTTAAATTCCTAATATTCTTTATCTGGCTTGTCTCTCTCTTTTTTTCTTTGTCATTCTGGCTAGAAGCTTATTGATTTTATTAATCTTCTCAAAGAATGAACTTTTAGTCTAATTGACTTTTTTTACCCTGCTGTTTCATTCATTTATTTATTTTTATCTCATTAGTTCCTTGTTTTCTGTGAGCTTAATTTGGTCCTTTCTTTCTATTTTCTTAAGGTGGATTTTAGGCCATTGCTTTGAAATGTGCTTCTTTTTTAAATATAGTAATTCAATGCTATAAATTTCTCTCTACGCACTGCTTTAGCTACTTCTCACAAGTTTTGAAAGGTTATGTTTTGTTTGCATTTAATTTAAATTGTTCTAATTTCTCTTATGACTTACTCTTTGACTCATGGATATTGAGAAATGTGTTATTTAATTTTTAAGTCTTTGGGGATTTTTTGTTACTGGTATCTGGTTTAATAATTCCTTTGTGCTCAGAGAACATATTTTGTGTGTGTTAAATTTGTCAAGATTTGGTGTATGGCCCAGAATATGGTCCATCTTGGTGAATATTCTATAAACTGCATGTTGGGGTACAGTTTTCTATAAATGTTAATTTGGCTAACTTATCGTTAATTGTGTTGTTCAGGTTTTCTACATCCTTACTGAATTTCAGTCTACTTTTTCTGTTGATTACTGAGAGAGGAGTATTGAATTTTCTAACTATAATTTTGGATTTTTCTGTTTCTTTGTCTTATTTCAGTTAGGGCAATCCTTTATATTTTTCATTTGTTCACTGAGCATTATATCTCTTGTCCTTTCTACTCCATGAGTTATTGTTTAAAGTAATGTGAAATATTTAAAAGCTAACAGGTACTATATAAATTTAAGTAAGTTATATAAACACTGGTAAATGCTATCTTAAAGCAGGGTACTCATTTGCTGTCTATATGTGACTATGAGTAGGTTTATAATTTTAAAATTATTCCTATGTTTTATTCAAAATTAGGGAATATCATCTTACAGGAAAGAAAGATTTAAAGTGACCACTTGTGAGATGTTTAAGTAATTTTATATTTTGTATGATTCAATGTTTTAGACATATTGTTTAATTTGAAAACTTCATTGCATTTCTTTCTCCTTTTAGGATTATAATTCTCAGATGGGTTTAAGCATTCAGGTACCTGATGAAGATATTTATGAAATAAT
Organism: Myotis davidii; assembly: GCF_000327345.1. Taxonomy (NCBI): domain Eukaryota; kingdom Metazoa; phylum Chordata; class Mammalia; order Chiroptera; family Vespertilionidae; genus Myotis; species Myotis davidii. Next base: position 14,203,314 of record NW_006383011.1, on the reverse strand, counting down.
TCAAATAGATGGAACTGGTGATACATCTTCCAATGATGAAATAGGAAGTACAAGGGATGTAGATGAGCATGAAGTTCTAGAGATTATTAATGCAGGAGACCTGAAGGTACTTGAAGGAGAAGCTGATAACATATCAAATGGAGATTCAACTACTAACAGTAGTGATAACGAAGACCCTCAAATAGATATTGTGGAAGAGGTGAGCATTACTTTCGAGTTGAAACTTACTTTATTCAATTTACAACATTTGTACTTTCATATACTTTGGAACCAAGAGGAATAACAATTAAGATTAACTTTGTCTTTAGTGTTAAAATGAGACTTATTTGTATGCTAATATTTAAACTTTTAATCTGAAACTTGTAATTTACACCAGTAGTAAGTATTTAGGAATCGGCTACTATAGTTATTGATCTTAACATCTTGCTGACCGTGTTTCTGTGTCTGAATGCTGCTGACAGGTCACGAGTTAACTTCTGTCTTTTTCTCAACTCGTCAGTCAGTATTTCCAGAGACAGGACAAGCATCTAATTCTTTCCATCCATTTTTTATTATGGCAAAAGTTTTTAAAAAGACATGTCGCAGCAGAGAGAAATGTTTGAGCAAATTATGTACAGCCACTTTGTCTGATTGTCCGAGTGACTTTGGTAGTCAGTTGAAAGGTAGTACTTTATCAGAAGATAGTAATGAGTCTGACATTAGACCATCACGAAGGCAAAAGAGAAATGTGATAGTACCTGACAGTGAAAGTGATTCCAAAGAAGAATGGGCAAAAAAAAAAAAAGATATTTTACCAGCCTTGGAGGGTTATAAAAATATTTCAAGCATAACTGTTCAGCTTGAGGACCCACAAAGTATAAGTGAAGTAACCAATTTATTTTTTGATAAGGATTTTTTCGATCTCATTACTTCTCAAATCAATTTATACCAGTATTAAATGGAAAAATACCACAAAGCCTCTGCTAAAACTTCAACATGGACTGAATTACTTATATGGATATAAAGAAATTTCTTCATTTAATTATATTGATGAGACTAACTAGCCAGAATGGGAGGATTACCAGTCAATTGATCCTTTACTTGATCACCCATATTTCCAAAAACTGTGACTAGAAAGAGATTCAAGCAAATACTTACATTCTTAATGATAATTCACAAACAACATGTAACACAGACCGTTCTTACAAAGTCAGACCTCTTTTGGATCACTATCTCGAAATTTAAATTTTATATATACCAAAACAGCAGTTATCACTTGAGGAAGTAATGATTCCATGGAGAGGACGCCATCAGATTCAAGACATATAATCTGGCAATAAAATATGGAATTTTAGTAAGAATGCTTTGTGAAAGTGAGAGTGCTGTGATTGCAACTTTGAGATATATACAGGTGAAGGCAAAAAGTTACAACAGACTATATTATCCGTCTTACAGTCTTTTCTTGGTTCTTGGCATCATATTTACCAACATAATTACTACAACAGCGTGTCTACAGCTGAACTACTCTTGAAGAACAAAACACTGGTCTGTGGAACAATAAGGGGAACTGTGGGTTGCCAAAACTACTAAAAGAAAAGTAGCCAGTTGCATGGATAAGTTCTAGCTCAAAATAGCCTGTCCATCTCTAGGTGTTAACTAGAGATTGTGGGAAGTTTAGGGGATGGAAGTGTAGGTAAAGAAGGCAGCCAGGACAGAGGCATATAGTATTTACTCTAATCCTAATAAATGTACCAAAGTTTTTATGGAACATGGTAATTAAGAAGCATGGAAGTAGTAATAACTGTTATTTATGGTGTTCTTGCATATGTTCCAGGTATCATATTAAGTCTTATCTGCCTTACATTATTTAACATTTCCACTGCCTTATGGGTTGTTTTATTAACCTCATTTTTTTTCAGATGAGAAAACTGAGATATGAGGAGTTTTAATAATTTTCCGAAGATAAGTAGTCAACCCCAGGCTCTTTGACTTTTAAGTACACTACTGTTCAGACTCTCCAAGATATATGTACATATGCCTACTTTTAAAAAATTCAAAGCATCATTAAATTCCTTAATGTGACCATCTTTCATCTTTCATCTTTAGGACCCCTTAAATTCTGGAGATGATGTTAGTGAACAGGATGTGCCAGACCTGTTTGACACGGATAATGTAATTGTCTGTCAGTATGACAAGGTACTGTATTCATTTTTTAGACTTTGGGTTTATTAATTGCATTAATAGTAGAAAGGTGTGTAAAATGACGGGGAATATGATGGTGAATTATAGTTCACAGTTAAATTAATCTTGAAATAGCTCATTAATTGTATAAATTTGCGGGGTCTCAGTGATACAAAAAAGTGGTAGTCCTTGTTTAAAGAAGGAGAGAATCTTACTGAAACAAGATGTTTCTGTATGGAATAATAGAATGGCATGAAATAAGATGGTAGGTAAATCAAAAGCTAAAATATGTGACAGATAAATCAAATGCTAAGATGAGGGGCATGTAAAACAATTGCCCAGATATGTACATACATATTGCTAAGATATTGTACATACAATAAGCCCTAAAAGTGGCTAGGAGATACAAGAAATCATTTGTAGTTGGAGTTCTCTACAAATCCTTCATGAGTGATGTGAGGTTTTGAAATAGTCTTGAATGATTTATAGGATATAGGTAAGTGTAGAGAGTAGGCATTTAGAGTAGAATAGCCTGATAAAAAGGCAGAGATATGAATGCATGTAGAATGTACAAGGGACAGTGAAGAATAGCTCTGCCTTGACTAAAGTGTTCTCCTTTTGGATGTATTAGGAAATGAGGCTGGGTGGGAAACAAAGTTGTGAGCAGGTTGGAAAATCCAAAATCCTGGTAGGAAAAATCCAAACTTGATTTAATGGGCATTGGTCTTCTGAGAATGTTATTGAAAAAATTGTAATTGGGTTTAAAAACTGGCAGTGTCTGATGATTTGAAAGAGGAAAATAGTAAGAACAGAGATAGTGCATACGTGAAGTGATCAGAACCAGACTAAGGGTGGCAGTAGACCATGGAAGAATCAAAGATTATGATGAAAGAATCAATGGGCCTTGGTAATTAGCTGGATATTAGAGAATGATCGACAAGGGAGAGTTGAAGGCATCTCTCAAGTTTCAAGCCTAGAAATTAAGTTAGTAGTAATTTAACTGTAGTAACTAAAATATAATACTCTTTTTTTCTTTTTTAAAAAAACACTATAATGTGATTATGTAGTAGAATTATCAGTTTTTGTCCTTATACATATTTACATTTAGTTTTTAGAAGATTTGAGATATAATTCACAAACTACACAGTTTACCTAATTAAAGTATATAGTTCAGTGGTATTCAGTACATTCATGGATATGTGCAATCCTTAACACAATCAATGTAGAACATTTTCATCACCTTGAAAAGAAACCTCATGCCCATTAGTTCTCACTACTACAGGCTGTTCAAAAAAATGTATATACACAATGTCTGTAGAGTCTATTATATTTTGAAAATGAAATGTATTCAAGATGTGAATATGTTTTTTTTGGAACACCGTATAGATCTTCTTATTTCCTCCCAGCCCCACTGCCAGGCCTGAGGAACCATTAATCTACTTCCTGTCTCTTAAGATTTCCCTATTCTGGAGTTTCATATGAAAGAAATCATGTAATATGTGGTCTGTTGTTACTGGCTTCTTTACTTCACACAGTGTTTAAAGTTTCATCCGTGTTGTAGCATGTAACAGTTCTTCATTCCTTTTTATTGCTGAATACTAGTCTATTGTATGGCTATTCCACACTGCATTTTCTGTTGATGAATGGGTTGTTTCCACATTTTGGCTAGTAAGAAG
>NW_006383011.1:14197714-14199428 GCF_000327345.1 Myotis davidii | reverse complement strand
CCTGGGTCATGTGATAATAGTTTGAGGAACTACCATATTGTCTTCCAAAGTGGCTGTACCAGTTTTCATTCCCACCACAATATATGATGGTTTAGATTGCTCCATATTCTCACTAATACTTGTTACCTGACTTTTTGATCCTATCCATCCTAGTGGGGGTGAAGTGGTACCTCATTGAGGTTTTGATTTGCATTTCCCTGATGACTAATGCATGTTTACATCTTTGACTTTTTTTTCGTGGACAATTTCAATATACTTGGGTGAAATAGAGGATGGTATTTAGAATGTTGTAAAAATCATTTTTTCTAAAAATAAGTTTGTTTTCTCCCCTATAACATTTCATTCAGATAGAAAATGGCAATTTAGATGCTGGTGAACATAAGCATAAGAAGGAATAGGTAACAGAAAAGGGACCAAACTTAGTTTACCTTTTTGTAAATAGTATATTGCCTTCTATGAAGGAAACATTATAAGGCACCAAATTATATGTGCATTCTATAGAGGCACAAATAATTTTCTAGACCATTATGGGTAGAGTAACCTTATTGAACTTCATTGTGGGAAATAGCTTGTAATTAATTACATAGTGCTTTGTATTTTTCAAAGTATTTTCTCATTTCCTTTTGTTTCTTAATAACCTTGTGGGGTAGATAGAAGGAGTGATATTAGATGTATAGTGTTAACAAATCTAGTTGTCTGAGGGTACTCTCTAATTAGTTAATATTTTAAGTAATAAATTTTTTAATGGAAATCAGGGCATTGGGGAACTATTGGAAAGTTTTTTAAAGAAGAGTGCTGAAGTCAAAAGATAACTTGCAAAGAGAATGTATCTCTAAGGTTAGTGTAGAATGGGAAAGACCACTTGTGGCAGTGAATTTTCGTAAAAGAGTAATTTCCCAGTTCTGGTCATTAGTTGGCTTGTTTCAAGTAGTATTGGATGACTCAAGTGAATTGACTTTTCAGTAGTTTTTTAAGAGTTTTACTAGTCAGTGTGTTTTGAAGGCCAATAGCGTCAGTTCCCCCTGGGAGAATTACCAATGCAGGATTTTGTGTCTTACCTCAGACTACTGGATCAGAATGCGCATTTAAACAAGACTCTGCCAGGTCATTTGCATGCTCATTAAACTTTGAAAAGCACTTTTAAAAAAGTATATTTTTGGTTTTGATTAGCATATGGAATTGGAATTCACCTTTAAACTTTAGGTTAACAATTGGGGGAATACTTTGCAAATATTAAGATGTGCAGTGAGAAAAGGTCAATTGAAGGTTACTGGTCAAGATGCTGTGTGAAAATTACTTGAAGTGTATGGACATGTTATTTCAGAAGCCTAGGGAAAGTCCAAGATTAATATAAAGGGTAAAGTAATAAGAATATCATAGGGAAGATTAATGGTGAAATGAAACTTTTTACTGTAGATGAATGTGTTTTGTGCTATAAATAGGATACTATTTATAGCTAAACTAGGGGCCCGGTGTATGAAATTCGTACACTGGGTGTGTGTGTGGGGGAGTGTCCCTCAGCCCAGCCTGCCCCCTCTCACATACTGGGAGCCCTCAGGCATTTACCCCCATCACCCTCCAATCGCAGGATCAGCCCCTGGCCCAGGCCTGGCGCCCTCATTTACCTCCATCACTGGTTCTGCCCCCAGCCCAGGCCTGATGCCTCTGGCCCAGGCATTAGGCCTGGGCAGGGGACCCCCAGACCCCTCCAATT
>NW_006383011.1:14196581-14197494 GCF_000327345.1 Myotis davidii | reverse complement strand
CGCGCCCCCCACCCAGGCCTGATGCCTCTGGCCAAGGCATTAGGCCTGGTCAGGGGACTCCCAGCTCCCCGCGATCTCCCGCTCTGCCCCTGCCCAGGCCTATCGCCTCTGGCCGAGGCATCTGGCCCGGGCAGTGGGGTCCCACAGCTGCAGCAGCCCCGTGATTGTGGGCTCTGCTTTAGGCCCAGGCAAGGGACCCCTAGCTCCCAGGACTGCCAGCTTCGACCGTGCCCAGCTCCCATCGCTGGCTCCACCCCTACTTCCTGCTATCACTGGCCAGGGCAGCAAAGGCGCCTGATTCTCTGATCATGGCTGGGAGGCATTGTCAGTGGCAGGGGGCTTCTTCCTGCTTTCCCTTTTGCCTCCCTGCATTGTGCCTACATATGCAAATTAACCGCCATCTTGTTGGCAGTTAATTTGCATATAGCCCTGATTAGCCAATGAAAAGGGTAGCATCGTACGCCAATTACCATTTTTCTCTTTTATTAGTGTAGATGTGAAACTATTTGAATATGTTGCATCTTCATTTAACAATATCAAACTTTTGCTTATAGCTGGCTTTGTCCCTTAGAAGCTAGTACAATGAGTAATTGCTAATTGTGTAGCATAGTATCTCCCTTTCTTGTTCTCTCTCCTGCATATATATACACACACACACACACACTAGTGGCCCAATGCATGAAATTCATGCAAGAGTAGGCCTTCTTTCCCTGGGCTGCTGGCACCCAGGACCCAGGCTTCACTCTAGCCACCAGCAGGCACCTGGGACCTAGGCAGCCCGGGCTTCGTCTGGAAGGTAGTCCGGAAGGACGTCCAGTCTAATTAGCATATTATGCTTTTACTTTATATATACTATAAGTATAAATTTATATATAATATAAAATAAAAGCATATATAACATATATGTATAATA
>NW_006383011.1:14192870-14196372 GCF_000327345.1 Myotis davidii | reverse complement strand
CCCTGGTTCCCTTCAGCCCCCAGGCCAATGCTCTATCCACTGAGCCAAACTGGTCAGGGCTAAAAATATATTTTTAAATAAAAGTTAAACTGAGTAACAAAGATAGAGGAAATATATATGTGTATGTGTGTGTGTGTGTGTGTGTGTATATATATAAATATATATATATTTTTGATCCAGTATACACATTAAAAACAACAAAACACTTTTATACCATGAAAAGTCTGGTTTCTACTCTCTTATCATTTGTGCTTCCTACCAGTAGTGCCCTGTCCCTGCCTTAAGTACAAATAAGTAACCAGTTATATTAGTTTCTGAATATATTTCCAGAGTCTCTTTATTCAAGTACAAGCCTAAAAGGTAGCACAAGAATCTTGTATTCTGCACCTTGTTTTTTAAAGAGAATATATCTCGGAGAAATTTGTGCTAGTATTGTATAGCTGTATAATATTCCATTGTAGAATTAAGATTTATTATTTAATAATTATTTAATAATTCTAATGATTCCCTGTTGATGAATATTTGAGTTATTTTTCAGTCATTTGCTATTGAATGGCCAGATACATAAGACAGTTATTTCTACTAAATAAACCCAAGAAGTGAGATTACTGAGACAAAGGGCAAATGTATATGGTTAGATATTGCCAAAATGCTTTCCTGCATGATATTCCAGTATATACTCCCATTACAATGGTTGAGAGTGCTTTTCTTTTCATAAAGCTTTGCCAATATACTTAGAAACTAATATAAGTGGTTATTATGAAGCGTGGAAAATGATATCTTGGTGAAATTTTTAACTTTTTGCTTGTTTAAGGGCCATTTATATTTTATGTGAATTGTTTGTTCATAATCTTTGTCTATTGATTTCTAAGAGCTCTGTTATTTGGGGGGGAAATTAGCCTTGTTATATGCATAAATACTATTTTCCTGAGTTTGTTTTCAATGCTTTCTCTTTCTTTCATGCAGATGTTGAATTTGGCAACCTTTATTTTTATGGCTTCTAAATTTTGAGTCATGAATAGAAAGTTCTTGCCTCAAGAGTTTCAAGGGATCACCACGTTTTCTTCTAGTATTTCTTTGGTTTCTTTTGTGGGGGTGGGGAGAGATTAACCAGGGAATTTATATACATACTGGAGGCCCAGTGCATGAATTCATGCACCTTGAAAGGACCTGTAGGCTGTGCGGCTGTGGTGGGCACAGGGGCAGATCTCATCCCATCTTCTGTGACCCTGACTGGCCCCTCCAGCTGTGGTCCCCGGTCCCCTGTCTGCAGGCAGCCCCGCTCCTACCGCCACCACTCCCACATGCTGACGGCATCAGCCCCATTTGCACCCGCAGGGCAGGAAGTTGTTTTTGTTTTTTTTTTTAAGTACTCCCATTTAGGGTTAGAATAATCACATGTGATATGCAAAGAAATGTAAATAATACTTTGACTTTAAATTAATTAATTTAGACTATATTTCTTCCTACAGATTCATCGAAGCAAGAACAAATGGAAATTTTATTTGAAAGATGGTGTTATGTGTTTTGGAGGGAGAGACTATGTATTTGCAAAAGCCATTGGTGATGCAGAATGGTAAAACTTAGGAGCTCAATACATCATAAACATCAGTGGGACTATATCATGCATTGTGAAACTTGTTTTTGCTTCAGCATAGTCCACAAAGCTGCTCAAATTTTGGTTCACTGGAATTTAATAAAATTATAATTCAGATGCAGATATGAATATACAATTTTATATTTCTTTCATTTACTAATTTAAAAGGGTCTCTTTTTGTTAAACCCTCATTATCTGTACCATAACAAAGCATAGATGCATCAGGTGTGATGGAGCATGAGGAAATGTCATATTTATTTCACTTGAAGTAAAATTTAAATCAGACTACAGTTCCCCTGCATAGTGAAATCAGGATCAGTTAATAGATTGGAGCCAGTGTTTCTCCCATCTCTCACCAAGTAGTAGCAGGATATATAAGAGGGCCTCTCTGGGTCTTTTAGTCTACACTCCTTACTTGCGATCAACCCAGATGGTTCCTTGGAGGCAGATGCCTCTGCTAAACCCATGCTATACATGAACAAGGAAATCTTTGCTGAGGCCAGGGTTTCTGAGCTAAGAATCAGCCTCTCTGGGCTTATCCTGTGGCCAGGTCATTCTTGCATCCTTCTCTCTCTGGAGAATTGTGAGGGTTAGGGTTAGGTTCCCATTCTATTTGTTGAAACTTTAGACTTCTGTTCTCTTCCTAGTCATACTGGGTTTCCCCTTTCTCAATTTTTAAAATATTTTTCTTACAGTGGAAGACCCCTTTCCAAACTCTTTTATCTCTCAAAGATACTACCTCTCGTAATTTTCCCTAACAGGGAATCCCCTCATTGAGTATAGGCTTTCTAAAACAAAAGTCAGGAAAAGATACTTTCTTCAGGAACCTCTGCTTAGGCCAGATGAGATTGCTTGCTCTTATTTGTGGCAAGAAGACCTGGATAAATGTCTTAAAACCAGGGAGAGAAAACAATGTAAAACACAAATAGCTCTCATTTTTCCTGCACCAATAAAAACAAAGAAAATCATCCTCCAAATTATTCTGTAATACTCTCTTTCTTAGTAGATTCACATCCATCAAAGGAACATTTTCCTCATGTTCTGCTTCTCTTAAGGGGTAGAGTATACATGTTCTCTAAATTTAGGATCCTTAATCTCAGCTTTGAGCAGTGTTCTCCAGGACAGTACTCTCACTCAGACAGCAGTGCTGGGTTGAGTGGGTTATGGTCTGTGAAAGGATGAGATACCTTGATCTGACAGGTCACAGGGTGAATTCCCCATTTCCTGTATGGAAATAACCCCAATTAGAAAGTTTAATTTATTCCAACACTTGTCTTGTTTTGCCCAGCTACTATTAGTCATGTCAGAATCTGGATAAATCTCTCTGGGCTTTGGACAACATATGTGGGGTACTATCTTTGGTTTAAAATTGGCAGCTGCATGAGGATTCAGTTTGTACTAGTAAGTGGGCTGGTCTCCTAACCAGATCCTCCAGCTATCTCTGCTTTCTCCTCAGAGTGATTGTCCTTTACCATACTACCACTATTCCAGGTCCTTCTTTGCCTATTGAAAACTTCCGGGTGCTGTGGGTTCTCTTCATGGATGTTGCCTACCATGAAATGGCCATCTTTTCCACATGGAGAGCGAAAAGAGGGCACTTATTCTTCATGTCTGTCCTTGAAATGTACCCCCTCCAGTGCTAAGTACACTTTCTAGTCTTCTTCCTGTTTCTTCCTCCCAGGCTCATCCAGTCACTATGTGCTGTAGGCAAACCTTATTGCAAATTACAGTATAAGGGCTGAATTTAGTGACAGGGTAAATTCACTTGGGAATTGGGGTTTAATGTGTTGGGGAGAGGCAATAGTTGTTTCTAAAATTCCTTTCCTCCTTTCCACTGTGAATTTTAAAATGTCACTTTGCTTCAGTGATTTTTTTAATTTTAATTTTTTATTTCTTTATTAAGGT
>NW_006383011.1:14176816-14192696 GCF_000327345.1 Myotis davidii | reverse complement strand
TATTATAAATGTTGCTGCTATGAACATAAGGGTGAATATATCCTTTCTGATTGGTGTTTCTAGTTTCTTGGGATATATTCCTAGAAGTGGGATAATTGGGTCAAATAGAAGTTTCATTTTTAGATTTTTGAAGAAACTCCATACTGTTCTCCACAGTGGCTGCACCAGTCTGCATTCCCACCAGCAGTGTACGAGGGTTCCTTTTTCTTTGCATCCTCTCTAGCACTTGTCATGTGTTGATTTGTTAAAGATAGCCATTCTGACAGTGATTTTTTTGTGGCACATTACAAATACTATTATTACATAGGTCATCCTTATTTATGTGGTACATTTTATCATAAGAAAAAAAAGTCACAGTTGTCCCATTTGAATTTCTGCATGATTTCATGCCCCTGATCTTTTAAAAATGCGAAAAAAATTTAAAAGAGTTGGCTTATCACAGAATAAATCCAATAATACTTATCCTTGCATGCTAATATAAATGATGATAGTTTTGGTGGTGATTGCAGGGAGAGTTAAGATATTGCTCGATTATTTTGTACCATGTACCCTTTTATTAGTTTTAAATAATGCTAGAAAAAAATCTGGTGTTTGAAAAGTTGTCTAAATGAATGATTTTCACAATTTTTATATATTACTAGAGGCCCAGTGCGCACGAAATTGTGCACGGTTAGGGTCCCTAGGCCTAGTCTGTCCTCTGTCGCTTGGCCTCTGCTGCCCTGTGAAGCTACGTGAAGCTCCACGCTCCAGGATGCTCCACGATGCTTGCAGCCCCTCAACTGCTCTGTGGGGCTCCCCTGCCCCTCGACTGCTTTGTGAACCCTGCGACTGCTCCGCAAAGCTCCCCACACCCCTGGACTTTTCCGCAAAGCTCGAACAGTCCTTCTGCCCCACAACTGCTTTGCGAAACTCTCTGCCGCCTGGGTGACTGCTCTGCTACGCTCATGGCCACCCCATTAAGCAGCCTGCCACCACCGCTCAACAGTCCCCAGTCCCACCCCGCTGCTAGCCCCCCTCATGTGAGTGGCTGGGGCCGGGGGAGTGAGGGGACCGAGAGGTGCTTCGTGCACTTCATGGTGACCGGTCACCCATTTGGTTGTGACAGCACCTAGCTGTTTATATATATTAGGATACTTTAATAACAAGTATATGTTTGCATGTACATAGATACACAAACCAAAACCCAAAATTTCAGAAAATCATGTTTGTCTTTAGCACATGATAGCTTCTTATATTTTCTACTAGAGCAGCAGTTCTCAACCTGTGGGTTGCAACCCTTTCACAGGGGTCGCCTAAGACCATTGGAAAACATATTTTCGATGGTCTTAGGAACCGAGACACCGCTCCTCTATCCGTCTCCAGGCGGGTCCACCCACATGCAGATACGCCCACTATGAGTACCCAGCGTATTAAAGGGTCGTGGCATTAGGAAGGTTGAGAACCACTGTACTAGAGGCCCAGTACACGAATTTGTGCAAGGGTGGGGTCCCTTGGCCTGGCCAGTGATTGGGGCCGATTGGGGGGGCTGGCTAGCTGGGGAGATACCGCAGAAGGTTGGCCAGCCACAGGGGGTTGGCCGGCCGCAGGAGGTTGGCTGTGGGAGCACACTGACCACCAGGGGGCAGCTCCTCCATTGAGTGTCTTCCCCCTGGTGGTCAGTGCACATCGTAGCAACCGGTCAACAGGTCATTTGGTCATTTGGTCGCTTAGGCTTATATATATAGATTTGAATTTGTTCTATTGCACTTCAAAAATGATGGTATTGACCCAATAAATTGATTTCACTACCTACAGATGGGTCATGATTCATAGTTAACCACTATATTTAACACATGTGCTAAAGATAGAGTGTGACAAAAGAAAAAATTATTCTTTAAGCTCTATGAATTGGTGGAGTTTATCCAAGACTTGGCTTTGATATGATATTACTTTTACTTTTAGAAACCTCTTCCCCATGTCCAAGCTAAACATTCCTTGTTGCATATTATAACAAAATGTCAAAAGTAGGTTCTGAGTTCTTAGAAATACAATACCTTGGCAAGTGTCATTCTATACCCTTTTATAGGTAGAGGTTACAATTACAGAGTTTACAGTTTGCTGGTTAAATGACATTTGTGTAAGTATCATGTATCATAATTCCCAACTCAAACTTTTTCTCATGCTTATATCCCACAGTGTTTTCTTACATACTTTCCACATCTCTCTGTAGGCTAAGAAGATCATGCTGAGTTTGCATAGTTAGTGTCTTAGGGATTGACCAACTGGCCTTGGCTAGAATACCTTATTTACTTATTTTATTCAATGTGCAATAATATGTATAAATAATCATATGTATAGCTCAGACTTCATAGGTCAGTGAGACTCCAGTTCTGGTTGAGGCTCTCAGTTTCAGTCATTTAAGTTGTGCAGGAAAACAACCTTAGATTGAAGAGCAACAGTTAATTGGAGTGATGAGCAGGGAAATTTACTGGGGGATTTTCTTTTGACTCATGTTAGTAGGTTAATATTATGCTGATATTCACATAAATATACTCTAAGCCAGGTGGGAACTTTGTGATTTATAACTAGAAGCCTAAATTATAAATAGCAGGCCCATGGTAATCATTTGTGGGAAAAAAACTCAATAAAAATATTGCACATTAAAAAAAGACTATTTCCATTTATGAACATATTTATATAAATCTTTGTGACATACAGATTCTTAATTTATGTATGGACTTAATTCATTTTTGAGGAAACTAAAACCAAATATGAATGTAGGACAAAATACCTTTTGAAAATATTTTGTAAGTTGGGTTATTCCAGATTGATGAACCCTTTTTAGTCATTTTGGGACTTATTTATGGTAGTGTCAAACATTGTGGAAAAACATACAAGCTATAAATATGAATTTCTTGAGCATTTGATGTTTTTATGATTTATGCATGAGAGATTATACAGCTTAAGAATGCGCACACTTTCTATGAGACCATCTTATAAGGGAAAAGCTTTCCTTATGATTGTTTTATATTTCTGTTATAAAAGTGAATCACCTAAAAATATTAACCACCTACCATGTGTAAGGTCTAGGGCAGTGATGACAAACCTTTTGAGCTCAGCGTATCAGCATTTTGAAAAACCCTAACTTAATTCTGGTGCCGTGTCACATATAGAAATTTTTTGATGTCTGCAACCATAGTAAAACGAAGTTGTATATTTTTGATATTTGTTTTATATATTTAAATGCCATTTAACAAAGAAAAATCAATCAGAAAAATGAGTTCGCTTGTCACCTCTAACACGCGTGTCATAGGTTCACCATCACTGGTCTAGGGTATATATAGTAGGAGAAACAAATACATAATAGAAATGAGTGTATCAAAGAAATAAAAGAAATCTATAACAAGTGAAATAAGACATACAGTACTTGTAAAGATAATACCCAGCAGTATAGAATAATTTTATTATCACCAAAACCGGTTTGGCTCAGTGGATAGAGCGTCGGCTTGCGGACTGAAAGGTCCCGGGTTCGATTCTGGTCAAGGGCATGTACCAGGGTTGCGGGCACATCCCCAGTGGGAGATGTGCAGGAGGCAGCTGATCGATGTTTCTCTCTCATCGATGTTTCTAACTCTCTATCTCTCTCCCTTCCTCTCTGTAAAAAATCAATAAAATATATTTAAAAAAACAAAAAAAATAATTTTATTGTCCTATAAGAATAAATTCTGATGAATTAAAATATTTTCTAGTAAATATTGGATATATATTTCTATACCATCCTTCAAAAGATAAAAAGGATAAAAGTTATATATTTTTCATTTTTATTTTATTTTATTTTTAATCCTCACCCAAGGATATGCCTATTGATTTTTAGAGAAAGAGGAAGGGGAGAGAGAGAGAAGGGTGGGAAATAGCAATGCAGAAAGAACATTGATTGGTTGCCTTCCACATGTGTCCTGACCAGGGTTCAGACCCTCAACCCAGGTATGTGCTGATAGAGAATCAACCCCACAACCTTTCAGTGCACAGGACGACACTCCAACCAACTGAGCCACACTGTCCAGTGCATAAAGGTAAATATTTTTAAATATTTAAATATTTTCTTTTATTTAAATAAAAAGATGGGGCTCTTGAGAGAAAAATGCTTATAGATTTTGTAACTTCAGTGTAATTCAGCACACTGATGCATTCCATTGCCAAGATCTTGAGCTAAGAGACAGGAAAACAACATTGAGACAGGAAAACTCCTACCCATAAGGAGTTTACATTCTGTTATTTAATGTTTCATTAGTCTTTAGAGAATAAACACTAAACCAAGAAAGTAGACTGAAAAGTGCCTTTAAATGCTTACCTTACATTAAATTTTAGACAATAGAACATAATAGGGGATGAATAAAATTCTCTAAAACAGCACTATCCAATAGAACTTTCTATGATGATGGAAGTGCTCTGTGTCTGTGTTGTCTAATATGGTAACCAGTAGGCACATGTGGCTACTGAGCATTTGAAATGTGGCTAGTGCAACTGAGGAACTGCATTTTTAATTTGATTTTATTTGATTTAATTTAAATTTAGCTACATGTGGCTAGTGGCTGTCAGATTGGACAGTTCATCTCTAGAGTGTGTTTCTCAAACTATCTGAAGAAAAAGGACAAATTATTTTAAATTTCTAATCTGTTATGGACTAATATTTTTGTAAAATGCAATAAAAGTTACAAAGATGAAATAAGAAAAAAAATCAAAGATGTAAAATGCCACCTACTTTTTTTAATAGTAGATTCAACAGACATAAAATTACTCTGTCAAAATTGCTGTAAAAGTTTCTAAACACTCCCAACTTCTGTATTCTATGTCATTATGTATCAGACAAATAGTGTTTAGACTGGTGATGGTCATGGACCATACTTTGAGCTAGGTATAAGTCTTTCTTTGCCTAATGTGCCTAAGAATAAATGACCTCCTAAAACCAACTCTTTGTTAAAATTACTGGTGCAGATAATTTCTATATATTTAAGTATAGTTCAAAAATGTGGTTACTGATGAACAGTTAATACTCTTTACAAGTTTCATCAACTGTATATCGACAGTGCAATGTGGTCAGCTTCAGTGTAGACTGGATGGGCTTATTTGATCCAGTGAAGCCATTTTTGCAGTTGGAGGTATAAGCTGAAAAATCCTCCCTTCTATAAAGTTCAGCCTGATGTTTACAGCAGCCAAATTTGCTCAGCAACAGAAAGAAATCCCTTCGGAATGCCTTTGTGAAAATCGCGTACAGAAATGGATTGGCACAAGAATTGACTGGATAAAAAAGAACCAGTAAAACTTTAGAGTTGGTTACTGTGATAAGGGGCATTTTGAAAGCAGCTGAGATGGCAAAAAAAGAGATAGGTGCCATGCAGGTGAAGTCCGTGAAGATGAGAACTGCCATTTTCTTAGCAGTCTTTGTATCTTTGTTGGTAGCCATCAGCTCTGGATTTTGAACAATAAAATAAATTTTAATGTAGCAAGCACAAATGATGATGAAGGCCACCACATTGAGTATCAAAATTGTTAATATGTAGACTTGTGAGAGAGTGGTTTCCACATCCATAGGGAGGCAAATGCTGACCTTCATGTAATTGCTGACACCCACAAGGGGCAACATGGCAATTAGAGTAGAAAAGAACCATCCTCCAAGCATAATCGGAATGGCGTGTCTTAATCGTAGCCTTTGGTCCAGCTGAACAGCATAGGTGATGGTGTGCCATCTTTCTAGTGTGATGACTGTGAGAGTGTAGACAGAAAGTTCACTTGCAAATACAGTGAAAAAGCCAGCAGCTCCACACCCACTTCCTGTCTGCCAGTCTATGGCATAGTTATAATACTGGCCCTTGGTTTGGGAATCAACTGAAGCAATGAGCAGCAGATAGAGCCCCATGCAAAAGTCTGCAAAGGAGAGATTGCACATGAGAAAACGGGGCACTGTCAGTTTATAATGACTGGTTAGGAGAACAAAGAGGACAGTCATGTTTCCCAGGATGGCTAGGATATTAATCAGCCAAATCAGGACCCTAAGGAAGTCATAGCCCATAATATCTTCACAGGGGTTAAAAGCATCTGGTTCAGGAGCACATCGGACTGTCTTGGGTGAGCAGAAACCATAGTCATAATCCCAGCCACTCAGTTCACTCTCAGCAAAGATGGCAGAATAACTGTAAGAAGAATATTTAGGCTCAATGTAAACTTAAGGGATTTTCTATTATTCTGATTATTTTAAAAAAAATTCAACAATAATTCTTACTGTTTTTTAAAGCCTAAGAAATAAAAGGAAACAAAGCCACAGCAGTCTCACTCTTACATTTATTAAATTATCTGAGAACTCTGAATTGATGTAGGCGTTCCTTAAGAAGAATATAAAAAACCATTTAGACTCTATATATCTATGTCTATATCTATATATCTATAGATTTTATACATTGATGCAAAGATTTAATGAAGCTGTTTACAGAAGACAATTTTCTTTGGAAAACAAATTTAGAGACACAATATATGCTTGCTAAATCAAAAGGAATTCTCTCTTGGCATTTTTTTGTAGCTATTTATCCCATAGTTGTCACCCAAACTGCTCTGAAGCTGTTTGTGGTAGAACACAAATGGAATTGGAAGGCTCACATTGTTGACGTAGTCAGCTAGTGGTGGACTTGCTTGCACCCTAGTCCCTGCTAACTAAATAGCCCAGAGAGAAATAGAAACCAAAGATGGATCAGTAGAACCCTAGAAGCAGAGGAAGAATACAGTCATGGACAATAGGAAGAAATTGTGAAAATAGATAATCCTTAGGGGTATGTATTCAATTCAGAGAGTGGCTTGAAGAGGGACTCTGTCCCTAAGGAAGAAACAGTCCCACCTCTGCCACTCCCTCCTCACCCCATTGCTATTGTTTGAGTTGAGGTTTTCATCTTCTTTAAGGGACAATTTGTTTTCTTCCTGGGATCCTTCCTCCAATTTTAGCTGTCACCCAGTCCATCTGTACAGTCCTCCTGGGGTGGCCTTTCTTATGCACAAATCTGTCATTTCAAACGTTCCCTAGGCTCTCACTGGCTATAAGATAAAATCCAGACTCCTCGTGATGACCTCCAGGTCCCTTCTTGATCTGCCCCCTCCTCCAATTCCTTCTCCAGGAAGTAGTAGTGCCGCACCATTCACAACATGAGCTCTGAAGCAAGACTACCTGGAAAACCAGGAGAGTTACTTGATACCTCTGTGCCTCAAATTCTTCATTTGCCAATAGGGACAATAATCATACCTTCCTTGGTAGGGTCATACTAAGGATTAAGTGCACTGACACATGTGGAATGTCTAGAATAAATCCTGACACATATTAAGTGTTCAGTGAATATTAGAGATTCTTATGATTAACTCACAAATCCCCTGTGCAGTCATCCTTTTGGTCCATGAAGTGACTAGTGGCTTTCAGAATAAGTTCTACTGTTTCATTCTCTGTCTTTGTACACATGCGCTGTTTCTTCTTCTTCCAGGACCTCTCATTTCTCTGGTGAATTCCTCCTCTCCTCATCCTTAAAGTTAAGCTCTGTGATTCTCTGTTTTGATTCTACACCTCCAAGGAGTTTATTACCCCTTCTCTCCCCCGTGGCTGCACTTAGATACTATTGTAATTATCAAACCACATTGCCTTTATGTAATGATGCGTTTAATAGTTTATTAGCTGCTTGATGGCAGGGGACTAGGTTTTATTTATTTCTGAAATCTCATTGCCTCACACAATTTTGGCTCTGAGTATCCATTCAGTAAATGTGTGTGCAATGAATAAACCAGAGTGATCCTCGCTCTGAGAGGAAGGGACAATCACTGTGTTCAGTATGATGCATGTAGGCTCAACAAATTTTCTCTTTGCTCACAGTCTGCTACTATAATCTTGGGAGCTGGAGAATTAGTCATAATTCTTTTTTCTGTCAGGGCCATTACAATTATGTATTTCACTTGAGGGTTCCTCACACATTAAACAAGCATTTTTCTCTACTTTCAAAATGTAGTTTCTCATGTTCCATATAAGGAAGTGTGTACCTAATTCAGTGAGTGGATGGAGTGATATATTTGAGCAACATAATTACTTAAATAAAAGAACACAGGTTTAAAAAAAAATAAATCTATGACCCGGAACTTTAAAAAGGTGCTAGAATTCATAGATAGCAATTTGTAACTGGAGAAGCTTTGCTGCTATGCACAGAAGACTGCAAAGGAAACTCATATGTTTCATTATTAAATGTAAGGCCTCAATTCATGCACATCAATATAATTACCTATCTTTTTAATCTTTAAAGAGGGTGGTTATAAAGCGTGGTTAAAGAAAATAGGTTATTTCTTAGCATTAGAAAGATCCGTAAGACCATCTCATTGACCCTCCCCCCACCCCCATTTTATGTTAAGGAAACCAAGATTAAATCCGGTTAGTGATCCCTGGCACTAGACACCTGTGGCAACACAAGGTCTGTATACCCATAGTTCAGGGCCTTTCCTCTACTTCACCAGCTCCCAATCAGCCTTTTTCAAAGTGTGGTCCTTGGACCACTTCTATCAGAATCACCAGGGTGTTTGTAAAATACAGATTCCTGGCTTTACTTCAAATCCAGAATCAAACTTTCTAGGGACAGAGCCCAGGAATCTGCATTTTAAACAAGTTCCCTGGACGATTCCTACAAAATAAAAGTTTGCATTAAATCAAATGTAAACTTTCCTGCCTTAATTTCCCTTATCCCTTTCCCCTTAGCAAAACTGTTTCGGCTTCTAGAAAACTTCTAAAAATTCTGAATACATTTAATATCAGTAAGAGGTCAGGCACATTCCCTCTCTTACTCCCCTGGTCCTTTGCCCAATCTCCTTTTTTTTTTTTTTTTTTTTGCACTACTGAGCATATGTCTAGCAATATTCTCCTTGGTGATTTATCTTCAGACCAAATACCCGTCTGCTGCTACTTACATTTGTGTCCTGGGATGGCTCTGAGGGCAGCATTGTGCTTATTGACAAAACCCAGCATGGGGCTGTGTTAAGTACTGAAGCTTATGGAGGGAATGTGAATGGACTCATATAGGCTTAGCGATACTGAGTCAGAGGAAGGAGGAGCAGTAGCACCACTGCTCCAGCCACAATGAAGGAAGAAAGGAGAGGAGATGGGAGTTGTAGAACAGTGGGCCAGCCATAACAATCAGCACACCATTATATCTTGGGGAGAGCAGGTAAGGCTTAGTGGCTGGCTCTACAATTTCTAAACTCCAGGGTCTTAGGAATAGCAGCAATCTGGTGGGAAAGGGAGAACGGGGATTTATCATAAAAATGTTTTTGCAGGAAGCACATTTTTTAAAAAAATGACATTAATTTCAGGTAGATTTGAGGATGCTGGAGATTAAGGGACTTGTTTTCAAGCAGTGTTAGCAAACGAGATTGTATGCTCATTTGGGGAAGGCTTGTGGTGGGGGCCAATGAGGATTATTGAGAATGACCTACAGTTTCCCCTCCCCCAAACCATCCCTTGGTGCTACCATTGGCTGAAGCCAGAAGTGGTTTCCTGTTGATGAGAAAAAAGCCATACAATCGCAAAAGAATAATGTGGAAGGTGACCGAAAGGGAGACTATCAAGAGGGAAGAGTGAGAAAAAGAAACACCGGAGGCCAGATGGTGACAGACCTAATTAAAAGAACAAGAAAAGGATCCAGAGTATAATATTTATAATGTACCCTTGATGCTGTCACATTCTTCAACTCAGTTCTGAAAGCCAAACGGTGTTTCTGCTGTCCCTTACAGATGAAGAAAGTCTTGTCCAGGAATACCCAGCGTTACAGGAACATTACTGCCAAGGATTCCCATCCAACTCTGAGGAGCTACGAGGCCCGGGGTCCTTCCATCATACTACCCTGCTGCCCATAACTTGTAGATTGATAGAGGAAAAGAAAAGGGAAAAAAAGATGTAGAAGAGGGACAGGAGATTGGCATGATATTCTAGACGGGCATCTGGTTTTGTAGCCTGAAGGACACATGGGGGAATGATCAAACTTCTAAATCACAGTAGATGTGGCCTGGGGACACTGGAGTTATCTTCTGAGGCATGTTTTTTTTTTTTTACATTTGGAGGTATGTGAAATGCCAAGGCAGCCAGGAAAATGTTAAAAAAATCAGTCAGTAGAATGGTAACTTAGCTCCCATCCAGTAAATGCTAGTGGTAGCATTAAGGCTGAGTAATATTGAGCTCCAGAGTGGAGTGGTCAAGGTGGCCTAGGTGTCTTGGAAGGAAGTGGCTACTTCTAGAAGCTGTATCTGCCATTGGTTGATCTTGCTGGGATACTGACCATATGACTAGTGAAAATTCCTAGTGCACTAAATTTTTACTTAAGCCCTTAAAACATTAAAATACTTGCAAATAAAATTTGAATTTTTGAGAATTTAATATAATTGTAGAATGAACAGGTAGGTACTTATTTATAGAGGTTTTTTTGTTTTTTGTTTTTTTTTTAAAAACCAGTTGAATGAGCTACCTGATCAACTGGATGCCACTTGCAAAGAAAAGTTCTCATTTTAAAGCTATTTTTAAATGCTTTGCAAACATCCCCCTAACCAGGACTTTTATTGAAAGAAAATTGTTACACTGATAATACTAATAAGGGACATGCAGAATG
Source organism: Myotis davidii (assembly GCF_000327345.1). Lineage (NCBI taxonomy): Eukaryota > Metazoa > Chordata > Mammalia > Chiroptera > Vespertilionidae > Myotis > Myotis davidii. The sequence goes on along the minus strand of NW_006383011.1, from coordinate 14,182,050 downwards.
AGATAGGGCTTCCTGAGTTTCTTTGCATGCAATACTTACAGGGTTTCATTATTTGGTTTCCTTGCTGTGCTTTCACATTGTTTAGAAAAGTTTTCAAAAATGGAAAATGAAAAATTCTGCCTGAAAGAGAAGAGGTGGAAAAAAAAATACCAGTTGAGCTTTTGGTCTTCAGACTAAATCTGATCATGTCTATTTATGCTTTGTTCATCTAAATTCCTTGCCGATTATACCAGCTTCATGTTCTGCACTATTGTCCTAGCTGAAACGCTTCCTGGGGAGAGAGCAGAGGCTTCTGAATTGTCATTAGAGTGCCTCCAGCTTTGATAAAATGCTTGAATGCTAAGTGTTTTGTGTGGGCTCTAGAGAGGAAAAAACTTAAAAATTTGTCAGATTGAATTACAGTTTTTTCAATGCTCATTAAAAGCTGCCTTTATGGTATATTAAGGTTTGCTTCTTGCCACCCTCCTCACTGCATTGGCCTCAATGAACAAATAACCCTTCAGAGTTCATGGCTTTGAACTGTAACTGGGAATCTCATTTATAAGGATTTGGAGATACTGGACCTGACATTATGTGAATTTTCTGCTCCCCCAGGAGTATATGTGGGTGCTTCTTTCTCTTTCATTTTTTTCCCTTGTAGCAGTTTAGCCAATAGAAGGGGGAGAGAGTGGAGGCAAAGAATTAAAGAAGGCCTATATGCTTATAGTCTTGAAATGAAACCAAAGGGAGGAACAAAGGGAAAGTTGAGGAAGAAATAGAAGAAAGGTCAACAGGCTGTGAGAACCTCAGTCTTCCCTAAGGAGGAAGGAGATATGAGGCAATCTGAACTAGGCATTTCTATACACTATCCTTCCCAATATTAACACAAGAGTTAGTTTCTTTTAGGAATGACTGTATACAAGCAGGAAAATGGAGAGTATATCTGAACTATTTGACCCACTGGACTCATTTTAAATAATCAGCTTGTTATTCGGGGTGAGGATTATACATCCTGAAATTTAAATAAAATCGTGTGTGTGTGTGTGCGTGCGTGGTGTGCTAGCTCTAATCTGACACTAAGGGGTTCTGTGTGTACCAGTCTTCAGTTAACATGAAATGTGGTTGTTCTTGTCCTTCAGATAATAGCAGTGGGGTTAGTCTATCTTTTTGAAATTTTAATCATAGATACCAAGGAAGTTTTTGGGGCCCTTTGCCCAGGCAGCTGTGAGCATTATCCAGACTTAGCAGCTGCAGGGCAAAGGGTGACTCAGAGATTGCACAAACATCCACTGGCCCAGCTTCAGGCTCTGCATCCTCACTAGCATCCAAGGTTTGAGCTTAGGGACACGAAAGGAGTCAGTTAATCCCACTCAAGACAACCCCTGTGTGACTACATTCCCATTGTACTTTGATACTGGTCCACAATTGCATAATCCACTCCCCCTTTTTATACCCAGAAGTCTACTGGAATAAAAAAACAACAACCCTGAACTAAAGTTCGTGCATGCCAGTAATTTCAGGAAGGTTGTGACCTCTTTGCCACAAAAGTGGTGTTCAGAGTCAGCTTTATCATAAACCACTTTCTGTGCTGTCTCCTAGTTGGTCTCTCACCAGTTTTGCTCACTTCCAACCCATCCTCCATCCTCCTGCCAGAATGATATTTGATAAAAGGAAGTCTGAGTAATTTTGCTTTAAATTTTCAGTGGTTCCCCATCCTCTAAACAACTTGGCCTGGCACTCAGAGCCTGTCATGGCCCACCTCTCCCTCATCTCCTCACTCACCTTCCTCTGTGTGCCCAGAAATCTTCCTGTCCCAGTTTTTCTGAATGACTTTCATCCTACTGTCTTTTGCCTTTGTGCCTTCACAGGAACTGTTTTGTCTTTGTGGGATGCTTTCCCCCACACCTGTCTAGCCAACTCCTACCTGTTTTTCAAGGCTCAGCAGAAGTCACTTCCTCGGGAAGCCTGGCATGAGCCCTTCTTTTCTTTGTGCACCCAGAGCCCTCTCAAACACACAACCAACCAGGGAACAAAGCAGACTAAAAAAATAGGCAAGAAAACATCAGGGCGTGTCACATGAGAAAAGTTAAGTATTGCTTTGCTTTACTTCAGTTACATATGTGATGTGCACTGGGTTACAAAGTAAAAATGTAAAAAAAGGTATTTACTATGCATCTCAGTAAAAAAGAAAAGAGAAGGTCTGGAAAACTGCTTTAAAAAAGAATGAAATTCTGCACACCCTGTCATTCCATTCTGCATCGAATTGAGTCAGCTGCAGTAGTAAGATGTCCCTCACTGGACACAAACCAGCCAGGAGTTTGTGCCCTTTTGTTCCCTAAGCTGGTCCTTAGGGAGCTAGGATTCTCTTCGGAAACAAGATGGTCTGCTGCTGTGAGAGAAATAACTTAAAAACCTTCTGTAGGGATTTTGTCTATCTTTTATTAAAGATTAAGACATTAGGTAAAATTTATCCTCTTGAGGCTACTTCCCCACCTCTTAAGGAATTATTGGCTCTGATAAGGATTAGAGTTAATTGATCTTCGAAATGCCGGTAATGTATCCATTTTGCAGTTGCTATGATAGCCTAATAATTTAAGGCTATAATTCAATTAACTCAGAATAGGGTTCAGAAGTCTCTAGCTGCAGGGTGAAGTGACTCTTTGGAATTGGTTTTCAGGAGGAAGCAGGATGGTTCATTTTCTTCTTGTCTATCTGAAAATGGCCTAGAAGGCAGGGAGTGCAAGGGCAGGGAGCCCTCCACCAGTTGCGTTTTGATGTTTTAGCTGCTGCCACGGCTTGGCAGGCTTTACTTATTGTTTTTTACTTACTCTTTTGTTGGCAAGTTTCTAAAAGCACAGCAGTGGCTGGGGTAAGTCAATACAGCATCCAGGAGATTGGTAAATTTTTCTCTTGATGGCAATTTTTTTAGAGAATAGGATGAGGTGGCAATTAGCATCTGAATGGACTCCAGCCCATAGCTAGGCAGGGCCTGTAGTTGGGTGGAAGAAATATCCCTGAACAATAAAAGGGAGAAAGGCTTTTTATTTATTTGTATTATACATTTGATTCATTGAAACTTCCTTTGAACAATAGCATCATTCTAGATTATGAGGAATGTTTTCTCTGTCTTGCCTTCCCCTAATTTTCCATTTCAGTTACTCTCATTAAGATCTAAATTCAAAAAAGCTATGCTGTGTTTTTTTCTTATGCACCCCATTATTCTTGTCAAGGTTGAGTATAACTCCTTGTACCTGTCATGCATTCATTAGCATTTCTCCGTCTCTCCCCTCCTCTACCTCTCTCCACTTAGCAAAAGTGAAACAACTACCTGCTTTATGAGACAGCAGGCACACGCGGTGACATCAGCTTTTGTGCTCTACCCCAGGGGAAACAGTCAGGGGGGCTTCAGATGCCTTGGTCTCTGATTGATCAAGCCCTGCAGGGTAGGTTTTCATGAAGCACAGGCTGGCTACGCTATTCATAGCTGCTGTGTGGCGTGAGCCATCATCTACCTGGGAAGCAGAATGCACATCCTCTAAAGGCAACCTGGCTTCATTAGTCCAAAGCAAGCCAACTGGCCATGGGGGCAGAGCTGTGCGGAGAGCTTAGGCTTTGTAAACAAGGTTCTGAACTCCTCAGTTTTTCTAGATGAGGCAATGTCCAAGAAAACTCTGAACAAGTTAAATGCGAGGAGGAAGAGCAGTCAGTGGAAATTTAAAAATGCTGCCCATCTTCTAAGAGGTTGCTGCTGATGCCCCATGAAACTCTTTCAGCAGCACAGCATCACCCGCCCCCCACCCCCAACCCACCCAGCAAACTTCCCCAATACATGGGAGGGGATCAATAGGTGATGGATAGACAGATGAACTTGACAATAGGGAATGATGTCTGGTGTTGGCCTTGGTGGAACAATCAGGGCAGGAGATCTGCCCAGGGACTGCAGACTTTTCCTGCTTTTGTGTCCTTACCAGTTTAGGTACCAGTGTTCTCATTCTGCTTTATAGAGTTATCTCAGATATGTTAGGGATTGAGCACACAACTCTGCAGGCCTGGTTGTGGTGGTGGTGGAGGTGGCGGTGGTGGTGGTGGTGTGTGTGTTGGGAGGAATATATTTTAACTTGGAATTCTAGAAATGACAAGGACTCATTACAAAGGAGTGTATCTCTGATAATAGATTTTTAGTCTCAGGGACAGAGTTTTAGGGAAAATATTTTGGGGGCGTGGGTGAAAGGAATTCATATAGACACCACTTAAATCCACAGGCGAAATGATAATAGCTACTTGGGAAGTAAGAGATATGTCTGGTCCCACTGTTCTGAAGAAGACCAGGTGCCTGCAATGCTCACAGTCCTTTCAAAGTAGGCCGACCAAGCAGCTCTTCAAGCAAACACTGTCATCCAGGGTGCCCTGTGCCTGACCCAGAGGCAATTCCCTTCAGCTGTTCAGTGGCCAGGTTGGCGGCCAACCTGCTGTAAGAGCTCTGCTCACAGGATGTGCTAGATTGGGGAGCCATCAACTAACCTGTCAGAGTCCGAGTCTGGTATATGTTAAATATAAGGTATATTGAAGGGGACCCCCTAGGATAGGATGGCAGAAGCTGAGAGATAGCAGAGAAGGAAGTAGGCAGGAGCCATGGGGTAGTGGGAACCATAAGGAAGCATAAGTCATAAGTAAGCGTGAGGCCGAGTGGAGAGTAGAGAGAGAATTGACAGGGGCAGAAGTGAGGAAGAAAAGAGAATCAGAAAGGATGGTGGTAGAAGCTGGGAAGTAGATGAAGTCAGGAGTGGATGGTGTGAGGGGTAGGCACTAGTACAGGCGGGGGTTGATAGTGGTAGGGGTAGGAAGTAGACAGAGGCAAGAATTGATAGTGAATAGGAGAGTTAGGGAGCAGATGGTTAGAAGTTAGTGGCAGGGCTAAGAAGTTTGGAGTTTATAATGGTGGGAGATAGAAAGTAGACAAAATCATGAATTGATACTGGCAGGAGCTAGGATAAAAAGATTAATTGGGTAAGTTCATTTCTTCCCCTACTTAAAACCCGAGAGCCTCTTCATCTCACGCAGAGAACAGGCAAATCCTTCTAATGGTCACAAGGCCCTCCGTGACGTGGCTCCCTGCCACTTGTCTGTCCTTAGGTTTAAGGACTGTCCTCTTTGCTCACTCTGCCACACCAGCCTTCTTTCTCCTCTTCAAATACACAAGGCGGGTTCCTGCCTCAGGGCCTTTGCTTTTGCTGTTCCTTCTGCCGAATGCTCTT
>NW_006383011.1:14146572-14176772 GCF_000327345.1 Myotis davidii | reverse complement strand
TCCACATAACTCGCTCCCTTACTTCCTTCAGGTATTTGCTTAAAAGAAGATTTTAGAATATTCTTTCCTGACCATCCTCTTTAAAATGGCAACTCCCCTTCCCAACCTCCCGTCCCCAACTGTGTCTTCTCCACAACCAATACCATCTTGCACACTGCATCTTTTACTTACTTATTTGGTCCTGTCTGTGTTCCCCCATGCTTCTGCTTACTGTCTTTCTAGAGCTTTTCTCATTTTCTCTTGTTTGTTGCTTTGCTTGCTAGTTTCTATTTGCCCTGTGCGTCTGTAGTCCCTTTCAGGGCAAGGAGCACAGCTGGTTTGCTCACCAGCCTCTCCAGCATGGTGCCTGGCAGACAGGACGTGTCAGCCCATGCTTGTTGGATGCATGATAACAGTGTACTAGACGAGCAAGTAATGGACTGGCACGAGCGGTGACGAGACACCCTGCGTTAGAGCTTCAGTGTCTGGACCTGTTGCATTTCTCCCTGAAACCTGACCACAGCAGAGGTTGTTTGCTGTAGGATGTTTCCGGCTTCCCAAGGCTTTGTCAGGAGACAGCTGATCCCATTTCCTGTTCCTCTTAATTTTCCCACGTGTCCTCACACTAAACCCCTGTAACTAAGGGAACTTTGGCTCCACTCTCTGCACCCTCAGAGAGCCTGACACACAGAACATCAGCCCTGTCCAGCAGGTGTCAGGGCGACTCAGACCTCTAGCCTAAGATGGCAGGAGTGGATGCCAGGTGGGGAGCCACCCTTTGGCGGCTCATGAGGAGGTCTCCATATTTAGTGTTATGAGTTGAGTTATGTTCTCCCAGCTTGAAGGCATGACCCTCAGTACCTCAGAATGTGACCTTATTTGGAAATAGAGTCTTTATAGAGGTAAGCAAGTTAAAGTGAGCTCATTAGGATGGCCCTAATCTAGTATGACTGGTAACCTTATAAAAAGAGGGAACACGGGAGCCAGACAGGCATGCACAGAGTGCCATGTAGAGATTGGAATTACACTGCCATGACAGAAGGAAGTACTAGCAGTGAGAAGAGAGGCCTGGAACAGTCCCTCCCTGCTGCCCTCAAAAGGAACCAGCCCTGCTGTCCCCTTGGTTTCAGACTTCCAGCCTCCAGAGCTGGGAGACAATACATTTCCAATGTTTAAGCCATGCATTGGTGGTGCTTTGTTACAGCAGCCCTTTCACATGTAGAGTCTGATGCCCCACAAACCAGGTTGGGGACAACGTGGCTAGACACCCTAAGCAGGCCTGTTGGGGTGCACCGGGTGGGCGGGGAGGCAGCACCACTGTACTCACAAGATGTTGGGCCCTGTGGCCCCCTGGAAGGCTCCGTGGTGCATCTTCTTCAGGTGTGCGTTTCCCTTCAGCTCCCTGTGGGGAAGGACAGTGTCCTTAGTGGAGTCCGCACCTCCTGTGTAACCTGTCACAGCTGTGTACACTCACGCTTGGGCTAGCCTATGCATGGTGCTCAGGGTTGAAGGGTACATGGGGCACTGTAGGTCAAGTGGGATAAAGACATGCTAGTTTTGGCAAAATTGTGAAATTTTGTATTTGGCCCCACCTTTCCTTTGTGATTTCCCCTACTGGCTGGAACCTTTTGTCCTGCAACTTAAAGAGCTCGTCCTTTCTGCCCTGGGGTTATGAGCGATTACTGTCACAGCTGGGAGGAGGAGGGTGCTGCTCCAGTGTTCAGGGCTGGAGGGTGAAGTGCAGCCTGCCCTTGATCAAGGCTCTCAGTTGTCCTGACCTTGGAGGTCTCAGAATTTACTAGTGATATACTGAGGTTTGCAAATACTTTCCTTAAAAAGAAAAAGTAGGGTTCATTCAATGTCATCTCTTTTATCATGTTAATTGTACTTTTTTTTTTTTAAATATGTATTTGTAAGGGGGTGAGAAAGGATGGAAGTACAGGCTGTGGAGAAAATTGTCCCATTACCTGGGAGCCCCGCTGGTGTGTGCTGTGTATGTGATCATAACCAGGTGTACATGTTATGGAAACAAAAGATTCAGGGCCACTGCTCTTGCCTGTGGCAGAAACCCAGAGCTGCTAAGGCAGAGGCTACCTGAGGGCTTCTGTCCCCTTTAACTCAAAGCAGCTCAGCACAACTCTCAGAGATACTCCAGGCTGGCCCTGCAGAGTAGCCTCCTGTCTGGGCCCTGAGGCTGGGCTCCAAGCACAGGCCCTTCTCTGGGTGGTCAAAGGAGCTGTGAGAGGAGTCCCTGGGCTCAGTCTTGTCAGCCTTCTTTTCAGCACTTTCTTCCTATAAGAGAAGGGTGGGGACTCAAAGAGTATTCTGGAATCCCTGGGCAGTGGCACAGTAGATGTCCACTGTTGGTGTGGTGATTTCGAGCATGGGAACAGGATTCTTCTGCATCGTGTTACAGTGTTACATGGCAGAACAATGTACCAACACCAGCCTCTCCCCTGCAGGATGGCTAGGTAATTACCTGGCACATCTCATAGTGTTCCATCTTCTCCAGCGTCTGCGCATGTCTCCATGCAAGAGCCCCTGCATCTTCCTTCCTGGGTAGCTGTTTTCCACGTGCTTCTACTAAGCGTTCTCCTTGGAATCCCCCAGCCCTTTCATCAGAAAGCACCTGTCAGTCCCACCTCACCCCCTTCCCTGGGTATATTTCCACTTTCAAAAGATGAGGTTGTCAGAGTCAGTTGCTGTTTAAAATCTAAATCAAAAGACGCTTTCCTTCCTGAGCCTCCATGGTTGTTCCTACTGATTTGGTTTGTTTTAATTATGTTCAGTTCTGGTCACAAATTGTTGAAACTGAACTCTGTGAGCAAATAATCCTCATGTCAGCCAGGTCCAATTAATTTTTTCAAATTTCATGACATCATCTTGCACGTTTCATTAAAATTCAGATCTTTCTGTGTACTGATAACTGCATTGTGTAACTTGGTCAAAGGTAAATCAAATTCATCGACCACATTTTTCTGGAGGGCACTTTTGGGAACTCTCCCAGGTAACCTGGTCTTCCCATTGTGAGAAGCATAGGCAGCATGGCCTTTTGAAGCAGAGTGGGGAACCCCCAAACTCAACCCAAAACTTTCCTAACCTGGTGCTGTGGGAATGATGTGGCCTGACTCTTGTACCCTGAGAGGTGTCTGAGGACAACCTTGCAATACTGCCCCTCTCCACCCTGTCCTGCCTTAGTAAGTAGAGTGCTTGAGAACTTGACAGAGCTTTGGTGTCAATCTGAACACCTTTGGACAGGCCTATTAATGGGGAAGGTGTCAGACCCTGGGCTGAATGTAGAGTTTGAAACTTTTTCTTAACAGTTTTGAAAACTCCTCCTCCTTCTGTGCTTAAATCTTTCAATGGGTCTTCTTATTCTTAGAAGAGAATTCAGACTTCTCTCCATAGCCCCTCAGTTCTGCATGATTCGCTCCTACTTTATCTCCAGGTGTATCCCACACCAGTCTTCCCCTTGCAGATGACCCTCCAATCCTACCAGCCTCCTCGAAATTCCTGGAGCTTAGAAATTCCGTTTCTTTCCCAACTCAGGACCTTTGCACATGCGGCTTCTTTCTGTAACACACTTCCCTTGACTCCTTGCCATCTTTTAGGCTCAGCCCAAATATCATATTCTCAATGAGGCTATCACCTAGCCTAAAGTCAGTCGCCCGTCTGTACTCTCGCAGATCTCAGCAATAGGTTATTTTCTTCATGGTACAAATCACTACCTGCAAGAAATTAACTTACCCCCTTTTGTCTGTGCCTTATGCTAGAACAGAAACTTCAGGAGGACAGGGAGTGTTTCTACTCTACCATGCGATCCAGCACTTAACAAAGTGCCTAATATATTGGTGATGCTTAATAAATGCTTTTTGAACAAATAAATGAATTATATTGATTTCTGTTCTTGCTTTCCTCTTTCTCCCAACGATGAGGTATGGGGGATTCAGAACCTTGAGTAGTTGTATTATTCGAAGTTCACACGCATTCTGGCATCTGTGAAGCAGCGGAGACTGGTGACCAAGGCCCTCCTTCCTGAAGTCCTATTTTCCCTGACCTCCCAAGGTCTACTCCACTGGTTTCCTTCCACCTGGTTGCTTTGGCTTTGGCTTCTCTTCCTCATGTCTTGTTCCCCCAGTTTTACATTCAGTCTTCTTATTTTCCCCCTTGCGCAGGTGACCTCAGCCACAAAGGACTTTAGCTGCCCCCTCTCTTCAGATAACCCTGATGTCTGTGTGTCTAGCTCTGAGCCACCCTTTCCAACCCTCTGTCCTCCCTGCTAACAGATCACTCTCTAGGTTTTCATTTCCTACTGAACAGAGTCCAAATTCTTTACTCTGGCATCTAAGGCACTTCCTGCTGTGTCCACCCATAACCAGAACTTTCTAAAAGCTACTACAGTGGGGCCTTGACTTACGAGTGTCCCAACTAATGAGTTTTTTGAGATACCAGCTGTCTCTCGGCCGATTTTTTGCATTGAGTTGATAGAGTAATTTGAGTTAACAAGCTCCTTAACAAGCACGGTCTCAGAATGAATTAAACTCGTAAGTCAAGGCCCCACTGTATTTGCTGGTCTATGAAAACATCTCTTGCTTCCTCTTCTGGGCCATTCTTTTTGTTATCCTCGGCCTGGAATGCATTTTCCTTCTGTCTTTGCCTCTCTTGGGCCCAGCTCAAAGTCCGCCTCTCTCGTGAGGCTTTCTCTGGTTTCCTTCTCCCTGTCTTCTGTTTCAGTTATGACTTAGTGTACAGTTTGCATACCATTTGGAGATGCCTCTTCCTAGGCTGTAGGCTCTGTCAAGGCAAACACCAGGTTTATTCATGCTCATTTCCTCTGAAAATACAGCATGTTCCCTTCAATACAGCTGATGCTTGGCACACACTTGCTGAGTGAATAATGGAATAAGGCATCTGAGAGCACTGTGCCAAGAGAGTATAGGCCTCTGATTTAAATTTGGCAGAAAGAGATTCAGTCGGCTGGAGTGGACCCTTCGTTAAATTCAAGTCAAGAAGAAAATGATGGGAAATTTACTCCATGATAGGAAGGACAGCTTTTAAAAAGCTACTGTTTCTTGAGCACTTAGTATGTGCCAGACCTATGCTAAAAGCATAAAAATTTAACCTTATTTAATTATCATTTACTCATTGATTATTATGTGATGTAATAAATAATAATTGAGCACCTACTCTGTGCTAGGCACTGTTTTAAGTACTGAGGGTACAAAATAGACCTTTTCATTTTTAGTGGTGGGTATCCTCAAAACAAGCTATTAGTGGCTCTATTTTATGGATGAGAACACTGTGTCTTAAATAGGTTGAGTAATTTCTCCAAGGTAGCTGATAAATAGTGGGATCGGATATAGAGTCCAGTCAGTGACGCTTAGGTCTGTTCTCTTAGCCACCAAGTTATGTAGCATGGTATCTATATAAGAGGGTCTTTGGTTAATACATATAATTAAAGTAAATATATTATGTAGACTTATGCTCCTCAACTTCAGACCGGCAGCATCAGCATCTCCTGAGAGCTTGTTAAAATTGCAAATTCTTAGTCTCTATCCTAGAACCACTGAATTAAAGTCTCTGGGAATCAGGCTCAGGAATCTGTGTTTTAACAATTCCCACATTATTCTTATGTGTGTTCAAGTTTGACAAGCACTGGTATAGACCATACTTTATATGATCGACTTATTAAAAAAGGCTTTTTGTTTATTTTCCTTAATTTTAACTTCAGTTGAGGTTTTCATGTGCTCTTAGTTCTTATTATACACAGCTGTAGTGCGATCATCAGTCACCTTGTTCCTGTTAGGGTTCTATTAGAGTGGTTCAACTTTGAACCACTCTAATAGAAAAGGAGCCTTACAAAGAAAGAAGTTGAGAACAATGAAGGAACCAGTTGGTTGGGATGCTCCCCTTGATTTAAAAGCTATTAATACTGGGGCCAGGCCTGGTGTGGCTCAGTGGTTGAGCATCGACCTAGGAACTAGGAAGTCACCATTTCAATTCCTGGTCAGGGCATATGCCTGGGTTGTGGTCTCAATCCCCAGTGGGGGCGTGCAGGAGGCAGCTAGTCAATGATTCTCTCTCATCATTGGTGTTTTTTTTTCTCTCTCTCCCTTTCCATTCCTCTATGAAATCAATAAAAATAAATAAAAATTAAAAAATAAAAGCTGTTAACACTTGGGACTCAAGTAGGGTGTGGTGAATATTCTTGGCTCCCTCAACCTGGTGGAAAATGAGCAGCCTATTCCCTCCCCTCGCCCACCTCCCACCCACCCCGCAGTAAGGAGATGGGACTCTGAGTGGGTCTGTTGTGGCTGATTAGCTGGTAAATGGAGTTACCCGATTTCTCTGCAGTGGGGCCAGTGGGAAGAATTTCTTTGCTGAAATCATGCTGCCTCTAACACACCTTCAACCTGAGCATGGGAGCTAAGAGGAAGGCTGTGAGATGGCGGTGCCTAAAGTAGGTGTTGAATATTTCAGCAAGCTGTCAACTTCAATGTATTCGGCTGCATCTATCTTTGAAATCAGGGTGCTCTGGGGTTTCCAGCCAGCCAGTTGCCTAGTAACATGCATGAAACACTGAGGACTAGCCACTTGAAAGTTTATTTTTGTCCTGAGTTAGTTGCTGAAGATTGAATGTGGTCTGGTAGCCAGAGTAATATATCATTTTTATTCATGAGCTGGGGAAATGAGCGTACTTACAGGGAAATCAGCGTCGTCCCATTGAACGCATGACTTCGTATTTCTTCAAACCCATTTCCATACAGTTTGCTGAAGAGGGAAGAGAGAGGGTTTAGGATAGAAAGAAACGGTTTGGAATCACACATCCTTCCTCTTGTGATGTTTATTGCTAAGATAATTATTGGCATTCACATGTCTTAGCTGTGTTTCACTAACATTTTAGATTCTAAGGTCCTGGTAAAATGAAGTTTTGTGGGTTTTTTTGCTCCAGTTTGCCTCTACCTCCACCATTACAATCTTCACCACCACCAGCTTTAAATGTTTATTAAGTATCAGACACTTAGCCAGCCATTGTATGTATAGCATATGATTTAATCTTCATCGTCATTTCCATTATCCTGATGTGAAACCTAAGCCTCGTGTTGTTGTGCAGCTTGCAGAAGATCAAAGAAAGCAGTGGCAGAAGTGGGATTTGAGGCCAGACCTGTCTGACTAACACTCAAGTCTTGCCTGCGGTTGTGCAGGCCTGTGTGTGCACCCGGGCTTTCTGGGTTGCTGAAAGTTAAGGGCAGAGGAAGACTCCCGTGCTGAGTGAGCTATCCCTTTTCTTGGACGAGTGTAAGTTTTGGTACCATATCTGGCTCCACAGCCAAGATTTCAATGTCTGTAAACAGTTCTTTAATACTCATTATTGGATAATGAAATCAATATAGTGGGGTGCAATCAGCACTTAAAAAATAAAATAGAAGTGATTAGAACAGAATGGATGCAATTAGGGTAGTGTTGTTTATGAAATTTTGTTCCATAATTTTTGTATGTTATATACATATAAATATACGTACACACACACGCACACATACATACATGTCTGTCCAGAATAAGACACCGGAGGCTTTTTAGAACACAGATCAATGCTGGGGAATGCTGGAGTCAGAAGGGAACTTGAAAAGAATCAAGTGGCACCCCTTCATTTAGCGAAGAAGGAATAAGATCAGAGAGGAAAGTGACTTGTCTAAGGCCCACAGGAGGCAAAAATGGGACCAGAAAACACTTTGTGGCTCCTTCTAGCACATCCGTTTTGCTGGTTGTTTTACTTTTCTTCCCTGAGATGACCCCCTCTCCCTCTTCCTGCGGGCTGTGTTTGATTTGCAGGGTCACCTTTCCTGGCTGCCCTATTTAACTACCATCCTCCCCTCCTCCAGCATCTCAGCGTTCCCTATCCCCCTTCTCTGATTTGTTTTTCCTCTGTTGCTTTACCACCATCTGACCCACAGTTATGTTATACTTGTTCATTAGCTACGCCCGCCCCCACCCACCCCCAGCAGAATATAAACTTATCTGCTCTCTGCAGAATCCTCTGCATCTAGAACAGTGGCTGGCACCTGGGATGAGTACAGCAAGTATATGTTAAGTGAATTGGATGAACAAGTGGGTCTATAGAAGATAAATTTCTTACTACAAATCATAGTCCAATGAGCTTAAGTAGAAATATTGGTGTAAGTTCTTCATGAGCAATGATGGAAGACTTAGGTGAGAAAGGGCTGTGGTAAAACATAAAATTAAAGTCCTGTGTCTGGCAGGGTCCTATCTTCCCTCTACAGGGCTGCTGCAGCTGCACAGCCATGACAGGAACAGGCTGAGGGATGTGCTGTGAGCAAGAGTTGAGACATATTCTCCACCTACTCTTGCCCCACGTGCCTGTCACCTGAAAGCACTTTTATCTTGGTATATGTATATGTATATGTATATGTATATGTATATGTATATGTATGTAGTGTTTGTGTGTAATATGTATGTATTTTTGTGTGTGTGTGGTTTCTATCAGTCCCCAGCACACCTGACACAAATCAGCATATAAATAAATAGAAGTGGGGCTCATGTTGAAGCATAATATTTGAACACTGAAATTCAGAAAATAGAGTGGTTATGAAATAATTCGTAAAGTCTTCTTATTAGATTGAGTTCAAAGAGAACAGGGGAGGATACGAATTCATTCCACAAACCCCTCAGGCCTCTCATGCTGCCTGTTATCTAGCAGGGGCTCGGTCATCATGCTGGATGGAGCAGAGGCCCTGTCCCACCGCAGCCTCCCTGGCTTCCCCTGCTCTCCTGTGCTTCCTTCTGGGAGTCTTCTGAGTTTAAGGCTGCATGTGCTAGCTTTTAACCATATTCTGTAATCCATTACCGGATGCCATTTTTTCATTAATTTTCCCTCTCCATTTGAATTGTAGAATCTGAGGGGATAGGAGCTTGGTTTATATCTGTTGTCTTGTAAAATCAAAAACAACCTTCTTGCCTCCTTAGCACTTAGTCCCACTGGATTTTTTTTTAAGTTTTACACTTAGAATATTATTCTTTAGTAGTATCTTGTCATTTGGCAGTATCTTGTTATTTATAGCAGTTTCTATTAGATGAATGAATCCTACCTGTCTTTTCTCTAAACTTTTTTGAAATTGAATTTCTTAGAGGCTAGGTCAGTGTTTATCAAAGCATTCTCTCCCATCCACTGAATCAGAATCACGTAGGGAATCAGACTCTGGCAGTGGCACCCAGGAGCATGTGCTTTTATAGCAAGCTCTCCCAGTGAGCCCGGGCATGCCACTTTGGGACCCATTGCCCTAGGGCAGTGGTCGGCAAACTCATTAGTCAACAGAGCCAAATATCAACAGTACAATGATTGAAATGTCTTTTGAGAGCCAAATTTTTTAAACTTAAACTATATAGGTAGGTACATTGTTATTAACTTAATTAGGGTACTCCTAAAGCTTAGGACAAGCCACACTCAAGGGGCCAAAGAGCCGCATGTGGCTTGCGAGCCGCAGTTTGCCGACCACGGCCCTAGAGCATGTCATAGGATCATACAGTTCTCATCATTTCCATAGTGCACACCAGATGGTCTGTTGGTCAAAACTGAGTCCAGAGTCTAGTCCCCTTATTGATTTCTTTGCCTTGTCTGTGATGAAGCTACATGTGTAGTGGATCAAGAAGAAGTAGCCCCTACTTTGATTTTGGCAAAGCAAAACTGCCAGCAGTTGTCTGGATGCCATTCCCCATCACTGCTAGCTTGATGATCCTAGTTTTGATACATTTGGGATTTTGTACTTTTTTTTTTGGTGGGGCTTATAATGCTCTAAGTTAAGCCTGCAAGCCCTGAGCCCAACTGACGGGGCTTGAATCCAAGTCTACTGCTTATGAGCTGAATTACTTTGGGCACGTTACGTAACCTCTCTGTGTCTCAATTTCCTAATCTGAAAATAGAGGTGATAATAATAGTTTTGATCTCAAAGGCTATTGTGAGGATTAAAAGAGTAAATATGTTAAATACTAGAAATGAGTGTTTATTGGAACACAGTAAATACTTAATGTGTTGTTACTATCATTCATATATTCAACAATAGCCTCCAGCTCTCCTACCAGAACTGAAGGGAAGGGTCTTCCTTTCCATGTGCTGGTCAGAATTTTCATGAAATGCAGCCACTGTTTAAATGAACTCTACTGGGGTAGAGGTCTCTCTGTTCCTGAGTGGAGCAGGTCAGTTCAGTGGCCTGGGCTGCCCAAAATGTTCTCACTCTCTGAAAGCCCTCAACCACCTTTCGCCTGTGTTGGCATCATTGACATTTTTGCAATTGGACATTTTTCATGTCTTTTTTTGAATAGCCTGGGTCCTGCTTGTGCCAATATTGCAAAGAACATGGCTCATTGTTTCCTTTTCAACTGCTGCTCTTTGTCTCTGTTCTTACCAGACCCACACAATAGAATGCACTGCATTGTTTTGATTAAAGGACTGGCTTCCTTACTCTGGAGAAATTACAAATGTGAGTGGGAGACCTCATGTTGTCAGGCCTGTAAAATGCTTTGTGCCCATTCAAACATCTGGAGAGTCACTTCAGATAACTTTTTTCCAAAACATTATGGTGTCAGACTTAAATGAGAAAGGCTTCCTTTGCCTTGAGGATGCTGTCGCAGGCTGGGAAATGAATTTTCCTCCTCCTCTCCTCTATTATGATAGCTGCACCTTACTTTAAAGCATTGTCTAGGTTCTCTATTCAAATGTCAGTACTTGTGATCAAACAGAGAGAATAGTACCTTTTTATTCAAAATAAGACTCAGACTTTAGAACTTAACCACAGATGACACTTTAATTCTGAATGCTACCTTATAGCAAACTCCAGATATTCTTTGGACTGTAAAAGCATTTCTTAGGTTATATTAATGTTATACTACAGTTCCCTCTTGGATCATGTACTCACCTAGTTTTGGATGATTTCAAAGAAGAAAGCTTAACTTATGTTTACAGACTCTCAGGGACTCAAAAGACCCAGTTGCTGAAGGGCAAAACATACTATTTTAGAATTTATGTCCTAGGACGGTATATCTATCAACAAATTTTTATCAAACAACTGTACAAACACCATCTCAAAGGATAGGGATCCTAAGTTTGCTACTGTCTTCTCCATGTGCTACTTTGCTGAAGTCCTTTTATATAGGAATAATTCCTCATGCATAAAGACTCTTGTGTGCTGGATTCCCTGGCAGTGGTTGTAGGGATAATTATCACTGGTCTCCACTGTCTGCTGCCAGGACCCTAGTTTTGAATGTTCATCAGAACTCCCCCATTCATGTGGGGCTCGCAGCCTCTATGGCATGGGGTCCCTCTCTCTGATTTGGTCATGCCTCCTGCCTTTCAGCAGGCTTGAAGTTCTATTTTTATATATAAATATGTTTTTATTGATTTCAGAGAGAAGGGAGAAGGAGAGAGGGATTGAAACATCAATGATGAGAGAGAATCATTGATTGGCTGCCTCCTGCATGCCCCCTACTGGGGATTGAGCCCACAACCTGAGCATGTACCCTGACTGGGAATCAAACCGTGACCTCCTGCATGGGTCTACACTCAATCACTGAACCACGCTGGCCAGGCAGCACTAGCATTCTTATGTTTCCTCACATCTCACCAAGTTCATGTCAACTTACATGACTTTATCATATGTAACAAAAAAAGGTGATAGGCATCCAAAAATGACAACAATGGATTATAATATAGTGAATAAAATGTTTTTAAAATCCATACTCCACAGTGATACTTAAAAAGAAAGAATGAAAGGGGGGGGGGAGAGAGAGAAGGAAAGGGAGAAAAAGGAAACCTCTTTATTTTTTTTTAACAGAAGAGTGCTGACTAACAAATGTAGAGGAATGGTAGACTTTCCTATGTATTAACGGAATAATCAACAGATGCTGAAACCATTGGACAAAGATTGTTGGCTACAGGATAGTCACACAAACTCAAATTATCCCACCATGATTTAGTTATTAATGACAAAGGGAAATATGCACCCTTACAATGAAGAGATCAGTCACTACCTTAACCGAATGGCTAAGTAGTGGGACAGTGGGATGTGCTGTTCCTCCTGGTTTGCATTGGGAGAGATATAACATCTCTTTTGTTGTGTTCTTGCAGAAACATTGATCTGAATCTAGTTATGACAGTATAGACAAATGAATCCAGACATTGTCATCCAGAACAGAGGAAGGAAGAAGGGCAGTTTTTTGCAGGATGGTGTGGAAGGTGATGTTGGGAGGACTAGGGACATAATAGCAAAAATGCAATGCATAAACTTTGATTAGATTCCAAGTTTCAAAAATCTATAAATATATTTTCATTTGAATATGGATTATAGGTTGGATACTGCCATTAAACTCATGTTGATTTTCTTAGTTGTAGTTATGTGGAATTTCCCTATTTTGGGGAGATATGTGCTGAAGTATTTAGATATGAGGTGTCATGATGTCTATAAACTTTTTTGGATGGTTTGGCCAAAGGGAAATGTATTGTATATAGTTACATATATAGAAATGGAGTAGGCATGGCGAGCCGGAAATAGTAGCTGAATCTAGGTAAGGTATATAGGGAGTTCATAGTACTATCTGTTCCACTTGTCAGTGGGGAGACAGAGAGAGTGACTCCAATTACCAGTTTAAAATTTCAAAATAAAAATATTTAAAATGAGATGATGCAACAGTGTTTTAAGGGTGTTCTAAACAACTGGCTTGCTGAATGTTAGGTTTTAATTGTGACAGTGCTGTGCAGACAATACAGTGTGACTGACTTTATACAAGGGGGTATTAATAATCCCATTGGAAAGGCAGAGACAGAGTTACGTCGAGGTGGTGTGACTTGACTAAGGCTGGTTACATGCAGAGCCAGGACTAGAACACAGGCTTTCTATTTCAGTGCCAAGCAGTCTGTGGCTTGTCACAGGTGCAACCTGAAATCTTGTCATTCTTTGCCAGGCATCTTTTCTCTGAATTAGTCTTAGAGAATTAGTTGCTGTGACCTTTCCTTCTCTTTGTGGAGTTCTGATATGAATCAAGGTTGTCACATTTTTGAGATTTGCATGACCAGTGATCTAGAATATTTTAGAGGTGGTGAAGCCAAATCCTGCTTACCTAGGGGGGACATTTCAAAGTGGCATCTGGAGGAGATTTAATGGAAAGCCAAAGGGCCGTAAAGGAACATAAAGTATAATGCATGGCTTTAGCATTAGCCCCACTGAGCTTCTCCAGCATCAAGTGAAGTGTTTTGTTTTTTTAAGTGAGCTCACAGTTGGTACAGATTTAGGTGGGGGAGGCAGGAAGGTTTCCATGAAAAGCAAATTCTCAAAAACTACTCATGAAGAGAGAGGGCTTACTTTCATTATTTTCTAACTAGAGCTGAACTCTATAGTTGAGAAAATCCAGGCTTTCCGTTTTAAGTAATACCCTTTTCCAAGGGGGTGCTCCACAGGATCCTCCACTTACAGTAGGGCCCATTCAGCCGAGGTCAAGTGCCAAACAAATGACTAACCTCTCCCCTTGCAGACACGGGGGATGAAGCACATTGCCCCCACGGGCTCTCTGGGAGAAATGGATCCACAATCCTCATTAACTTCAGAAGTGGGGCAATTACACCCTGCTGGTAGGCACTATTCATCTTAAAATCAGTACTAACACAAATTAATAGTCCACAAATAATACCATGTAGCTGTTGTGTACACATGCTGAAATATGTGTGAAAAGGAATCTTTGGTTTTGTTACTTTGGTGGGGAG
Organism: Myotis davidii; assembly: GCF_000327345.1. NCBI lineage: Eukaryota > Metazoa > Chordata > Mammalia > Chiroptera > Vespertilionidae > Myotis > Myotis davidii. Next base: position 14,163,025 of record NW_006383011.1, on the reverse strand, counting down.
GTCTGGTCTTGTGAGCTTGTAGAATCCCATGAATTATTATTTTCTTCTGCTCTCTCATTCCTGTTCGTTCCACTCCCATCATTGTACATTTATCTGAGAGGAGTATCTGTTGGTTCCTGATTATTTTTAGATTTAGGTCAAAATCAAAGGGAGTCTTGGCTATTTATGATCTTTGAATAAAGGCAACTTATTTGAGTGGTTTCTTCTTACTACCTTTATTTAGTTACTTCTAAGCCTCTAGCCCCTTATCCCAGCATTCAAGACCCTCTGCAATCAAATGTTCCTTCCATTCCTTTTTATGTAAACATATTGATCTAAACCTCTTTCCCATCCCTTAAGCAGGTTGTTCACTCCCAGTGAATATCCCTCATCCTATGTTCCTCCTCCCACAGCCTTGCGTTTGCACATGCTGCCTTTCACTTGGATTCCTTGCTTCCCTATTCTCAGTATGTGGTACAACATAATGAGGAAGCCCATGACTACAAGACAGACTGTTTGGTTGTATATCTTGACCTTGGGTAAATTACTTAATCTCTAAAAATGAGAGTGATAGTCCCTACCTCAAAGGGTTGCTGTGAAACTTACTAGTAAATGGGTATTTAAAAATATGTACTCAAAAATTGTGCAGGCTTTTAATAGGTGCTATATAAATATTACAAATGTTGTTGCTTCTATGAGGTCTGACTCAAGTCTCAGCTCTGCCCTGAAGCCTCTTCTGATTTCTCCAGCCTGAGAGGATTTCTCCAAGACTTCTCATTTCTGTGTACTACACACTCTCACAGTGACTATCTACTGGCTTGTATTCTTTTTATTATTTCATGGTTTTTCCCCATTGAGATTATGAGCTACTGGAGTACATGGATCTTATATATATCTTTTGTGTTCTCAATAAAGACACAGGAAGACCCTCAATTCCTATCATGCAGTACCCCTCCACTCATTGTTTGTTCTGAAATACCCTGTTTCTGACAGGGATATGATGGATGAATAGTTCCAGATCCACATGTAACAGAGAAACACTTTATAAACAGCTGGAAGAGCTGTGGTATTTGAGAGAAATGGAGGAGTGAAAAGATTGTAGAGAGGTTTTTCCAGTAACTACAGACTCCTTCCTGGTGTTCAAGAGTTACAAGTAAAGAATTTTATTTATCTTGAAACCTTTTTTGTTGTTGTTGCTCTGTATTCTTTTAATTGCACTACTGAGCTGTTACTACATTGGCCAAAATTTCATAACATAATTATATGTGTTGGTTTATGGATTATGCCTACACAAAGTAAAAAATACTATACAAATGCAGTGTACCAGTGATGCCAATTTTTAGAATCCACTGATATAAAAGAATACCCTGAGATGTCTCTCCTCTTGCTTTACAACTACTTCATTTCAGGGTCATCCAGTCCATGCTCTCTCTCTCTCTCTTTCTTTGAGGGTGAGCTCACTTATTACCTCAATATGATCCTGCCATGGACAATAACCAAAGCAGAAAGAGAGAGAGGAATATGGATGTGTGGAGTAGAATTGAATATGGGTCACTGGGCATTGAATATAAATTAGACATGGTGTCCAGGATGCAGCTTCTGAATGGTAGGTCAAAGGAAGGTGCCCCATGTGACAATGGCAGGGATCCAGACTGAAGGAAGTCTGGCAGGTGTACAGTGAAGAGAGTGACTTGTGTTATTTTAGTACAATACTCACTTGAACTTAAATGTGCATGTGAATCACTTGGGATCTTGTGAAAATGTATATTCTGAGTCAGTAGGTTTGGGATGGCCCTAAAAGTTTGCATTTCTAACCAGTGTTTGGAAGGTCCTGTAGATGCTGGCCCATGGACTATACTTTGAATAGCAAGGCTAACCCCTCCCCTTGCAGACACGGGGGATAAAGCACATTGCCCCCACGGGCTCTCTGGGAGAAATGGATCCACAATCCTCATTAACTTCAGAAGTGGGGCAATTACGCCCTGCTGGTAGGCACTATTCATCTTAAAATCAGTACTAACACAAATTAATAGTCCACAAATAATACCATGTAGCTGTTGTGTACACATGCTGAAATATGTGTGAAAAGGAATCTTTGGTTTTGTTACTTTGGTGGGGAGGTCTGGTCTTGTGAGCTTGTAGAATCCCATGAATTATTATTTTCTTCTGCTCTTTCATTCCTGTTTGTTCCACTCCCATAATTGTGGAACGAACATGAGCCTGAAGGGGATAGAGCCTTTGAGCCTGGTAGCCTGATGAGTGATGATCAAATAAGAAGACATTATTTTCAAATTTAATATTAAGGGATTTAGGGAATTGGGCATTGATGGTGTTGCTTCAGAAATAAAAGTCACCCAAGGGGACAGTGAAAAATCAGAGAGAAAGAGAGAGAGAGAGAGAGAGAGAGAGAGAAAGAGAGAGTGAGAGAGAGGAAAGAGAGAGAGAGAGAGTGAGAGAGAGAGAGAGAGAGAGAGAAAGAGAGAGAGAGAAAGATGGTCCATTGATCAAATATTCTACCTACTTGGAGAGTATCCTTCCAAACTCTTCTCAGATGAAACTTGGAATTTCTGTGCTCTCTTTTAACCACTCCAGGCTGTCTCTTTGCAGCTGCAAAGCATTCCACTGATGAATGAACAACTTCATCAGTTGGAAATTTTTTCACTGTAAATCCTCAGGGTCCATTTGATTAATTTTAAACTGACGGGGTGGGCTGGTTGTGATGTGAACATATGACCCAGATTTGATGCCAGGCAACTCCTCTCAACTTTGGCATTTTAGATCCAAAAGAATGTCACCAGCAAGTGAGGGGCAAGATATAAGACAAGAAAGAGATCACCTTAAGCTAGAAATGAGAATAGCAGGAGGCTGTATGGAAGAACATGAACCTGGGAGTTACTCACAGTGTTATGGATTCGTTATTCATCCCTTGAAAAGCATTTCCTGGTATGGTGGTTATGTGTAAGTTATCACAAATTTCCCTTGAGGAATGAAATGAGAAATATTTACTTTCCAAATTTTAGCTGCAAATAGGAAACTGTTATGCATAGCAATGAGCCTGGTACTTACAGAATGAAATTAAATTCAGAGGAGAAGATCTTCGTAACATCTGGAAGCTTTTGAATGCCAGTGTTACAAATGCTCCTGTGATTTGGGGCAAGGTGGGGATGTGGGCAGAGAGTGAGCAAAAGGGAGTGTTATTACGGCATAAAGATAAACAAACAGTAGAAAGGCATTTTGCAAATACTATTTTCACATTAAATTTTAAAATATTGAGTTTGGCTTTACCAGTCACACTTTCAGATGTCAAAGACTGTGAGACTTTAAAAGCCCCTAACCCTATGGGAGAAGTTGCTCTAATGATTTCTATTTTGAGATCTAGGGGCTGGGACCAAACTTTCAGATGTTTTTCATTTATGTTTATTTTTCATTGCATTCCAGTTTCCTTTTGCTAATTAGTTTAGACCATGCTCTTCATAGTTCTAGAAAGCATCTCTCTATTGTAGACAGGTTTTAACTCAAACTCTTCAGAAAGATTAATCTCTATGTGAGCAATTCATATCCAGAAAGATTCATCTCTTTGTGAGCAATCCATATCCCTTATCACTGCAAATTTTCCTTTATTTAGCTACCCGGGATTCAGGAAAGTCTTCCTTAAATCTCACTGAAATCATTCAACATTCTCTTTGTTATTTGAGCTACTGAAGGCTCCTCCTCTCCCTTTTACTTAAACTTCAAAGAAGAGAGAGGCTTCAGTGGTGGGTTACACTGAAGGATATTTTATTACACAAGGACGGGATTCCTTTAGAGGAGTCAGGTCATCTGGATTTCACTCAACCGAGTTTCAAGTCCCCACTCATGGACTCTGGACAACTGACATGAACTGCTTGGCACCCTGGTGACAATGAAAGGAAGCCAGGTTTCTGTTTTGGCTCTCTCGGATTCTCTTCCTTACCTGCTACCCCAGATCACACTGAATCCTGCCCTGTCTGTGGCTGGTGACAGCAGTGCAGGCTTGGACTGCAATGTGCATGGGGGTTGATGGAATATCCCTTTTTTTAAAGGGGTGGTGAAAATGCTATTTAATAAAGACAGTGATTCTTAGATGACAAGGGGCTGCAGTCATCACACTTGGCTCTGGGATTCTTATTATGTTTTTCCAAAGTGGTAAATGCTGAGATGCTTATGTGTTCTGTAGACCCCTTGAAAGTTTGGAAAAGCAGAACACTTGAGTTAGGAATCCTCCAGCATTGGCGCTGCCAAAAGAGCTACCCTATTGCCAGCAGCAGCTCCTGTCCGGGCCCCAGAGCAAGACTGCACAGATGACGTTGAACACCAGAGAGAGGATGTCCCTCTTCTCCCCTCCATTTTTAAAAAAGTGGTAGGCATTGGACACTTTGCATCCTCTGGAGATTTTATGAAATTTAATTTATCAGGAAGAAGAGAGCGAGGATATCTGTGTTAAGTGATTTATTTTTCTGTGTGAATAAGTAATTGATATGTGAGAAGATCCACAATGATAAATTTATAGATTGTATCAAATTTCAGGAATTTTGATTTTGCTGGTAAGGCAATGAATCTGCAGGGCTAGGGTGGACCTCAACTGATAATTCTAACTAGTGGACCAATCAGACTTAATGGGACATGCAAAATAATGGTTTAGATTATATGGCACATGCCTACCTGAAGGCAATACTTAAAATGTTTTCACTTAATGAATGAAGGAATAAATGAGATAAAGGAGATCAGTGATTCTCAACCAGGGATAGGGGTCAAATCAGAATTGCCTTTTCCACATTCACCTGTCCTCTCTCCACATCACCACCTCACCTTAGAGATTCTGATTCACCCTTTTAAAGTGTCATGACTTACCCTCCCCCTCCCCCCGCTCCCATTCCTACCACCAGCTTTGAAAATCACTGCAAAGAGGTGATGGTCTTCTCTGCTGTTTGGGACAGAGATAGTGTTGAGAACCACTTATAGGTGTTTGGAAGTGCCAGCATAGTGGCTGACAAGAAATGCTGACTAAATCAGAGGGCTGAAGACAGACATGAAAATAATTCCAAGTATATGGTTAAAAAAAATTCTTCTCAACCTTGGAATTGTTTTGCTTTTTACCAGATCCCCATCTTCCCCACCCCAGTTGCTTAAAAACGAAAATTCCTCACAGGTATTTTAACCGGGGGAGATTTATAAATGCTCCAGTCTCGATGTATACCAGATTTTTGGTGTTCTGGATCAGTCTGTAAAGAAAGAAGGGGAAACAGGCAGCAGTTTACTAGATGTGCATCGTTTGGAATGCATGAGACCATGGTCACCAGAGGATGCTGACTGAAAACAGCATCAACAGAATCAAGTGCTTGAGAGACACTCCTGAGACCCCGGGGATGAAAGCGGCCTGGTGAGAGCCAGTGGCTATTTCCAGGAAGCTCTGCTCTCAACATCCTGCCAAGGCAGGTGCATCATAGCTGGGAATCTGTTCTACCCCCTACCCCTGTTCCAACTCCCTCTACCCCTTTTCCCCAAGCAGCATTGATCCCTTGGCTCCTGGCCAAGTAAGTCCTGCCCTACTATGGAGCCTGCACACTGGTGATGATGGGAGAATCTGCTCCCAGGAGAGATGAGCAAATTAGCTTCTCTCTCTTGTAGTAAATTGGTTCTCTTCATACTGGGCTGGCAGCCACACTGACCAATTATCCAGATGGTCACCCAGTCCCTGGAACAGCAGGACAGAGACCAGGAGCTTGGATTTGGGGGATTTTATGCTTATTCTGTAGATAATTTGTTGTGTGATGATGCCCAGTCTCCTAACTTCCCTGAGCTAGTTCCCTTCTGTAATATTGAAATAATAATACACACTCTTCCGACTTCACAGGTTGAGAGGTAGTAATAGAATATGCAGAGACAATGTACAAGGTAGAGCTTTGCAAAGTGTAAAAGTACAGCCATACATTATAGTGGTGTAACTGTCCTTCTCCCTAGTCCCACCAGTGAAATTGACCCTATGAGAAGAGGCCTTAGTTGCCGGGTCCCATTTACTTTGGTTTCAGTAAAAGGCCAGTAAATGCCTTTGGCTTTCTTAACCCATTCAACAACCACTCGATGAAAGAATAATTCCTCTTGTATAGAGAAAATATAGAGCACTGGTTAGGTGGATGGACTCTGGAGTCAGCTTGGTTTTACATCTTGGTTTTACTAATTGTATGACTTGGATATGTCACTTACAGCTCTGTCTTCATAGGGCAGTTTTAAAGAAATAAATGTGTAAGTTTGGTTCATAGTAAGTCTTCAACCAATGTGAACAATTACCATAGTTGATGAAATCAGGAAATTGAATGATTTGTCTGAGAAGTAGCAGAACTTGGAGATGAACCCAGTTTTTTCCTGACTTCAAGTCTAGTCCTCATTCCACTTTACCTTATTTACCCACCATTGGTGCCTATTTCCATCTTTTATGTCCTTTTGATTATTTAAAGGTGAGTGACATTTTGTTGTAATTGTTTTTACAACCGAATCAAGCAAACATGGGCTATATAAAGTATTATGTGAGTGAGATGGAAGGGAATTTTATCTCTTAAGGATCTTTTGTGGTTTGACCTTAGACCACTTATCCATCCATCCATTCATTCATCAAACATTGATTGGGCTCCTATATGTGCCAGGTGTGGTTTAGGTGCTGGGGATACAAAGCAAAGAGAACCTGTGCAGAGCTAGCATCCTAATCTCAGGGCCTTTCTTGGGAAAAGTCCATAAACTTTCCCTTAGAGCATTTCATTTTTCTTGCTGTTGATAAATGTTGCTTTGCATCATGAGAAGCTTTATTTACCTGAAGCTGCTCTCGTGGTTTTCAACGTAAGCTGTGCTGAATCAGCATCCCTCGGGAAGTCTATTAGACCTGCGGATTTCTAGGTCTATAGACTGTCATCTATAATTGTAATGAGCCCCCCAAGAAATTTTACCTCACAGACAAGTCCAGATATACCTTTAGTACTTAAATGCTCATTACTGTGGATTTCTCATAATTGTTTGGTGAGTTATTCTCACTCCCCTGGCCACACTCATCTCCTGGGGGAGATTTGTATTTTTACCTCCTCTGTACTCCAGCAGCATTTGGCCCTTGGTTGGACATGTGGCAGGTCATTATCATACTTATTAATTATTCTCTTTAGATAATTGCTAATTGGACCATTCATAGGGAGGTCTTCTGGTATGGTGGCACATGCACAATCTTTGAAGAAAGACAGGCTGAGGTTGAATCCCAAACCTGCCATTGTCTGAGGCACTACATTGGTCAAGTCACTGACCTCCCTGAGGCTCCATTCCTTCCCCTGAGCACAAGGGGTAGTTACTCCATTTTACAGGGAGGTTGTGAGGATTTAATGACACAACCTAGAAGAAATAAGTGCCAAGCATAAGTGCTTAAAAACTGTTGCCAACATATTTCCCCTTTCCTTAACTTTAGAAACTCCTATGCAAGTGAATTTTATAGACATTCAGGTTTGGGCCAAACAAGACAGCAGTAACAGACCCAGTTTCAGAGTCACATGACCTGATTTATAGTCTTAGTTAACTTGCTGTGTGACATCAGGCAAGTCAGTTTACCTTTGGGACACAAAGTTCATGAGCTAAAAACTGAATTAAGCTAGAGTTCTCCCATCCTTTTCATTAATTGGAGGAAAATAATTTGGAAAGGATAATTTTGAAGAATCAATTTTAAGACATCACGATAACAACAAACCCAACATACACATGCCCAACACAGGACTTTTACATGGTAGGTATTCAAGAACTATTTACTGAATGAATGAATATGCCCAAACAGCTCCCCATGAACTAATTCATGAGCTATAAGCTCCTTTCTAAATTTTCCCACCACCCCAACTACTCCATACCCTCCCTTCCATAAGGTAAGAGCTACTTGGCAGGACTCCACAATGGCAATTTTAATTTTTAACTTTGTGTTGTGATGTTTCAGAGTTTATGCAGCTCTCAGGGAGAAGCAGTTGTCACCATGGCAACCTTCAGGCCACTGCAGTGAGCGAAATTAGTGCCTGCCCAGACCTAGTAATTGCTGTAGTCTTTTCCTCTTGGCTTCCTAGCAGTGGATGCTTGAATACAAAAACCGAGTGGGCTCCAGCCAGTGAGAGTAATAGTGTACAGCAGTAAACGATCTGTTAGATGATGCTTACATTTCAGACAAATTGAGGAGGTTGTCAAAGGCCTTAGCTTCTATCTTTTCCAGGGAATCACTCTGAGAAATTTCACTAGGGAGAGAGGGGGGAAAAAAAAGAAAAAACATGAAATAAATGACTGTCTGCATCATAAGCAGCTGTGTATGTGGCCCAACAACTGGGGTGTTTTTTTTAAAAAAGAACAGTGGCACCTTTAGCTGTCCTCACATAATGAAGTGCTAACACCTCCCTTTAGGAGCCCTGATGGGCATCTACAACCCATGTGCTATTGAAATGCAAGGTTCAGTAATCCCTGTTTATTTACAACAGGATTTTTTTTCTTGTTTATTATGACACTAGGAGCCCAGTGCATGAATTTGTGCACCTTGAAAGGAACTGTGGGCCACAAGGCTGCTGTGGGCATAGGGGTGGGTCTCGGCCTATTCTCCATGCCCCTTCCTGGCCCCTCCCACCGAGGCCCCCCGGTCCTCTGTCTGCCAGCAGCCCCACTCCTGCTGTCTTCGTGCTGGCCCCGCTCACACCCACTGATGCTGATGGCATGGAGCGATTGGGGCCAGCGCTGTCAGTGAGTGCAAGTGGTGGCTGCTGCCCTGATTGCCCCTCAGGAGCAGGGGGAGGTGGAGAAGCCCTCAGAGGCAATTGGGGCCAGCAGGTGTGAGTGCAGGGTAGGACTGCAGCATGCAGGAGCAAAGAATTTTGAGTAACCACCAGAGGATCAGCTCAATGACTGCGGCCAACACCCCACCTTGGTCTGGTGCCCCCACTCTCCTGCTCCACCATCCCACTGCGGCTGACGCCTGCCATGTTCTGCACTCTGCCGCCTGCTGCCCACGCCCACCATGTCCCGCGCACGCCCCTTGGTGGTCAGTGCATGTCATAGTGATTGTTGTTTGGTTGTTTGCATATTAGTTTGGTCTATTTGCATATTAGTCTTTTATTATATAGGATGGCATCATAGATTATTAGAAGTCAGCAGGCCCTTTGAGAAAATCTAGTCAGATTCCCTTGTTTTACAGCAAATTGAGTTTCTGAGAGGAGAGGCGCCTATTGTTTTTTCCCATTTATTTTTCATTTATGCTTGTATCGTTTCTTTTAAATAATTTTTCAATTAACTCAAACTTAGTATTTTTTTGTGTTAGTTTCAGGTATATAGCATAGTGGTTAGATAATCATATACTTTACAAAGTTTTCAGCCTGACCTGGCACCAGACATAGTTATTACAGTATTATTGATTATATTCCCTTTGCTGTAGTTTACATTCCCACGATTGTTTTGTAACTACCAATTTGTATTCCTTAATCCCTTCACTTTTTTCACCCAGTCCCTGGACTCCCTCTTCTTTGGCAACTATAAGTCTATTCTCTGTATCTATGAGTTTGTTTCAGTTTTGTTTGTTCATTTATTTTGTTCTTAGATTCCACATATATGTGAAATCATGTGGTATTTGTTTTTTCTGGCTGATTTATGTAACACAATACCCTCCAGGTTCTTCCATGCTTTTGCAAATGGTAAGATTTCATTCTCTTTTATGACCAAATAACATTCCATTGTGTAATGTACCATAGCTTTTTTTATCCACTCATCTGGTGGTGGGCACTTGGTTTACTTCCATGTCTTTACCATTGTAAATAATGCAGCAATGACCATAGGGGTGCATATATTCTTCCTAATTAGTGTTTTGGTTTTTTTAAAAATATATATTTTATTGATTTTTTACAGAGAAGAAGGGAGAGGGATAGAGAGTTAGAAACATTGATGAGAGAGATCAGTCAGTTGCCTCCTGCACACTCTCCAGTGAGGATGTGCCCGCAACCAAGATACATGCCCTTGACCGGAATCGAACCTGGGACCCTTCAGTCCGCAGTCCGACACTCTATCCACTGAGCCAAACCGGTTCGGCAATGTTTTGGGTTTTTTAGGATATATACCCAAAAGTGGAATCACTGGGTTATAAGGATGTTCCATTTTTAATTTTTTGAGTATTCTCCATGTTGTTTTCCAGAGTGGCTGCACCAGAGGCACCTACTGTTTATAGGAATGTTTCAGGGTCAGGATCAGGCTATCTGGGTTCCCAACTTCATCATTTTCGTGAGGTTTTCATTTGGGTTGAATTCGTTGTTTCAACCCAAATCCTGTTCTGAGGCAAAAGCAAGATGGTCACCTCCTGCACATAGTATCTTTCTGGTTGTGACTGTCTATTTCTTTGACTGTTTTTCTCTGTTAGCAAATTGAGGACAGAGAGTATGTCCCATTCACTTCTGAACCCTGGTGGCATCATAATGCCTGGCACATTGGGAATGAATGAATGGATAGATTAATGAGTGAATTGATTTTTTTTAAAAAAGACACAAAAGTAAAGGAAACAGTTTTGCCATATACCACCTCCAAGCATGTAGGTAATGTCAATGTTATTCTAAAATCCCAACATAAACTACCATTTACTGCCAGCTAAGAAAAATGTCTCAAATTCACAAATTGTACATTTGCGTGTTTTTTAAGGTTAACATTCATTGAAGGCCTTGGATTTGATGAGAGCTTTAGCACACAGAAAGGCTGAGCCTAGGGCAGTTAATGCCTTTTATGAACAACACAGTAATGGATCATTCCTGGGCTGATTCATCTCATTCCTACCTAATGGTTTGCCTATTTAACTGTGGCTGCCTTTTTTTTTACCAGGAGGTCTCAATGCATTGAAAGTTCTCAAAACTCACCATGTAAATGTGAGCGCAGAAGAGAAGAATTAGGTTCAAGCAAACTGACATTTCTGTAACCTGCAGTGAATTTCTCATAATATGCACTAATTCTTAAGGAATTATTTTTACTATACTGATTGCTTGCTAATATCCTAAAGAGAGTCAGATGTTCCTCAAGGAGCTGGAATTGCTTTGAAAGCCCAGTGGATTGTTAAAAATCAGAAAAGGCCCCTTAGGTCTTTTGACTCAGACTAACATTAAGGAGGATACCGGAATCCTGGAGTACTGAGAAAGTTCTCTCTCCATGTATGGAGTCTTGGACCATAGAAGCTGAGACCCAGGGCAAAGGATTAAAGTTACATCTGAACAAATGTGAGATCACACTGCCTTTTCAGGCTGCTCTACACTTTGATAAATACCTCTGATCAATAAGGCTATAAGTATTGTGTTTTTGTCATTGCTTATTATATTTTAGATACAAAGATTATCTTTCCATGCACAATGAACTTCCAACACGTTTTCTTCTATGTGGTGTTATCTAAAAATGTGACACAAGGAAATAACTACTGTAGCAGGAGAATTTTTATGATTGGAATCTATCATCTTTTCTACTTGAGAAGTTTACCATCACTTATCAAAATACATTCAGTTCACTGAAGCAAGGTTAATTATCTAGATTTTAATGACTCTTGAAAAATCATACCTCTCTTCAAAGATTCCTAGATATTATTTGTATTAATAAGATAAAAGTACTAGGTTTCCCAAAATATAGTTTCTCTCCTAGAAAAATGATCCCCTGTCAACTATGCTTTCCCTTGGAAAAATTTATTATTCCAATTATAAATGTCTTTTAATATGCAGTATCTTACTTACATTTTTATGACCTCATTAAGTCCTCTGAAAGCTTGAGATGGAATTACTTTGATACGGAGATAGGTGAGTGATCTAGAAAAGAAAAAAAGGAAAGCCAAGAGTTTAAACTTTAAGATTGGGTGCCTTTTAAGTTCACGAATAAAATGTGTGTGTGTGACTACAGAGCTCTCAACAACTGAATTTAGGTTGGGAATTCTAACTTATATCCATAAAGAGATGTGTCATGAAATATTGCTGGTCTATATCAAACAGTGTGTAATTTTTTGGTTAAAATCTGAACTTTGGGATTAGACACATCAGGTTCAAATCCTCACTCTCTTACTACCTGGCTATGTGATCCTGATCATGTCATCTAAGCCCTCTGTTTCAGTTTCTTCATCTATAAAACTAAAATAAGATAACCCATGTGAAGGACAGGGCTTCGCACCAAGTAAATAGTTAATACATAGTTCTAAAGTGGTCCTATAAGTTTGATTGGGAGGGTAGAAAAGAAGCTTTCTTGGGTAGAGTGGAGAAACAAATGGTAAAAATACAACTGAAAATTAGGCAGACAGGAGAAGGGAAGATCTATTAAGAACATGTCCCATCTTCTCCAGGCAGCCTATTATCCCAAGAGCACTTGCTAATATGGTTAAATCACATGGGCATCACATGCCATTTTTGGGAAACATCTATATAGAACATTTCCTTCAGGCACTCACTTATATCCAGAGGAACAATCTAAGTGTTCTTGAATTGAGATAAAAATTATGCATTACATAACAGTTGAGAATAGAATGATTACTCAGCAACAGCAAAAACTAGAACAGGATGATGTACAAGTGATAAAGGAACTTGGAGTTAAGATAACTCAGAAGAAAGCATCAGCCAGGTAGGGATGAATGTTCAACATTTATCAAGCACCTACAGTGATTCAAAATTTTAGCACTAGGACTGGCAGAGAGAAGGGGCATGGAGCAGGACATTTCAGGTGGGACAAGAATATCATGACAATGAGAACAGAGGTGGGAGGTGCTGCCTTGCTTTTCATTATCTATGCATCAGAGACTGCCTCAGCTGCCGGGACAGAGAAGCTCCATGATGAGCAGATTTGAGTCAGTGAGATGTCTTACAGTTCCAGAGAGATTTGCTGCTGGTATAAGGTGCTGTGTGAGTGATGCACACCAACCTATAACCTTGTTATGGCTACTCAACAATGGAGTGAGTAGATGTTCCCCTTTAAAGCAGAAGAAACTGGATCACAAAGATATTAAGTAATTTGAACAAGGTAACAGGACTAAGCAGATTGAGTCCAAATTTTCTTCCCACTGGCAATATTGGGCCAAAGTATGCGATTTCCAATCCACTCTTTTTGTTTTTTCCCCTGCCCCCCAATTTTATTGGGGAATAATTGACAAACATACTTATATATATTTAAGGTGTTCAATATGATGATTTGATATATACACATACATTATGAATAGTTAACTTTTGTTGTGGTGAGAATACTTAAATTAAGATGTACTCACAGCAACTTTCAAGTATACAATACAGTATTATTAACTGTAGTCACCATGCTGTATATTAGATCCTCAGAACTTATTATAACTAATAGTTTGTACCCTTGACCTCTACATTTTCTTCTCTCAGGTCATGGCAATCATTCTATTTATTCCCTGTTTCTATGAATCAACTTTAACAATTTTTTTTTAGAGTCTACATATAAGTGATGCCATGCAATATTTGTCTTTCTCTGTCCAGCTTATTTCAGTTAGCATAATGCCCTCCAGGTTCACTCCATACTGTCACAAAGGTAGCTTTTCTTATCTCTTTTTTTTATGGTTGAAAACTATTCCTTTGTGTGTGTGTGTGTGTGTTTATATATGTCACATAGTTATATTTTCTATCTATTCATCTGTCAAAGGACATTTAGGTTGTTTCCTTATCTTGGCTGTTATAAATAATGCTGCAGTGAACATGAGAGTGCAGATATCACTTTGAGATAGTGATTTCATTTCCTTTGGACATCTACCCAGGTAATGCCCTCTCTTTCAGTGAGCACAGTGGCGGGACAGGCCTTGTAACCTTGCTTTTCTTGAGAGGAGGCATGTCACACTCTTGATATTCCTCCTGCAAAGCATCTTACCAACAGTTCCTCTCTGGGGCTAATGCAAAGCAATTTCATTGCAGAAAAATGCTTTCATTCAGGATTCTCTTAGAGATGGTACAACCTTGAGGAAGTAAACCAAACTTGGTCCTCTGAATCTATTCCTGAAGACAGTCTCCCCAAGTACACCATTCAATACCCAAGCTCATTTAACAGGGCATCCAAGAGGAATAGGGACAGTGGGGGAGAAATCTTCTTACGATGGCATGTTTGCTTCCTATATTTCTTCTGGAATCATGTCCGCTTGGCTTACTGATTAAAAACACAGTTTTATTGCTCTCTGCACTGCCAAGTCAATAAATTTCCAGAAGAGAAAGCTGTATTCTACTGTACCCCATGCAACATCAATAAAACTGACAGCCAAATTCTGATTCCAGAGTCTTTATTGCTGGGGATAATGCAGTGCAGAACATATTTTGAAGAGTGTTTACATAAAAGCTTCCACTGAACACTTCAGAGCCATTTATATGCAAATGAAACCCCCAGGCTTCAGCCTCTCCCCAGGCAGTCTCCTCCTCCATAAGGGCACGAGGTGTGGCTCTCAGAGGAGCAATTTGGCTCAGATTTGACCAGGGAGGTTGTTTGGGATTTTGATTGTTATACGGATGAGGGATGAGGAGCAAAGGTCAGACAGAAGTGAAAGAAGCAGATCATGCACTGGCTGTCCCCAGTGACTATGGAAAAATCCCTGGTGCAAGATGAAAATTTTGAAGTTGATGTTGATGCCACAGAGCAGGAAAGGCAGAGTGATTGAGTTCCCACCATGAAAGAGCCATGGAGCGAACAGCAGGTAGTTTTGTGGTTGTGGCTGGGGCAAGATAAAGGCCTGGGGGCCAGAGAATGGGGAGAGAGGTTGGGTGAGGTAGGGGCACTGAACTTTTCACAACAGATGTATTCTCTTAAACCCATGTGGAGAATGTGTTTCTGCGAATCCAAAACTGTTTTTTCCCCCCACTGATTTATATTTTTATTTGAGAGATGCTATGTCTTTATTTCCATTGCATCTTCAATTGGCAGCAGTTCCTAAGCATTCAAGTGTCTGTCTCCTGTATTTAAATGTGTTTGTTCACGTGGCCCATGATTTATTCATGACCATTTGAATGCACTTCCATTAAGGTGCTCTATTCTTTGATGGATGCGTCTATGATTCTTTCCACAAAGCCAGAAACTTTTAGCAATGTGGTTGTCTCAATTACACTACTATTCTACTCCCACATGCATCCCAGAAAAATTCTCACACTGATACTTAAGGGCAACTGTACAAGGATTGTCTTCATAACATTGTTGGTGTCGGGTGGGTTGGAGGCAACCTGAGTATCCTCTGCTGAGCGAGGGAATGGTAAAATGTGGACAGTATACACCTACCTAATTGGTCAGCAGTGAGAAGCAAGCATCTAAAGCAGGGGTCCTCAAACTACGGCCCGCGGGCCACATGCAAATACAAATATTGTATTTGTTCCCGTTTTGTTTTTTACTTCAAAATAAGATATGTGCAGTGTGCATAGGAATTTGTTCATAGTTTTTTTTAAAACTATAGTCCGGCCCTCCAACGGGTCTGAGGGACAGTGAACTGGCTCCCTGTTTAAAAAGTTTGAGGACCCCTGATCTAAAGCATGATTCTAAGATCCACACAGAGCATCATGTGTGGATCTTAGAATCATGGTGATAAGAGAAAAAAGTAAGAAATTACTGATTATCTATCTATCATCTATCTATCTATCTATCTATCTATCTATCTATCTTTACAGAATTAAAATACATACACATCAAACATAGACATTTAGAAAGAAAACATATAAACATACATTTGGATGGTTGCCCATGGTGAGCCAAAAGGAAGTAGGAGAAGGGGATAAGATAAATAACTGAAAACAGAGAGGGACTTTGAATGGACCAATGATAATGTTACTTGAATGAAGAAATATAATCAACTTAATGCTCTGTCCTAAGAGAAAAATGGAAAAGAGAAAAAGTTTTATTTTGATGTATCGAGTTTCCTCCTCCCCTTCCCTCCCTCCTTCCTCCTTTTCTTCCTTTTTTGCAGTTAGGCCTACATGTATTCCAAGACTTTTGTGAACTTCAGGGACTCTTGTGGGAAGGCCAATCAGAATCATTAGATATAGAACAGAAACCAAGGAGAACTAGGGGAAAAAGGCCAAAGGCAAGGACAGTTCAGCGACTCTGCTGTTCAGGGTCAAAAGAGGCATGAAAGCTATGCATAAAGCAAAGAAAAATAAAGGAAGGACAGCCTTTTCTGTCTCAGACAAATAGAATCATCCTCCCAAACTATGGATCTCAGATGAGTAGTAAAGAGCCAGGATTAGTGGGCAAATGTGAATTTGAACTTGCAGGGTGGGGCGTTCTCTCTGCCTCTTAAAAAGTGAGATGGCTGTGGAAGAATATGGCTGTGAAACCCTATGTAGCTGCTTACATTTATTACATTTTCACAGTCCTTTGTACAGTTTTAAACTTTGATTTCTAAATGAATAATGTAGCATAGGTGACACCTGGAACATGGCCAAAACCCACCTTGCCCAAGTGCCTTTCACACAGATGTTGAAAAATACTTAGA
>NW_006383011.1:14133787-14146560 GCF_000327345.1 Myotis davidii | reverse complement strand
GAAGACAAAGGTTGCCTTAGTTTCATGATTTCTGGAACCTCCATCTACTCAAGAATCCTGCCTGCAAGATCCTCACCCTTTCAGTTATAAAGTTGAAGTAGAAATAGTCAGCCTTTCTTCCTTAGAATAAGAATAAAGCACTCACCCTAGTTCTGAGATCTTGTAATTGGTTATGACTCTGGTGAAGCCCTGTGTTTCTCTGCATCATCTACACTGGGCCCAACAATATTTGGAGGGTAGGAGTGTGCCTGCATGCCTTGGATTATATCTGCTTCCCCCACACCATGTTGGTGCTTGTTTTTGTCTTGATTCCTTATTCTGTAACCTGCAGGTCCTCTCTAATTGTTCCTAATGTCTCTTGAATACTCAAGGTTGGGCCTTGAGCCGCTCTTCTTTTTCTCTCCTGACTAATAACCTTCAAAGGAGACAGTCTGTCCAGCCCACTGAATTGTTAATGAACCCTCAAAATAATGTTAGTTGGAGAGCTTTAGAAACAAGAGGACTCTGTGTCCCCCTTCAAGGAAATCTAGGATTTGGAAATCCTTGCTTACAAAAACCTATCAATTGGGAGACATTTGTTTTATCAAAGGGTTCTTTTTTTCTACAAAAAGATTCCAGGCACAGTTCCTTTAAGTAGCAAACTTCATAGGTGAATTGGAAATATGGTTCAGTGGGTACACTCTCTCCTTTTAAAGACAGGCCATGCATAAAGCCAATAACAACTGCAGGTTCCCCACCTCCCTTTGGTTTTTAAGAGCTTGGGGTACACAGTTCAGGGCAGGACCCACTTCTGAAGCCCATAGATTGAGCAGGGGCAGAGGGAGACAAGAGCCAGGGAGGAGATGCAGCACCAATCTGGAGCCTTCAAAGCTTGGGTGAAGTCTTTGGTCACTTTGCTGGAGCTTTTACCTTCCTTCTGTTACCAGTGAATCAGGTACTCGGTTCTTGAGTTTAGCAAAGGAAGAATTCAGAGCCAAAAACTCTAGTGCCAGAGGAAGTTTAATTAGCAAGCAAGGCACAAGTACACTAGAAAAGAAAGACTTGAGCCCACTGCTCAGAGAGCTGCATTGGCCTTTTAGAAAGAAAGTCACAGAGGCAGAAGCAGTGAGCTAGCTGGGCTTCATAGACTCAGGAAACAAGTAACAGAGGCAAAAGAGGAGCCCTTGGAAATAGGTTCAGGGGGTTAGCCCAAGATGAGCTGCCCCTGCTCACTGCTACCCTGGTTGCAAGTGTCATGGAGACCTTTAGAGCTGAAGAGAAAGAAAGCAAAGACACAGGCCTAAAGACAAGGGCATGAATCGAGAGAGAGAGAGAGAGAGAGAGAGAGAGAGAGAGAGAGAGAGAGAACACAAGAACACTGGGTCCTTTGTCTTAAGGGTTTTTATCTGTTTTCTAAAGGCGGGAATTTTAGGGGAGGTGTCAGGAATAGGATATTCATCAGCTTTCCAGGTGTATCCCTTAATATGCTGATTCATCAAAATGAGGAGGATCAGGGTCATGATCTCTACTGGTTGGTCAGCCCTAGGGTAGGGGGTCATTGGTTATTGCACCTGGTCCTGATGCCAGCTGTGGTAATGCTTGGTCTGCTTTTGCTGCTTTTCTGGGCCTGAAACTGAAACACAACTGAGGCCTAAATGTTATGCTGGTTTGACTAAAACTCTGTTAACAGACCTGAAGCTTTGTTCTGAAGATTATTTGATGCTGATAAGAACCTCATTGTTCTGAAGACTTTAATGCTTGAGGGAGTGGTATGTGGGAGAAGGAGGCAGGTAACTAAGGATGCTGGATGAGGCCAGTTTGAATCAGTCATCTGTCTCAGTTTCCCCATTCTACTTGCCAAGGAATTTTCCTAGCTTCTAACTATCATGCCTCACTTCTGCCCAGCATGACAGAAGTGAAATATTTTTATTCACTTCCCTCTAATTGTTTAGAAAAGCCATCTATATTATTGACTTAGGAATGCTACAAACATCCATCCATCTTTTACAGATGATTAGTTTATTGATGGAGCTACACAGGCTGAATTTTAAAACACTACAAAATCAAAGGGAAGGGAAAAGAGAAATCAGAGATGGTCTGATTTTTGCCTAATAAACTCATTGAAATAGGAGGGAGGAACATTAGCTTATTTAAATTCAAAAGAATGTTAATGTTTTTGTATTTATAATATAAAACCTTGTTCTATATTTAACAGAAGCTTAAGAATTTCTGTATTCTTTTCTAAACTGCTCAGTAATTACAATAAACTTGCTTTCATCTTGGAATGATATAAAATGGCTTTTCTCTTTCCAAATGATTTAAATCTTTGTGATTTCAAGTGCATTGATCTATTTGGTAACTTTATTACTTGGTATGCCTTCATTTGTTGGCCTCCTGTCTTTAGCATTTACCTTGAGGGAGCTGAGACTGGAATGTTAACTGAAATATGAAGTCAGTATAGATGGACATCCAAAATGTTAAGTTTTACTTCAGAAACTTTTGGAGCATGCATTAAAAATACATCCAGGTAGCCCTAGTCGGTTTGGCTCAGTGGATAAAGCATTGGTCTGTGGACCGAAGGGTCTCGAGTTCAATTCCTGTCAAGGGCACGTACCTCCATTGCAGACTTCTCCCTGGCCCAGGCCCTGGTCAGGACTGTGCAGGAGGCAACCAATCAGTGTGTTTCCTCATATTGATGTTTCTCTCTATCTTTCCCTCTCTTGCACTCTCTCTAAAAATCAATGGAAAAATATCCTTGGATGAGGATTAAAAAACAAACCTCAACACATCCAGGTAGTTCTATTGTTTGACTACTTTTTTAAGCAGGTATTGTATTTGGCTCAAAGGATCAGAGTGAAAGGTCCACATGCAGGTGATTTGGTTCAGCCCCTCATTTTGCAGGTGAAGAAACAAGTTAGGAAAAGTGAAATGACTTCCCTGAAACTACCTGGCAATTCAGTGGCAGATCTGGATTATATCGTAGGTCACTTCATTCCTGGTCCAGTGCTGTGTCCTTCACTAATCAAATCACATCAGTACTTCCTTTGGGGGAAGGGAGATTCATACATCCTGCTACATGATCCTCTGGTTCTCCTGTGAAAACCTAGACTTCTGATGGAGCCTTCAGCTTCTTGAGGGTATGTGCTCACAGCTTTAACATTAAAGATGAAAAGCGATCAGCCAAAGAACTTATATACATATATACATAACCCATGGTCACTGACAATAGGCTGGTGAAGGCCTGAGGTGGAGGGTGGGGGTGGGTTAGAAGAGGTCAATGGGGAGGGGGGGAGGGGACATACGTAATACTTTCAACTATAAAGATTAAAAAAAAGATGCAGCTCAAATTCCTCTTCCTCCATGAAGCTTCAGATTCTACCAGAATGGGTTTTCTTTCTCTCTTTGGTTCTCAGCATTTAATAACTACATAGGTTTTTGTTTGTTTACTGCACTGTTATTTGAAATCTACCAGGAGCCCTGTATGAACATTTCTGTTCCACCATTGGACACCCAGTCTCTGGTGGATTCTGCCTTCATATGTATCTTGCTTCTAGTCCTTTATCCCTTTCCTACTGCCACTCTTCTTGGCCTTTTTTTCCCCCTCCACCTTGACTCAACTATACTCCCCAAATTGGTTTCCTCTCACCCTGTCCCGGGTTTCTCCTGCCCAGTCTAGATTAATCTTCCTTATAACCCCTATGTGTCACTCTTAGATATCTATGGATGTCTCAGCCTTGCATTCAAGGCTCAAACTTCATTTGTCAGGCCTATCACTCATCATTCCTCTCATATAACTAGTATACTAAACTTGCGCTGTCCAGTACCACAGCCATTAGCCACATGTGGCCACTGAGCACTTAAACTATGGCCAGTCCAAGCTAAGACCCACTGTAAGTGTAACATACACACTAGATGTTGAAGACTTAGTATGAAAAAGAATGGAAAGTATCTCATTAATAATTTCATATTGATTACATGTTGAATAATATTTTGTACATATTGGATTAAATAAAGTATTTTATTAAAACTAATTTCACCCTTTAAAAGCTTTTTAAATGTGGCTATTCAAAAATAAAAATGACACCTGTGACACATTATATTTCTATTGGACAGTGCCTATCTAGACAAATCAGACTATTGTGCTTCCTGAACTTGCCTCACTTTCCTTTCTTCATTCATACCGTCTCCACCATCTGGCACATCTGCACTTCTCTGCTGGTCAAATTCTACTCTTGTTAAAGGTTTGTCTTGGGTGCTACATTCTTTAAGGAATGTGTCTTCCCACCAATTGCATGTGCTTTCTCTTTGGAAGTAGCACAGTGAGGTAGTGAAGAGTATAGTTTCTGCAGCCAGGCTGTCTGGGTTTAAATCATCACTTCATTCTATATCTATAAATGATGATGATGCTAAGTAACCCAGAGATTTTTGAGATTAAGTAAGAAAATGTCTATATAATACGGCTACAGCATCAATCACAAAATAAGGCCCAGTAAGTACTTTTAATTCATAGCTGCTTACTGTGAGAAATTCAAGCTTCCCCACTTCTGCCTTCCTTGTCGGGGGTGGAGTAGGGTGGGTTCAGGACTTTGGAATACACTCTTCTACTTAAGGTCATCCTTAAGCTTATAAAACAGTGACTTGTTCCAAACACTTGACTATCTGCTGATTATACATAGGACAACTGAGAGGAAGACTAACCACACCCAATTGGCATCTTTCTTTTGGGTTCAGGTATCTCTTATAGGTCTCCCCTAATAGCTTTTAAATAAATGATAAAGAACAACTCTCCATTAAATATTTCAACTCTAGGGAGCCACTCTGCAGAGTCCACATTTGCTCATTGATTTAAAAAAGTTCAGTCGGAACTCTGCCATCGAAAGTTCAGTTTGAGTGACCGTCCTCTAAGACGGCCATTGCAGAGCACCGGACAAGCTGCTAGGTGCCTATGAATTATAATGGGAACCACGATGTTCAAGAAGCTTCCTGGATAATGGATTTTCCAAGTCATTTGTGCTACAACTAAATTAAAAACATAAAGCCTTGGAGGAAAATGGTATAATCTAGGCTCTCACTCAAAACCCATTTCAAGGTTTCTCAAGACACAAAGCAAAACGATCTAATCTTTACCCCTTAAACTAGAATTCTCCTAGCAATAATATAACATGACAAGAATAACTCTGGTAAATAAAACTACATGTTGAACTCTTCCAGGGGGGATGTCTGCATCATCTGAAATGATTTCTCAAAAATATTTTTTAGAAGCAGAGAGTATTATGTTGTCAGGGCAGTGCCATTGCAGATATGCTTCAGGAAACTCTTTGATTACAAGCTTCTGTTTCCAGACACCTAAACCTTCTTCATGTTATTTTATTTTACTTTAATTTTTAGTGAGCCTGTAAAAGGTGGTTGTACTGATATACCACATATTTTAATTAGTCTGAGGATGGGTTTGACGTGCCCGAAATTACTGGCATGTGTGCTTTCTGGTTGCCTGGCTCAAAAATGACCCTTCTCTGGAAGCATGTCATTGCTGATTGCATGGGGTACAAGCCCCTCACTGACTGTGCTCTCATGCTTCTGCGTTGGGGCCTGGCAGGGGGAGGCAATCAGATTCTCTCTCTTGGGAATTTAAAACTATAACAGACAGAAGGCGTCTTTGCAGCTGATTCATTGTGAAGGTGGAATCTAGAAAGAAGTTCCCTGATCTTTTACTGCTAAAATGCCAGATTCTCCCTGGATCTTGCCTTATTCTTCTCATAAATTCATCTCTTATGATTACGTTTGTCAGAGGTGATTTCTGGTGCTTGCAAATGAGAAAAGCCTTATTCAGAGCCTTACCCAGGGTTTCCAGTGGAAGTGGCCCACTGGGCCCTTGATGCTCGATACACAGGGCCTGTGCTGGTGGTCAGTGAGAGAGCAGAAGACTTTGAAGAGTGATTTTAAATCTATCTATAAAATCTATCTATCTATCTATCTATCTATCTATCTATCTATCTATCTATCTATAGAAAGAGAATCATTGATCTGCTGCTTCCTGCACGCCCCCTACTGGGGATCAAGCCTGCACACCAGGCATATGCCCTTGACCGGAATCGAACCCGGAACCCTTCAGTCTGCAGGCTGATGCTCTATCCACTGAGCCAACCTGGTTAGGGCAAGAGTGATTTTCCCCCCCCCAGTAGCTTTTCTAAGCTGGTGTCAAAGGCCAGGACTGACCTTATGGGATAGTGGCGCTAACCCAGCTGCCCATATAGAGAATGAGGCCTACAAAGCTACACCTCAGATGATACCTCCACCAAAGTTTCTTTGTTACTGTGGCTAGAAGGGAAGGCTCCTCTGAACTCCTATCAGATGTTGTTTATAGTGGCCTTTATTACCTTCTATTGTTCTGGGAGGATCTAAAAACTGTAGTCCTCTCTTTCCTACAGTCTGAAGACTGTCATTGGATCCTGCACATTGACCGGTTTCAGCATATAGTTCCTGAGTGATCAACAAGTCTGACCTGAGGGCTTTCTCTGTTTCTAGCCTGAGGCTTAGGGGTGGGGAATAGGGAAACGAAGGAAGAAGAATGGGTTTGAGAGCAGATAGGAGTGGCCCAACTAAACAATAGGAACCAGCCTATAATGAGGTGTTAGGTGGCGTGTTTGAGAGGCAGCTCAGCCTGGGCTGAAAAGACCAGCATATCAGACTCCAGGCAATAATGAGCTCTGCTATTTATGGATTCTAACTTACTCACCTTCAAGGCTGAGGAGACTTAGTGGGTCATTTTCTCTAATTAACACCTACCAGGAACAAAACTAGTCCATCAGGCTTGCCCCTTGGAAGACAGATATTTACTGTTCATCCTCCTATATGCGCTAGGGCAGTGGTCGGCAAACTCATTAGTCAACAGAGCCAAATATCAACAGTACAACGATTGAAATTTCTTTTGAGAGCCAAATTTTTTAAACTTAAACTATGTAAGTAGGTACATTCAACTTTAAATTCACGGTTTTCGTCTTCCGTTTTTCTTTGCTTCTTCTTTGTAGCCATCTCAAACAGGGCACCTAAAAAATGTTTCATTTTCTAATAATAAAGCCACCAACACAAAAGAATTACAATTCTTAAATTGATGACAAAGATATCTGTAGGGTTTGCAGCTGGTTGGAAAAATACAGGTAACTTTATGCTTCGAGTAGGTTCTTTTGTCACCCGTGTGCGATTTGCGGACGCGACTAGCACTAACCACTGCACATGAGACTGCTGACTGACTGGCTCACTCAGCTCTTGCCTGAATCGTGGGCGCCTCCCCGCGCTGCACTGCGTATCCCGCGGCCCCGCCTGCGCTGTGTCTCCTGTCGCCCAACTGATCGATTGACACCCCCCATTTCTTCTAACGCCACTTCTTCAAAATAGGCTCACCCAGGCGGAAAACCGACTTCTGTGCATGGGCCACGAAGTTTCAATCGCACTGTACGTGCGCACCCGCACGTAGTATTTTGTGGAAGAGCCACACTCAAGGGGGCCAAAGAGCCGCATGTGGCTCACAAGCCGCAGTTTGCCAACCACTGGGCTAGGAGAATGAACAGTAAATGCAGTCTTCTCGGCATCATCAGATTGCTAAAATAATACTTTGTAGTTGTGGTAAACCTTTACTTCCCAGTACTTTTGGCTCTGCTGTTCTCTTTATCTTCCCCATAGTCACACCCACTCAGGGGCAGGAGTCATCGCTCCCCTTTTATGGACAGCATAGAGCAGCGGTTCTCAACCTGTGGGTCGAGACCCCTTTGGCGGTTGAACGACCCTTTCACAGGGGTCGCCTAAGACCATCCTGCATATCAGCTATTTACATTACGATTTATAACAGTAGCAACATTACAGTTATGAAGTAGCAACGGAAATAATTTTATGGTTGGGTCACCACATGAGGAACTGTATTAAAGGGCCAGGAAGTTGAGAACTACTGGCATAGAGGCTTTATCAGTAGCCCGAATCCACAGTGCAAGTTAGGGAAAAGAGACCTGGTGCTAGAACTCAGGTCTGCCTGGTCTTTGTCCTGTCAATCAATTCAGATCACTTGGGGGCTATGTTGGACCCTACCCTATCATACCAGGGCATCCCCATCCCTGTGAGCTCAGATATGTTGTCTGTTGTTGTTCGTGAGGTAGAATTAGGGACCCAGGAGTCACCTCATTTCCTCAGAGTCAAGGATGATTCTGATTTTGGCTCCGGTGGCATTGCAGAGCTCTGGCTCAGGGCCACACAGAGCAGCTGTGCATGGTTTGCTGGCCGGGAGGGGGTTTCATCTCCCAGTGAGGCAGAAGCTGGGAGTAAATGAGGACCATGTAGAGAAGCTGCTAGAAGCTGCCCACCAAGTCAGAGAGCGCACCTGCCTGGTGGGAAGGATTATTTTAATTCTCTTCTTAAAAAAATAGCTGGTGGGAGACTTGCTATAATTTGCATTGAATGTGATTTTTCCGCACACCCACGGGAGCTGCCAGAGCACAACACATATGCTCCCCTGGAGCCAGCCCTCTGGGGTCTGGGCGTGAGCAGCAAGGCCTCTCCCAACTGCAGGGGCTCAATTGGTTTTAGCTTCCTGTGTGTGAGATCAGTTACACGTGGCCAAGACTCCGTCTGGTAGAGCTACTCTGGAAGATTATATTTTGAAAAAAAGATTTCAGGCCTCATTTTAAGACATGAAAAGAAGCCAAATTGAGGGGCTTGGAAAGAAGATAGAGGTGGGTAAAGGAGCAGAACTTGAGCTTTGAACTAATCTGACACTGCTTTTGAAATAAAAAAGAATAAGGCAAGAAATACCCACAGAATTATTGCTCTCCAAGGGGGAAGCTGGGTCCAATGCCAAAAAGGTCTGTATGTGAACCTTTTGGCTCTACACTTCCACTGAGATTTTGGGAACTCTATTGCATGCTTTTGGTATCTCACTAGGGGCCATCATTCCCCAAAAGGATGATTTTTAAACTAATAAAGTCTGGTTCTTGCAAAGCTTCCCCCAAGGAGCCTGTTCATAGGCACAGGCGTATTTAAGAATTGCCTTGAAGGTACAGCTGGGGGAGCTGAGTCAGAACTGAGGTTCAGGATCAACTGCTACCTGGGGCCTTTGGTTTTTGTGGGGTAGGGAGGTGGGACAAGAGCTTCCTGAATTCTGAGTTTTTTGGTCTGGCTAGTGTTAGGGAAGGCAGGGATAAGACATACTGTCTTACCTGCAAGACTTAGGAAAGCTCCCCTCTGTCTAGTGGGCTCCTACCTGGTGTCCTGGACAGGACATCCATCAGTCTCAATTCAGGCTGCCTTGGTGGTTGTTTTGTTTTGTTTTAATGGATCCTGGGCTGGAGATTAATTTTTTTTTATTCTAATGAGTGAGTTAAAACAAATAGACAATAAAAATTAAAACAATCTGGATGGGAGTATATTAATATAGGTATGTTTCCAGTCTTGCTTCTCAGAGGCTGGTATGTCTACAAAGGCCTATTCAAAGGACAGACTAGGGCTCTGCAAAATTTTGGACCTGATTGTTGATATAACAGAGAGCTCCCTCCAATACCCATAGCACCCTTGCCTCCTCACTGTCTAGGATGGAGAAGTTTAAAATGGTATTTAGATATGGTACATTCTAAATAATATGTGTTTCCTTTTGGCATGGGTTCATTGTTCTTATTCAACTTATATTCAGTTTGATCATCATGTATGTAGTTCAGTGAACACTTTAATCATACTACCTGAGAAATTCTGGGAATCTTGAGTTGAATATGACCTCTTCAATTGATTCTCACTTCAATGATTCAAAACCAAAGGGAGAGGGGCAGATTTAACCCCCAGGGGCTATTTGGCAAATATCTAGAGTCATTTTTGGTTGTCACAGCTTGGGAGGGCAGTGCTACTGGCACCTAGTGGGTAGAGGCCAGTGATGCTACTAAGCATACCACAGTGTACAGAACAGCCCCCACAACAATTGATTATCTGACTCCAAATGTCAGTTGTGCTGAGGTTGAGAAACATGCTATAGCAGAAGAGACACACATTGAATAAGTGGTTACACTGTGGTGAGATATATGCAAAAATATATGTAAGTACAAGATATTGAAGCAAGTACTTCTGTTTGTGTTTGGGAGGGTGGGGGTAGGAGAGGACATTGGGGAAAGCTTCATGGGAAAATGACTCCAAATCATGATTTTTACTTAATGCCTTTTAATTAACTGTCCAAGAATGACTTTTGAAAGTTTATTAGTCAAGAACTACATATTGGATTTTTTTCTTTTTGCACAACCCTCTGGGTAATTTAATCAAATGCTTTTGATGACTTCATATCTTCTCTTAAAAATAAAATTTCCTGCCCTGACTGGTTTGGCTCAGTGGATAGAGCATCGGCCTGCGGACTGAAGGGTCCCAGGTTCGATTCCGGTCAAGGGCATGTACCTTGGTTGCGGGCACATCCCCAGTAGGGAGTGTGCAGGAAGCAGCGGATCGATGTTTCTCTCTCATCGATGTTTCTAACTCTCTATCCCTCTCCCTTCCTCTCTGTAAAATATCAATAAAATATAAAAATAAATAAATAAATAAATAAAATTTCCCCAAAGAGCTGGGGAGAGGCATAATAAGAAAAAAATCCATTCAACCTTATTTCATGTTTCTCTAGTCCCGTGGTCGGCAAACTGTGGCCCGCGAGCCACATGCGGCTCTTTGGCCCCTTGAGTGTGGCTCTTCCACAAAATACCACGTGCAGGCGCGCACGTACAGTGTGATTGAAACTTTGTGGCCCATGCACAGAAGTTGGTTTTCGGCCTGGGCGAGTCTATTTTGAAGAGGTACTGTTGATATTTGGCTCTGTTGACTAATGAGTTTGCAGACCACTGCTCTAGTCTACTATAACTTATTATGGTTATAGTTCTTCCACCTGGACAGTTCTTCCCTTTTCTCCTTCAAGGTTCATCCTCATGACCTTTGGCTCATGAAACCTTTGGAGATTTCAGTTCAGTTATTGATCTATTCTCTAATTTCCTTAGAGCCTGTTACTTCTTTCCCCATGAATACCAGTCTCTTGAGCGTATTTACACATAGACTATGGGCTACTAAAGGACAGGGACCACACCCTCCTGTAGATTCCTCTACAACATTGAACACTGTTCTGGACCCTGATTTCCACTGCAAGAGGAAAAAGGAGAAAGATATCCAGGAAAGATGTTAGGATACTAACATTTTGCTGGGACACTGGACTCATGGATACAGCACATTTTATCTTTCCAAGTTTCTGGATCATGTCTTATAATGAAGTCTAAAAGTTTCATCTCTGCTCAGTTGGAACAACATGCAAAGAATAAATTGCCATAATTATTATTAGCATTTTCTTACAAACAGATTTTTCAGAAGCTATTTCTACATCAAGCAGATCAACCTTTCTGTTGTCATAGAGACAAAGATCTTTATATAACCATAGGCAAGGTGAGATTTTTCTCTCTCTCTCCCTTCCATTTGTCTGGAACTAATAAAGAAAGGAAAATTTTTAAATCTTTTTTCTATTATATTTTTTTATTCCTCAATTAAAACTAGTAAAAATGTGGGAGGCTATTGTTTTTGTATCACATTTTAGGTTTTAAATATCTAAGTTTGAATAAAATATGGAAGGCATGGACAGATAGGAACAATTGAACAATGCCATTTTCAAGATTTGCAAGCATGGGCTTGTCGATGATAAGCAATTACAGTCTCTCCCCCACCCTTTTAAACCAAACAGTGAGCTTCCGTTGGAGGTCTTAAAAGTCAGGACTACCAAGGCCTGAAATGATTAAAATGTGAACTAGCACTTGCTGAGGGGCTGCTGAATTCTAAGGGGCACTGGGTATCCGCCTTCTCCAATCCCCGAACCCAGTCTGCTCCTCTTCTCTCTGCTGAGCAAGTCCCGTGGATAACTGGGTGCAAGACCACCTCCCTCTTCTTCTGGAAGCCTTAGCTCATAACGTCAGTGCCCCTCTTTTTACAAACTGCTGATAACTTGTTATCCATAGCATTTGTCTATTTTATAATTACCGTTTACCAATTTATTCATTCATCATGAAGAAAAGAGGATTTTAGCATGAACTCAAACACTTTTCCTGTCCTTTACCTCAATGTTGAATTATATCTTTACCCAACTGACTTCTTGCCCTGGGACTCAGAAGTCTGTCTGTTCTTTCTAAGATTAACCCTTTCCCTATAATCTGAGACTAATGCTATCCTCCCACCCGCATTGAGATCCCACTCCATCAAGTGTTATTCTCCCCACCCCTTGCATTGTCAGTGTCTGTCCTTCTCCATGGATTCCTTCCCCTATTTATCTTAAAAACAAACAAACCCAAATGACCATTTTTTCCCCCTCAATCCTGTTTATTTTTCATATGTCTCAGAGTTTTGGGGTTTTACTTTGATCACAGCTGCCTTTTGCAATCGATAGGTATTATGAATGTATGGATGTGTGTGGGGGATGGTGGAAGTGTGGAGACAGGAAGTATATGGCACAAGGAAGTTTACAACAGATTTCTTGCTTTCCAAGAAATACAGGTTATATCCCCTGTAGAGAGCAATATCTTGCATCAGAATCGCGCGGGGAGTTTGTTAAAGCACGGACTGCTAAACCACACCCTCAGAGTTTCTGATTCAGTAGATTGGGGCTGGGGCCTGAGAGTATGCATTTCTAACATTTCCCAGGTGATGCTCATGCTGCTAGTGTGGGACCACAGTTTGAGGAATATTGCCTTAATATATCTACCTTCCTATTCATTTTTATGCACCTCTTTTGTCATATTGATGTTGAAGTCACC
>NW_006383011.1:14133063-14133736 GCF_000327345.1 Myotis davidii | reverse complement strand
ATGGGCCTTTATCAGCTCCACCTCCACAGGGTTCTCACCTGAAGATGAGGTCATCTCTCGATTGTCTGATCCTTAGGAAGTCTGATCTTGTGAGGGGCAGCATGTCTGTTGACCCAAGGCAGGGTGGAGTACCTTTTTTCTTCCAAGGGCCATTTGAATATTTATAACATCATTCGCTTAATATAATTCACTTAATATAAATTTATGTTGCTACGAAAAAAGCTCCTAGATTTATTGAATTGTGAGTTCCACCTGCAGTTGCCTTGCAGGGCCAGACCAAATGATTTCAAGGGCCTTATACGGCCTGTTTCTGGATGTTTCCCACCTCTGGCCTAAGGGGTCTAAATGTCTAGGAGAAGATGCTCCTGGGGTGATGCCAAAATAGTGCATGTGAAGAGAGGAAGTCAAGGATTCTCCAGAATCCCACAGGGATGGCAAAGGACTTCACAGCCTGGACAACTAGCTCCTTTTTGGGAGTGAGACTAGGCAGCTTTAGCGTGCCAGCAGACTTACCTTGTCTCACACTCAACCCCAAATCTAGTCAGCCATTAAAATCTTTTAGAAGGGTTCTCAGCTTCTTTAAACTGTGCTGTGGGGCAACAAGGGGATTTTTGTTTTGTTTTGGTCTTTCCCTTTCTGTCTTCTCCAGGGAAGGGGTACACTCCTGAGGCCT
>NW_006383011.1:14130974-14132946 GCF_000327345.1 Myotis davidii | reverse complement strand
ATATATATATATATATATGGGTAATTTTTTTGCTAAGAAAACAAATATAAAAAGATAATTAATAGATGAAGTGTCTTTGCTACTCAATAGCTGCAGGGCCTTGGTTATTCTGTTTCTTTGGATCTCAGTGTCTTGTAATCCGTATGATGAGCACCAGGCAAGTGAGAGAGGCTGTTCGTGGCACAATCATTCATAAGAGCAGGATGAGAGGCTTGTTAGGGAAGGACAAGGCCTGGGACTTTGAAGGCAGGTTCCATAGATTTGTTGATTGATTGAAACAAATTCTATCAGCATGGTCCTCACTTTTAGGGGATTGAACTGACAAGATAATTAATGAGAATTAATATAAACCCCTCAACCTTTAAACTGTATCTGTCAACCACAAATATCCCCTGAAGGCCACTCATTCTTCTGGGGGAGAAGTCTGGCCCCTCAGGAGGGAGGGCATTCCCCTCAATGAAATGGGCTTCTGACAGACTGCTGGGGCCCAAGGAATTGGGGAGGGGGGGTCTCTTTCTTCCCCCAGCATGAAATTCTATCACCTCCAGTTGTTAGAACATGACCAAGACCTCCACTTTGGTGCCTTTTGGATTCTTTTATAGTATCCCTTTTCTCTTGAAGCAAGTTTATCAAAATGTAATTCATATACCATAAACTCACATATTTATAGTGCACAATGCAATAATTTTTAGTATAGTCATAGACTTGTCCAACCATCACCACAATCTAATTTTAGATAGTTTTTGTTACCCCAAAAGCCACACCCTTTAGCAGTCACCTGACCCTTACTCCAACCTGGCAGCTTCTAATTTATTTCTGTGTATCTGGCTCTTTCATTTTTTTTTAAAGCATATATTTTTCTTGATTTTAGAGAGGAAAGAAGAGAGAGAGAGAGAGAGAGAGAGAGAGAGAGAGAGAGAGAAACATCAATGATGAGGGAGAATTATTGATTGGCTGTCTCCTGCACATCGATTGGGGATCGAGCCTGCAACCCCCGGCATGTGCACTGACTAGCAATCAACCGTGACCTTCTGGTTCCCTGGTCAATGATCAACCACTCCGCCACGCCGGCAGAGCTCTGGATATTTCAAATAAATAGAATCATATTATGTGGGTACCTTTTTCTAAATTGAAGAAAGGAGACCTAGTGACAGCCTGATACACTGGCACTCACCCCCTTCTCTTCCTCACCCCATTATTTCAACACACACCTTCCTCCACCTGCTTGCTGATGTATACAATTCCCTTAACCAGCCCTGTGAGGGTGGAGGCCTCGGTGGCAGGCCCAGATGGGACACAGGGCCTCTGATTAATGAGGCCTTGATTCAAATGCGTTTGTTTGGGACAGGGGTGGAGCAGTGGCTCGCATGCTCACTAAGGTGTAGGTGTGCCCTGGCTGGGGGAGGCAGCTCCCAGCAGTCCGGGTTGGGTGACCAGGTCACCTCTAGCCATTGGACCTGAACACCTCATTTCTAGAGGACCGCAGGAAGCCAGAGGTCACAGTAAGTTCTACCAACCGGGCTGCCCCAAGGCTCCAAGACCACGCAAGATTTCCGGGGGCAGAGACAGCTGCTGTTGAGCAGCATCACACCCTGCCCCTTTCCAGTAGCGACCAGGAGACAGGGAGCAAAGCCTTCCCCTGTTGCTTCTGGGCAGTTCCACACCCCCTGGTGCGGCCCCAACCAGGAGAAAGAGGGGCCGGGGCTCCCAGGGGCTGGAGGTGCGACAGCAGGTGGGGCCCCAATCCAAGGTGCGGTACAGGGTGGTAAAGACAGACCCCAATGTTTGGCTTCTCATCACCCTAAAAGCTGATGGGTTTGACCAGGTGAAAGATTTTCCTCCAAAGTTCCAGGTAAAGGCGGGCAAAGAGTAGGGAGGAGAGGCGGAGGGGAGCGAGGGACGGTCGCAGGTCGGGGGCGCTGCGTACTCACAGTCGGGTGAGGCCGGCCCGCGGGCCAGGGCAGCGCAGGGC
>NW_006383011.1:14111874-14130921 GCF_000327345.1 Myotis davidii | reverse complement strand
CCACCTCCTCCGCCCCGCCCGCCCTTACCCCCGCTACAGCGTCCCCGCCGCCGCTGAAATTGTGTTGTGCCTCGACGTGGGACAGAGTTCAGTACCCCATCACTTCCTTACTGCTGCTTTCCCGGACTGTCCGTCCGCTATATCTGCAAATAGCCCTAGTTCTGGGGTAGCTGTGGGAAGGGTGCATGCTTGGGTAAGGGTGGGGAGTTCAGAATGCCTGTCCTGGCTCCACTGTAACCAGGAGTGTGAAGTTGAGTGAGTTGTGTCCCTTCCCCTAACTTCTTCTATTTCATCAGGGAGGGCACAGCCCCAGACTCGGGTACAAACCATACCCCACCCCAGGGGTGAAAGTGCCCAGCAGAGAAGCTTCTCCTCTCCTTCCTTCTCAGCCCTAAATCCTTTCTCCTTCCCCACCATCTCCCTCCACACTAAACTGATCTCTGTCCTCCCAACTTCCCCAGTACTGCTCAGTACTCTCTTGGTAGTAACTGCTTTCCTCCTTATATAATAGCGATTTGAGTTTGTTCTAATCTCCACTGTAGATTGTGAGGTGCCAGGGATTCTTTCTGGCGTCTACGTGGTAAAGATTTGTTGAGTGAATGAAACTGCTCCAATAATATACAGCAGTTACTCCACGAGAGGCCCAGTATGGGCTGGATCTGTGACAGGTGCTTTCCTTCACATCATGTCTAAGTTCACAGTAAACTAGCACGTGTTACAATCAGAAAAACGATGTTCTGAGAGGTTACATGATTTTCCCGAAGTCACACAGCAGCAGAAACCTGTTTGAACTGATATTTATCACCCATGCAAAAAAAAAAATTACTATATGATCTACATACCAAGGACTTGGAAAGGAGACAAAATGTTACGGTAGACCTGGGGATCCATGATTTCCCCTATTTAATCCCATCATCAAAACACTTTTCTACCTTCCTTCCAAGAACTCTGGAAATCCTAGAAGTCTTTCTGGAAGAGGTGGGCTTTGAGAGCTGGGAAGGTATCCAAGACTGTACAGACAGGAAGTGAAAACAGATTCCCTTTTTTCTGTATTGAAGTTACCTCTCATGGACAGACTGGCTCAGCCACCAGTCTCTAGTCTCTTGGAGTCTCTTGCCCAAGGAAGGTGAATTAAAAAAATAATTTGGCTTTGCTAGATGACAGCATTGTGCTAGATGGCATGAAAAACAAAGCTTTGTATGTCTATATGATTGTCTTTATGTTCTGGATCCCTGTCTCCAACTGCTTACCTAACTATATCTGCTGTTCCCCTGACCTGGAATGATTTTCTCTTCCTTTTTCATATTCCATTTAGGTAAACTCCTAGTTGTCCCTCATGACTCAACCCAATGTCACTTCCACTGTAAAGCCTTCTCTGAATCGACCTGCCTGAGTAGTTGTGGCCATAGCACTTGATTCTATAGCCAGTAATATAACACACTGTAATTATGGCTTTAATTTCGCTTCCTCCTGTCCATTCATTTTAGTATTGCTAGGGCATGTCATAGCTTCTAGCTCTTAGTAGGTACTCAGTATATATTGTTGAGTAACAGAATGATTAAATGAAACCCATGCGCAGACCTATAGCAGATGCTCGATAAATCAGCTGAGAGAAGCTTAACAACCTTGCTTGATTTATTTTCAACGGGGTCACATTTCCTCTCTTTTAGCTTTGTCAGATTTTGGTGGGGAAGTTGGGGGGTTAACTCTGAGCTTTTCAAACATTTCCACCATGTAACCTGAATTGCAGGAGAAAAGGGATGGATACTTCAAGGTGGCTGAGTGGCATTTATTTCAAGTCTTATGTTGTATGGGGCCTTTTCTTTTTACTCCATAGCCTGCCTGGTATATAAAAAGAATGTTGCTCCCACCTATCCCTGAAGAACTATTTGATTCTATGCTTGGGTATCCTTGGGAGTTACTTGAACTCCCTTAAGAGAAGAACAGAGCAGTCAGAACATCTTGATTTTCCTTTCTGTTTCATCATCAACCATATGACTTGGTCTTTGATTTCCTCATCTGTAGGAGGAGGGGTTGAAGATCACAATCCTTAAGGCTCTTTTAGCTCTACAATGCAAGCAAGGCCTTTGTGGGCAGCTCCTATTGTTTTGTTGGAAGGAGGTGGATTGTGTATATTGACTTCTTATTGCTTGTACTGGATTGGAAATTAAATCCTTTATAAAAAGGTGAAGTTGTTCAGTTGAAAGAAGACTTTAATTCTAATGAGCTTTCATTAAACTTTTATATCTCTGATTAATTTCTGTTGTATCTTACTTATCACATTGGTTCTTGTAGTGTACCTCTTATAGCAAAATCACACTGATTGTTAAAATCACAAAAGTTCATTACAGTGGAATTTACCTATCCTTCTCATTAATATGTGACCTATTTAGAGTGAATATTTTTAAATCTGAAGAACCCCTATGTCATATAATTATACTTATGGTTACTTTTGTCACAGAACTTCAAAAGAGCATGACCCACAAGGATTGCTAATTACTTTTTACTGACAAACTGAAGTTTTTGGAATTCACAAGAAGTTTATTCTAACTTAGAGAGATAAAGAATATCTGACGTGCCCTAGCTGGTTTGCCTCAGTGGATAGAGTGTCAGCCTGCAGACCAAAGGGTCCCAGGTCGATCTGGTCAAGGGCCCGTACTTTGGTTGCAGGCTCCTCCCCAGGCCTGGGGCCTGGTCGGGGCTCATGAAGAGGCAACCAAATGTTGTTTCTCTCACATCGATGTTTCTCTGTCTTTTCCCTCTCTTTCCCACTCTCCCTAAAAATCAATGGAAAAAAATATCCTTGGGTGAGGATTAAAAAAAAAGAAAAAGAATATCTGACACTACAACTCAGAAATCTTAATAAATTTTTTTTGAAATTTTAGAACGGGCTTCTTATATTTTAAGATGCAGAAATATCATTTTGGAAGCTTTAAAAACAAAGATTCCTGGGACTCTTTCACCAAAGAGATTAGAATTCAGGAGTCTGTTCTAACAAGCACCCATGCAATTTTGATGCATGGGGTTCCCAGAACACATTTGTGGAACATTAAAATGGAAGTTCTAGAATTAAATTTCCCTTGAGAAGACAAAGCTCAAGAATCTTTACTATGGACTCTGCATGAAGTTTAAGAATTTTGACCCATTGTTAAAGAAATCTGGTATGTCTTAGCACATGCATACAAATAATATATTTGTAAAATTGTTCAACTGATTATAATACTGAGGTTTTTGTTTTACTTATAAATCGCAATCAGTTTACTCTTTTTAATTTTTTTGAGGGGGGGAGAATGAGCAATTTCACAAGATCATAGAGCATATTTTTTCTTATGCCTCACTAGATCAAAACTCAATAGCACTTGATGTCACACTGAGATACTGGAGTTGGAGGAAGTCGGCAAAGTAATGAAAAAAACCTCAAGCAGATTAGGTAAGATTTTCTGATTCTTGAACACATACCATATTAATATAATACCACAACTGATATTTCTTCCCTCTTAAAAGCACTGGTTTTACCTTTCCCTTAGAAGGAAAGTAGGGCATGGAGGGAAAAAATGTGTAAAGAAAGAAAAATACAGTTAGTCTGTCAGTTGTTCACTTTACCACTGGGAGCAAAATAAAACAAAACAAACAAAAAAGATGACCCCTGAAAGTTACACTGTGACATTTCATGCAACCTCCCTGTGACTTGCTTGGAAATTTCACTTTCTGTTTTACTGTCTAAATGGTGTGAAATCAGAGATGTGATCAGCTGTGCCATCTCCAACTCTGCCCTGGAGTTCCCGTGAGCCTTCGCAGGAACTAGCTCAAAGCTGAAGGCTGATGGGCACCAGCCCTAGGGATGGGTCTGGGAATAGAGGCTTAAGAATGGTCTGGGGCATGAGAGTCCTTCTCCAAGACTGCTAGAAGAGCTAGAGAAGGGGCCTTGCCATTTTGGTCCTGTTGCTGGAAGGATATAAATGAATTGGGGGTGTTGTCCTGCTTGTCTCATGAAAAAGCTTACCTGCTCTGGCAGTGATTAAAACTACAGAGAGAAAAACAGAGATGAGAGACAGATGTGGGCAAACAGAGTCTGAGGCCAGCACCTTCCTTGGATTTCCCAAGAAATGAGCCAATATACCTCTTTTCCCTTAAGCTAATTGGAGTTTAGTCTCTCTCACTTACAACTAACTTCCTAATCTCTCCTACCAGCCTTGCTGTGACCTTTATTTGACTTGCCTACATCCTCCATCCCTTCTCAGCTAGGAAAGAAATAGGGATTTTCTATTCTTATCTCTGTCACTTTTCCCCTTTGATTGGTAGCATTTATCACTGTGTTTCTGGGAATAAACTGGCCCAGTGAGTGAATGAACAAATGAATGAATGTGAATGAGTGAAAAAAGAGGCAGTGTCATAGAAACACATTATTCTTCTTTTTAGAGAAGCTGCATTTTGCTAAATAACTCTCCAAGCTTTCCTTCTATTTTAGGGAAGGACTCCTAGTAAACTGCAGCCTTGGCTTAGAAATCAAGTTTTCAAACTTAAATATTAGGTAGAGCCAACACAAAGAAAGAGAAAACTGCCGAAACCGGTTTGGCTCAGTGGGTAGAGCGTCGGCCTGCGGACTGAATGGTCCCGGGTTCGATTCCGGTCAAGGGCATGTACCTGGGTTGCAGGCACATCCCCAGTAGGAGATGTGCAGGAGGCAGCTGATCAATGTTTCTAACTCTCTATCTCTCTCCCTTCCTCTCTGTAAAAAATCAATAAAATATATTAAAAAAAAGAGAAAACTTCCTCATATGATGAAATAAATAAAAAAGGAAACAGGATTTGAGTTTTAAAAAACTGATGTAAAATGAATCAAAGTGTGGACCACAGGATACTGTTGCCTCCCATGCTAATTGGCAGTATTTAGGGAAAAGGTGTCAAAGCTCAAGAAATTTGGGTCAAATTGGGTTCAAGTTAAACAAAGTTCTTTACTGGACACTTTCTCAGAATTTGTAACATGCATTCTGAATCTCCAAGAGGGCCATAGGATATGCAGGGGACTGGTGTTGCTCTGGGACATACATTGGGAATACTGATTTGGGAACATAGATTGAGAAAACGGACTTTTGTGGCAAAGAACCCCTTCACTAACTGGAAGCCAGAGCTGACCTTGGCATGGATAGAGCCAACTAATACGTGGACTTGCTGGTGATAAAGAAGGTTGCCTGGATCCCTCTTCTTCTCCCTCTAGCCTTTGATGTGGACAGTCTAGTCGAGAACCCCAATGTTATCAGTATATCCTTTTAGGGTGAGCATTGCCCTCCCCAGTCTCCTTTTTAAAAATGAAAATAGAGCACACTGATTTGATTATATCTTCATTGGATTTATTTATTTTCAGAATAATTTTTCTGGGTCCTGGGATGGTGTGAAGACCTAGGGTACATGAAGTTTAGGAGGTGGATGCACCTCAATTGAGGGGAGGGAGGGCAGGAAGCTTCTTCCCTTCAGAACAGCACAGACTTGACTTGCCCGCAGATGCATTCAGAACACAGAGATTAGGGTCTGGAGAGTGAAAAAACCTCTGTTTTCCTCCTGGCTGCCTTGTGTAGAGGTGGCCTGCTCTCTCACCTTCCTGCTCTCATCCTGTCCCTGGATCAGGTGTGGGTAAGGCTCTCAGTCCCCTTGTAAGACCCTCTTGCTTGCACGTGGCTCCATTAGAGATGCTCAGAGCGCCACATGTCTGCCTGATGGTGTAGATAATACCTGTCATGTTGATTTATGCTTTCTGCACATCATGTCACATGTAGACAAACAGAAAGGCCAGTCATTACCTTAGGGCCTGCAAGGCCTTTCTCGAAGGAGGAATCTCCTTCAAGGAATAGGAGTCATTACTGAATTGCACAATATGGGGCATGACAGACTGAGAGAATGGTGCTCCCATTTTCAGCAGAAGGGAAGGCAGTGGGAGCTGATTCGCAGCGGTGCTGAGGGCACCTGGGGGAGACTGGGCATGCTGGGAGATGAGGAGTGCTGCCGTGGGTTTGTGGAGTTTGTAGTGACAGCTGGCTGGAGAGATCCAGGAGGCAGCTGGACTGCACTGGTGCAGAGCAAGGGAAACACTGAAATGGGAGAGATGAATTTGGGGATCCTACTTTAATGGTTGTCATCTCATAGAACCACTTTTGGGAAGTTACTTAAGAGGCAGATTTCAGGGGGCTTATGGGGAGATTCTGCTTCTGGCTCAGGACAGGAAATGTGCATTTGGAAAAGGAACCCCAGTCCACCCTCTGAGAAACACTGCTCCAGAGTGATAGATGAAACCAGAGAGAAATTGCCTGGAGAGAAGTGGGCTCAGGACAGCATGGTGACTGGGTTACCTGTGTTAGGGAGGAGGAGGAACAGGACGAGCCATAACAGAATTTGGGAATGCAGTGAAATCAAGGGAATAGACTATCCACTCAAGAAACAAGACCCATGATAGGTAGACACAAAGGAAACTTTATTCTAACTTGAAATAAAGATATGAAAATTAAAGAAAACCAGATGTATGATTTTACTTCTTCTAAATTAGCCAAAAGAAAAGTCATTTAAAGCAAACACCAAATGGTAGAGAAATAATTGTAAAACAAACACATCCATGCATTTAAAATGATTTAAGCCTTTTGGATAGCAATATGGTAATTCTTATCCTGATCCAGGCATATGTGTATCAATCCATTGATCCTAGAACTTAGAATTTTCCAAAGAAAATATTCAAACAAGATAAATAAAATGCCACGAGAATGAAGATGTTCATTATAGTAGTGTCCATATTACATATTTGAAATAATCTAAATATTCAGCAATATTAGTGATTTAAATAAATTAATTCACTTAATTGCTGAAATATTACGGTAATTAAAAATAATTGGACTAATTAAGAGACATAGAAGAGTTGGATATGTTAAATAAAGTTAGAGTACAAAGTAATCTTTATATTGTTAGTTCAAATAAGCATGTTCCTTTGAGAAGAAAACCAAATTTCATTTTCTGCCCCAATCCTGCAACTCCAGGTCAGCTCAGTGTGGCATGTGCCATGTTCCTGGTAATCTATAAAGCAAGCCACAGACACCATTTGGTTTTCTGAGCAGTTACATGGTTCTCAGATATAAACATTGTATAACCCCTCTTCTCACCAGTTCCACCATTGGCGTGGTTTCCAACTCTTTCCTGCTCTTTATCAACTTAAGATGCCACTTTATATTAGCATCTGGCCTTTCTCAGTTCTGACTTTCACCTTCCTTCCTCTCATACTCCACTGTGACAGGCCCTCCCAGTTTCAGACACTCTCAAGTACTAACACCCACCTCAAGGGTTCTATAATGGGTCTAAGTTTTTACTTAAAAAATTTTTTTTGCATTGAAGTAATGTCCCTGCTAAAATTATCCAGATGGTTTGAAACACCGAATATTGAAAAATATAATACTTTCTCATATTCCTCCCCCATCTACAGCCATGGCATTTGCTTCATTTCTAAATGATATACTTTTATTGCTACCTGCTTTAATTACCTATTACTGTATAACAATATTACCACAAATTGGGCAGCCTAAAATTGTTATTGCACAGTTCCTATGGGTCAGGATTTGGGGCATGGCTTAGCTAGTGGAGGGTGGGCAGGGTTGGGGGAAGATCTGGTGGCCTAATCTCTGTATAGACTTTCATTGCATTCTGATACTAGCTAGGTTCCAATTAGAATGTTGGCGTGACGGAAGGCTCTGTGAATCTGCCAGCAATGGTGAGCCTGCGACATGGACTAACTTACGTTTCTTTGGGCTGGTGTTGCCTATGTGGCTCATGAAGGTCTCTTCCCCAAAGCTTTCTCTACTTTCTGCACAGGTCTGCGATTCTTCCCCAGAATGATATCCAGTCAAGGTATCAATATTTAATAATAACAGGATGGATTCTTTAGGGACTTTTGAAAATCATAAAAAAATTAGTTGATAATAATTGAACTCACATAAAATTATGAGAATTATGTGTACCTTAACATATAGCTAGCCTAGATATACTTTTATACATCAATGAGATATGTTTTTTGGAGTACAATTCTTGAATAAATCTCAAGTTGCTTCTTCCAGGAAAATGGATATAATCTTTACCCCTACGAAAATAGTCTTCTTCTTCTTCTTTTTTGTTTTGTTTTGTTAATCCTCACCCGAGGATATTTTTCCATTGATTTTTAGGGAGAGTGGAAGAGAGAGGGAGAGACAGAGAGAAACATCGATGTAAGAGAGAAACATCGATTAGTTGCCTCCTGCATGTGCCCCGACCCGGGCCCAGCCAGGGAGGAGCCTGCAACCAAGGTACAGGCCCTTAACTCAGTGGTTCTCAACCTTCTGGCCCTTTAAATACAGTTCCTCATGTTGTGACCCAACCATAAAATTATTTTCGTTGCTACTTCATAACTGTAATGTTGCCACTGTTATGAATCGTAATGTAAATAGCTGATATGCAGGATGGTCTTAGGCGACCCCTGTGAAAGGGTCGTTCGACTGCCAAAGGGGTCGCGACCAACAGGTTGAGAACCGCTGCCTTAACCATAATCAAACCCGGAACCCTTTGATCCGCAGTCTGACACTCTGTCCGCTGAACCAAACTGGCTAGGGCAAAATAGTCTTCTTTTTGATCTGATATGTAGTTTTCTCCTCTGAGTGTTTCTAAGTATCCTGATCCTACAAGAGGTGGTCTATTCTTTTCTATTTTCACCCAGTCTGCTCTGGGGAGATCATTTTATACTAATGCCTGTATGATTTTTCTTCGACCCACTCTTGGTTTTCGCATCTGCAAATGTTCCAAGTTCATTTTAAGTATCAGGTGTCAGTGATATTGGTGAGGCTGTTCTGCTTCCCTCCACACACAATGCTGTGCCCCAGGCAGCTTGTTACCTGGAAAGCCTCTCTTCTGTGGGCTGGCACTAGTCATTTTGCTTCCCTAGCATACTCTTCCTGTGGTAGCTGCACTCTGCTTTGCTTTTCAGGGAACTCTCTGTCCCCTCTTCAAGGTGTTTTGTGAGCCTATTGACCCAAGTGCTCCTTGGTCTTCAACTCTCTTACCTGAGAGGTGATGAGCACAGGACCTGGGTTAAACTTTCCCCTGGGAGTTCAGTGTTCAGTGAATGACTTGTCGACAGAAGTGGCCAGAGCTGAGTCATTCTTTTTTCGTCTGTGAGATTCTGACTGAAATTCTTGGAACTGATTTTTCTTGTCCTTTTTGAGGACTGCTTGTTTATATCTTTCTTAAGTTCTAGGACATTACCCAATGTCCCGTTGTTCTAATAAATTATTATTATTATTTTATCTATATTTTTTAGAGTCAGTTTCAATTGCTTACAACTAAAGAACCTAATCATATACCAAGTCTTTCTACTTTTATTTCCATATGTGGTCCATTTAAAAACATTAATTTTATAGAGAGGGAGGGAGGGAGGGAGAGAGAGAGAGAGAGAAAGAGAGAGAGAGAGAGAGAGAAACATCAATGTGTGAGAGAAAATCGATCAGTAGATGCCCTGACTGAGAATGGAATCTGCCACCCCTTGGTGTAAGGGCTGATGCTCCAACCAACTGAGCCACACCAGGCAGAGCTCCACATGTGGTCTTTTCTGTTCTTTGCTCTATTGGCCAAAAGTGGATAGGACTGCTTCCCACTTCTTAAGTGTGTTCTGAGTAAGACTGCCCTGACTTGTCTTGGTGACCTTGTTTAAGAGACCTATGAATGCTATGGAGAGCAGCAAGAGCGATTACCCTCAGACTCTTAACAAGACACCAGGACTGGGGAAGAGGCAGGGACAAAGCCTGGCAAGGACTTGGGCTCAGCAATATGGGAGCCCCTTACTCAAAGCAGTGGCAAGGTTTCAGGGGAGGGCCAATAATGAACCCGGGGAGCCTGTCATTAGGCTCCTTTGCTCCCAATGGCAAAAATTCCTTTTCTTCAGGCTGGGCATGGAAGCAGAGATATCTGACTTTAAGGGTTCATCATTGGCTGGGACAATGAGGATGTCAGCAGTGACCATGACCTGATTTTTTGAGTACTGTGGAAGCCAGCTGAATTCTGGGGAGACCCTCAGGAGGAAGGATACCTCAGTAATACCAGAGATAGAAATTCTTGCAAGTCTAGGAAGATGAGAACTCAAAATGGAAATTAATTTGATTTAATGAAAATAAAGAAATCGATGTTTTGCATGTCTCAGTGTGTTGACTTAGATTCACAATGGTTATAAGCCCTTAAAAATTCTCATCCATAGCTTAATGAGTGCACTGAATGTCAGTTCTATCCCAAACATCAGCAAGCCTCTCTGTGGGTAAAGCAGAGACATACAGGCTTCTGCCTCAGTCTTCCAAGAGCATACAGTCTCATTGGAGAGAGATGACTCAAATAGCTAGGAGGAAGTTAGGTACCCTTACAAGAGCTAATCATCAGCATCTGACAACAATTTAAGAGCTGTACTTGTGCTTAATTGGCAAACGAGTGGCTTAGTCAATAAGCAGTAGGAGTTCAGTGACTGTAACATTAAAGGACAACGGGAGGAAGAAAAATAATTTAATGCTTTTTGTTCCAGTAACGGTGAGTATGAAGGGTTGCTTGTTCCGAGAAAAGGAACAGTTTGTCCTAGCAGTTCACTGCTTCCCAGGGAGCCCATGCTTTGCCAGCCTCTGGTCTCAAGGGTCCCTCCTCCAGAGATGGGGGGTCAGGCCTACTGGAGCAGCCTGCAGAAATCAAGCAGGCTGATAATGCGCTTAAAGATGTTTTCTGCTTATCCTTTCTCTCTGTCTTCCTAAATGTACAGCACTTTTCCAGGTCAGTGTCAGAGGAGCCTATGTTCCCCTTCAACAATAAAACCTAGCAGGCAGGGAGGGGATTGCTTGGGGATTAGGGGAACTCAGAGTGGTTTTGTGTGTCGGTGATACACAGTCCTCTTTGTCCATGCCAGTATCCAGCACAAGGCTGTTTGAGAGCCTTGCTTAAAAATCTGAACATATGGCCAACTGGGAGCTCTGGGCTCTGATGTAGGGGAGGTGAAGGGACCAGATGAAGTTCCTGAGAGACCCAGGCTGTGAGGCTGGGTGGGTAGGGGAGGGATTTGAGAGTCATGATAGTGTGGAGTTTGTCCCACTGTGTTCTTGGCATATAACTCCCTTTTGAAGCTTGGTTTTACTGTCTGTAAAATGACCACAAGAAATTAGATAGAGCTTTAATGAAGACTAAGCATAGACATCTAAATATCCTACATTAACACATTAAGAAGTGGTTATTCACTTTACTAAAAGGATTGTCCCCTTTATAAGAATTCAAAAATCCCATTTACAGGGCAGTTGTCTTTCATTTAAAAGTAGAATTTAGCCGAAACCAGTTTGGCTCAGTGGATAGAGCGTCGGCCTACGGACTGAAGGGTCCCAGGTTCGATTCCAGTCAAGGGCATGTACCTTGGTTGCGGGCATATCCCCAGTAGGGAGTGTGCAAGAGGCAGCTGATCGATGTTTCTCTCTCATTGATGTTTCTAACTCTCTATCTCTCTTCCTTCCTCTCTGTAAAAAATCAATAAAATATATTTTAAAAAAAGGAGTAGAATTTAGTTTGCAAAATGTGATTGTATTTTCAGCTTTTAAGAAAAATATAAGTTGCATAAAGGGAGTTCTGCATGTTTTCTTGCTCTGTTCCTTCTTTAGCCCTCTACCCAAGATAATGGTGCTTATCTGATGTTTAAGATATGAGCTGAAAACCAAATTGGTAGTGGATTCCTCAGAAAAGACAAACTGGGGTTTATCCTCCAGTGGCTTCTGAACTGGCAGTGGACAAATCTTTGTTCTGGTCCAAGCTCCAAAATAGCTGGATTCCTTTGAACAAGTCTTAGAATCAGAACCTTTGTGTCGGTAGGGGTCATCTAATCCAACCTCCTTTTGAGAGAGGCCTTTCAATATCCCTGACTGATATATTTTCTGGACCTCACTATGTCCATCTATATGATGAGGGGAATTGATCTTCAATTTGAACCAGGGCCCAGGGTGGG
Organism: Myotis davidii; assembly: GCF_000327345.1. Lineage (NCBI taxonomy): Eukaryota > Metazoa > Chordata > Mammalia > Chiroptera > Vespertilionidae > Myotis > Myotis davidii. Next base: position 14,118,908 of record NW_006383011.1, on the reverse strand, counting down.
AATGGGAGGGTTGAGAAAGTAGAAGCCAGGACTCGGAAGTCTAAATGTAATGACATCACAATCTAGCAGAGGCTAAATTCTAGATAGATCATCTAAATAAGACGCCTTGGGGAATCAACCTCTATATATTCCCTCCCTCTGCAGAGAGCCACCCTCCTGTGGTCGGTAGTGAGGAAAAGTTCTGAGATCTTGAGGCACTTGCAGTTTGACCTGGAGCTGCGAGCAGCTCTACCTCTGCATTTATAAAGGAAGATGAAGTCAGGATGTCAAATGAATGCTTCTCATCTTTGGATGAGAATTATTCCAAGGTTGAGCAGCCTCACTGCCTTTTCTCTCTTGCTTCTGGCTCTCTCCTGCCTTTACCCACCCCCAACCTTTTTTGTCCTTTTTTTTTTTTTAAACAGCAACAATATGCAAACCTCAAGGGCGTGCAGTTGGGTCTGGGTGAAATCAGCTGAGTGTTTACAGGATTTATCCAAGGAAGAGCCCTTGGGTCATTGTCATGGCAATTTCGATAATCTCGACAGGGTGCAGATGTGGCTGTCCAGGGCGATCTGAGAGTGCCTCCCACCCTCCAGCCTCAGTCACTGCTGGGGGCATATAGGGCTTGCTTACCCTTTTTTTGGTAATCTATGTGCAGGGGGAAAAAAGTTCTCATAATTTTAGTCATGAAAACCTTGGGCCCAAAATATTTTATCAAAAACTTCATCTGGAGTGAGAAAAAGGCTCTGCAAAGGCTGGTTGAATCATTGGTAGGGCTGGGCAAATATGCCATTTTTGCATAACTGCATTGCTTCTTTATTGCCTGCAAACATGCCCATTTACTCTCTTCGATCCTATCTCCCCCTGCTGCACTCAGATCTGGAATATGAGCTCCTCAAGGCGAGGGATCTTTTTAAATTCATTTCTTGATGTTTTCAATGCCTATCACTGTGCCCAGGCACTTAACAGGACTTTAGTAATCTCTTTTGGGTGAATGAAGAGGTGGCATAAGATGGCAGAGATGTGCAAGGCGACTCCTGTTGGATAGAGATTGGATGAAGGTAGGAATGCGTGAGAAAATCGATACCATGAAGATCAATGCCCAGAAAGATAAATCTGGTGTCCAAGTAGTTGGAGAACTAGAATTGGAAAGAAGTTGGTGGCAGGAAGACCAGCAAGGAATGTGAACCAGTCTCCTTTGCAAAGCATTGCTAGGGGTGCCTAAGAGAGACCTGCTATTGCAGCTCTGTTCATCTGGCCAGGCACACAGCCAGGAGAGAGATTCAAATGCCTAAAGAGTTGGGCACCAACTTGAACATAAATGTTCGCAGCAGCACTTTTCATAATAGCTAAAATCTAGCAACTCAGATCTCTATCAACTAATGAATGGAAAAACAGAATGTGGTATATCTATATAATGCAGCAATTTTTAACCTTTTCCACATCCTGGCACACATAAACTAATTACTAAAATTCTATGGCACACCAAAAATGTATTTTTTTGCAGCTCTGACAAAAAAGGTATACTTTTTATTCATTTACATCAAATGACTATTGTGTTGGCTTTTTTTTTTTCATTTTTTAAATTTGACAATTTAAGGAGAGAGAGATCAGTGCCCCTGACTTAATAGTCAGGTATTCCATGTTTTAAAAATTCTTGGGGCACATCAGTTGAAAATTGCTGATATAGTGGAATACCATTTGGCAATAAAAAATGAAACAAGCTAAAGCATGGATGAATCTTGAAAACATTGCGTTGAGAGAAGCAAGTTACAAAAGATCATATGTTGAATATTCTATTTATATGAAATGTTCAAAATAGGCAAATCTATAGAGACAGAAAGTAGATTAGTGGTTGCAAGGGGCTGAGGGAGGGAGGAGTGGGGAGTAATTGCCAATGTGTATGGGTTTTTTTAGGGGGTGATGAAAATGTTCTAAAATTAAATAGTGATGATGGTTGTATAACTCTGTAAATATACTGAAACCCATCAAATTATATACTTTAAAAGGACAAATTGTATGGTATGTGAATTATGTCTCAATAAACCTAATTAATAAAAAATAAAATAATTAATTGCCTGACATAAGGTTTTAAGAGTCTCCTGGGCTTTGGAGGAGAGGCTGCAGGGGTTCCAGAGAGTAAAAATGAATCAATTAGCAGGTTGTTCATGCTAATAAATACTGTATATGTGCAAACCAATCCACAAGTCCGCAAATGGCTCTCTTCTTTTTATTTCCATTTATTTCAAATTTGGGCTGCTACAAATGCAGCTTAGGTGGGGTCCATTTCATTCTGCAGTGTTCCACAAGGCCCCTCAGTTCTGGTAGCTGCATGTTAGTGAAGGAGCCCCAGAGCTGTCCTGGACTCTTGCTCCATGTCTGGCTTATTCAGGTTTCACCTGCTCTTACTACAGCCTCTCTTTTTCTAGGACTCAGTTTGCTAGAGGATGATACCATTCATCTTCAAATTGACCCCTCCCTTGGGCTGCTGACCCATGGTCCTTAAGCCAGGTTGTGAGTCAGGATGCCATTAGAATGGGAGGCCTTCTTAGAAGCTGCCAGTGCTGTGCTGGCAAACCAGCTCTCTTGAAAATAGGTTAAGTATCAAATGGCAGAGCCAGGATTAGAGTCCTAAATGTGGGTGTATTTAATTATGGGACTGCCCCACCCACTCTTAAAGCACTCACACTTGTTCACAAGATCCCCAACAGTAAGGTCTTCAAAAGGAAATGGTCCAACCCAAGAAGAGGGATGTCATTCTAAAACCTCCAGTGTGGCTGATTGCAAACTATCAATGTGAACATAGAGTAGGGGAGAGAGGAACATGATTGGCTCTAGACAGATGGCATGAACCTGCTCCAGCACACCATCGCTCTCAGGGCGAGTACACTCTGGTGGCTCCGTCACCAACTCCTCAGGCACATTCAGATGGGTGTTTCCTGGAGTATTCAGAAAACATGAAAGCTTTTAACTTTCCCCCCATATCAACTTATTTGACATTTGTGCAGGCACAGAGGATGGGGATGAGTTGTTAATGAGGAAATGATATAAAGGTTTTGATGTGAATAAATCCCACACCAAAATACTGATGGAGGAGATTAGATTCCTGATGGACTCAAGTTTGTTTGCTATCCTGTCAATTTTGGAAAGCATATGACTATGTAGGCTAGATCAATATAGATTATGTGGGGCTTACATGTAAAACAGTGGACTTCTTTTTGCATATGCTGTCTGATTTTTAGGCTTCAACCTGGTGGAGAAACCTAAACTTTACCATGCCATCAATCACTTTTCTTGGATATCCATCCTCACCAACCACTCTATTCTTTATAATTTTAGAACCTTTTCAACAACCCCCAGAAGAAACACCATCCACAGTAATAGTCACTCTTTATTCTCACTCCCTCCCCCCACTGTCCAGAAGAATACCAAGACACTAATCTATGTTGTTTCGATGGATTTGCTTATTCTGGACATTGCATATAAATGGGATCATACAACATGTGGTTTTATTACATCAGGCTTCTTTCACTTAGCACAATGTTTTCAAGTTTCCTCCATGTCATAGTGTGTATCAGCACATTATTCTTTTTTATTGCCAAATTATATTATGTTGTATGGATATATATATCACACTTTATTTATCCATCTGTCATTCAATGGACATTTGGGTTGTTCACTTTTTGACTATTATGAATAACTTGCTATGAACACTTGTGTACATGTTTTTATTTCTCTTGGGTGTATGAATAGGAGTAGGATTTCTTAGTTATATCTTTTAGGGAATTACCAACTGTTTTCCATCATGTTTGCACCATTTCATACTCCCACCAGTAGTGTCTGAAAGTTCCAATTTCTTCACATCCTCACCAAACCCTGTTATTGTCTCTGGTTTTTATAATAGTCATCCTAGGGCAGTGGTCGGCAAACTCATTAGTCAACAAAGCCAAATATCAACAGTACAACGATTGAAATTTCTTTTGAGAGCCAAATTTTTTAAACTTAAACTATATAGGTAGGTACACTGTTATTAACTTAATTAGGGTACTCCTAAGGCTTAGGAAGAGCCACACTCAAGGGGCCAAAGAGCCTTATGTGACTCGCGAGCTGCAGTTTGCCGACCATGGTCCTAGGGTATGCAAAGTGGCATCTTATTGTGATTTTGATTTGCATTTCATCATTGATTAATGATGTTGAGCATCTTTTTATGTGCTCATTGGCCATTTGTATATCTTTGGAGAAATGTCTATTCAAATTCTTTACCCATTTAAAAATTGGGCTATTTGTCTATTTATTGGTGAGTTGTAAGTGTTCTGGGTGCAAGTATGTTGTCAGCTATGTCACTTGCAAATATTTTCTCCTATTCTCTGGGTTGTCTTTTCACTTTCATGATGGTATCATTTGATGCAGTTCGATTTTCCTATATTTTCTTTTGTTTTGTTTTTTTTGTGTGTGTGTCATATAGAAGAAACCACTGTATAACTCAAGGTCATGAAGATTTACTCCTACATTATATTCTGAAAGTTTACAATTTTAGAGTCTACACATAGGTTTGTGATCAATTTTGAAAAAGTTTTTGTGGATAGTGTGAAGTAGAGTTCCAACTTGGATATCCATTTGTCCCAGTACTAATTCTTGAAAACTATTCTTTCTCCATTGAATTGTCTTGGAATGCTTATCTAAAATCATTTGACCATAAATATGATAGTTTATTTCTGAACTCTTGGTTCTATTCCATTGATCTATATGTTTATTCTTATGCCAGTCCCTTATTGTCTTGATTACTTTGTAATAAATTTTGAGATATTTTATCATGAAGCGGTGTTGGATTTTTTGTCAAATACTTTTTCTGTCATTGAGATAATTATGTGGTTTTTATACTTTATTTTATTAATATGGCATATTACAATGCCTTTTCTATGTTAAGCCAACTTTGCAAGTCCTACTTGCTTTTAACTAAGCCCATGAAAAAGTAAGGGACTTAAGGGTGAGTGGGGCAGGCAATGACTAAGAGTCAGAGAGACAAGAGCTCTGCCATTTGCTTCTGACTTAACCTCTCAAAGTCTCAGTTTTCTTATCTGCCAAATAGAAATACTCTAAGTACCTACTCCTTAGGTTTTGTCCATGATGTGTAGGGAGTTTGTAAACAGTACCTGGTCCATAAGTGTTCAACAGCAGCAGTTACTGTAATTAATGATGATTATAATGGTATAATTTCTCTGGCTCTTCACTCTCCTCTGATGATTATCTGACATAAGATCTGGTGCATTTTGGAGAGTACAGTAAGAACCCTAGCTTGGAGATAAAGTGGGAAAAGAATAGAAAATTTATAGACAAGTTTGTGTGGATGTGCATGGAAAAAATGAGCTTTTACATGTGCAGTTGATTTAGTTTCTCCAGTGGAAAAAATGCTAATGACTACGATTAAATAGCTGTGCTTAATTCCACAACTTGAGGAAAAATAAGTCACTAGCAAGTTGATTATTATTATTAATATTCAAGTAATCAGGCTCATTTGTAGAGCCTGATTAAAAATAAATGTTTAAATGAAAACAGTGGTTTTAAATTAATGAAAGTTAGAGCCCCAAATATTTAAGATGATAATCTGTGGTACCACAATAAAATCAAAGCGATTAAGTTATTGGCAATACTTGAACAGGAACATGTGTATATTTTGTCTTTGCCTCTCTAATTGAGAATGGGGAGTAGAGAATTCCAAGTCTTACTCTTCAATAAAAACTTCTCATTTTTCTCACTCAGCTGTTGGTACTTTAATTCAGTAACTTTTGTACCCTCTCTGACAGTCACGTGGAACTTTATGAATTCTAACAGGACCTAGTAAAATGCCACTGTGAAGGTCAGCTCACCATCAGTCATTCTTTTTTAAATATGTTTTTTTTAATTGGTTTCAGAGAGAGAGATGAAGGGAGAGGGAGAGAAAGAGAAAGAAGAATTGATGGAAGAGAGAAACATCGATTGGTTGCCTCTTGTGGACTGAACCCACAACCTGGCATGTGTCCTGCCTCAGAATCGAACCAGTAACCTTTTGGTGCATAGGATTATGCTCAACCAACTGAGCCACATCAGCCAGGGTGACCACCAGTCATTCTTTCTTGGCTTGTACTTTTACACGAGATTAAACCCTCAGCACCAACTTGCACATTAGATAGCAGATCCTGGACAAAAGGACTCTTGAGAGAAGAATATTGCCTAATTTTTGTCCATCCTGCCCTTGTCATTTGCTAAGACATCAAACCTTTTGGTGCGGGTATAGCTTGCTTTAAGAGATATGTGTTCTCCAGAAAATGAAATGTTTACAAATTAGATTCTATTTTAAGTGTTGAAAGGGAGCACTCCCCTTCAATTCATTAGCTGGTGGATCTATTTCTTATGCCTTCAGTTCCCTTTCTGCTGCCTCTTCTGCCTGTGAAAGTGCTCAGGTGGCTCCAGTGTCCTAAAATCCCTTTCCTCAGCCCCTGGCAACTGCAGTTCAACTTCCTGCTTTTATGAGTTCAGTTTTTCTTAGATTCCATATATAAGTGGGATAATATCCTATTTGTTTTTCTCTGTAACTTATTTCACTTAACATACAGCCCTCAGGTCCATCCATGTTGTTGCAATGGCAGGATTCTCCCCCCGCCCCCTTTTTTTATAGCTGAGTAATATTCTATGTGTATAGATTTTCTTTACCTATTCTATTTGTTGACACTTAGGCTGTTTCCATGTCTTGGCTGTTATACTAGTAGATAATGCTGCAGTGAACATAGGGGTGCAGATATTGCTTTGAGATAATTATTTTGTTTCCTTTGCACATATATCCATAAGTGGGATTGCTGGGTCATATGGGAGTTTTATTTTTAATTTTTGAGGAACCTCATATTGTTTTTCTATAATAGTTGTACATTCCTACCTATAGTGCAAAGGGTTCCCATTTTTTTTGCATCCTCATTAGTACTTATCTCTTGTCTTTTTATATAATACTAGAGGCCCGGTGCACAAAATCTGTGTACTGGGGCGGGGGCGGGAGGGGGTCCCTCAGCCTGGCCTGTGCC
>NW_006383011.1:14062271-14111357 GCF_000327345.1 Myotis davidii | reverse complement strand
TCTGAGGCCACGGCAGGCTGAAAGCAGGTATCTGGGGTTTGTTTAGCTTCTATAATTGAAACATTGTTGCTTCCGCAGCTCAGAGCTGGGCCGTGGCAGGCAGGGAACCTTGGCTTCTTCCATCACTGGAGCAAGCAAGCCTCCTGCTCACTTCAGCTGCGTGGCTGCCGGCCGCCATCTTGGTTGGGTTAATTTGCATAGCGTGCTGATTAGCCAATGGGAGGTGTAGCGAAGGTACGGTCAATTACCATGTTTGTCTATTATTAGATAGGATAGCCAGCCTAACAGGTGTGAGATGATATCTCATTGTGGTTTTGATTTGCGGTTCCCTGATAATTAGTGATGAGTACCTTTTCATGTCTTCATTGGTCATTTGTATATCTTGGAGAAATGTCTACTCAGTTCCTTTGCCCATTTATTAATCTGGTTATTGTTATTTTTTGCTAGAGTTTCTTATATATTTTGGATATTTGTCCCTCATCAGATATATGATTTGCAACTATCTTCTCCCATTCAGTAGGTTGCCAATTTTGTTGATTATTTTTTTTTGCTGTGCAGAAGCTTTTTAGTTTGATGTAGTCCCACCTATTCAGTTTTGCTTTTGTTGCTTGTGCTTTTGGTGTCATATTAAAAAAATTATTGCTAAGTCAAGTCCAATATCGAGGAGCTTTCCCCTATGTTTTCTGGTAGGAGTTCAATGGTTTCAGGTCTTACATTTACGTCTTTATTTGGAGTTAATTTTTTTGAGTAAGATGGGGCAGCCCACTTTCCTTTTTCAGTGTTTCCTTGCTACTCTAGTGCCCTCTTACTTTTCCCATTTCTACCAATTCTGTTACCCAGGGCAAGTCATATAAACTCAGCCTCATCTCAAAATTAAAAGGGGCATTATGTTAATGACCTCCTAGGTAATTGTGAGGGTTAAACATATTAATCCTACATAAATACATGTATAACATGTCAGCATAGCACTAACCATGTAGGGTACACAGTAATTGTTGTTTATTTCCTTCCAATTTTTCCCCCTTTAAAAACTTCCTTTCCCAATAAGGCATTAAATACTAATAGGAATGTTTAACGAGTTACCATTATTTGTGGTATTTGCATTTTATTCTAGGTAATTTAACTCAGTCATTCATTCCTTTATTCCATATCATTGTATGTTTTGTGGGCCTCTGTGTATTCCAGAAACTGTCAACTTGAACAGTTAAAAAATAGGCAACAAAATATATGGGGGCCTATGTTCCTGAAATTTGACCTAGTGGATTTGGACCTAAACACATAGATCTGATAAGATACCTGCATTATTTTGGCCGTGTGTTATAGCCCACATTATGAGGGTATCTTTCCTGTTTGAAAATTCCACTATCACTATCCCTGGAATGCCTACAAACACTCACCACTATCATCTCTGAGGGCAAGGACAGAAAGAAAGAGGTTCAGGGAAGGCAGCTTGCCAAATACCACAGTCTTCCCAAATGCTGCTGTTTTGTCTTAACAGGCCTGTTTTTGTAGCAAAACTATCTGATGGAGGTGCTTTTGGCATCATTCTCTAAGCATCCTGCACCTCATGATAAAATAACTCCGAATATTCTGTGGTGAGATGCTGTGAGGAGCCAGCGATTTCCTTGGGGCAGCTTTAGCCATAACAGAGATAGGACCCTATGCAGAGCAAGGGGAATTCAGGACAAGGCATTGAAGGGTTGGGGTTACAGGGAGGGTATGGGTAACTAGAGACTTCTTAGCACTTTTTAATCCAAAGAGCTAAATCCGCTCCTCAACCTACCTCTGAAAAGAAATAATCAACAAAACTGGCAACCTACTGAATGGGAGAAGATAGTTGCAAATCATATATCTGATGAGGGACAACCTACCTCATAATTTCTACCCACTTTCCGGGTGAGGAGCTGAGAAGCATGGAGAGACCCAAGGCATCTCTGGCTCCAGCTTACCTGTTTGTCTTTATCTTCAGTTCCTTAATATCATCTTCTGCAGCAATCACCCTTTTTATCATTCCCCAATCACACCAGGTTCCTCTCCCAAGTCTGGTGTAGAGGAAGGATGTATACTGATCCCATTTTACAGATGAGAAAACAGCAGCTCAGACCCCAAGTTCATCTAGTCAGTCATGGCAAAGCTGGGACACACTTGGCCTCCTGACTGCCAGTCTGTTTCCTTTAAAACTCAGGGAAGTGCAAGTTCTCAGAACACCTCCCCCACTCCCCCCACCGTGCATACTGAGTCTCTACACCCATGACAGCAGACGGAGCAGGTGGAAGAAGACAGGAAGCACAACCCACCCATCAGGCTCCATTTACTCCCAACTCAAGGATTCTTCTTCTGGCAACTTAACCACTTTCCAGAGTCAGCATTTAGTGTTGCTTGTGGAAACACAAATAATTTAGCACACAACACCCTGAACTGTAAACTCTGGTAAATAGGATCAGGGGGAAGATTTAAGTAGAAGGGACAACTGCTGTACAGACTTAACAGGAATTCATTAGGCTCCACAGATAGAGCAGATAAAAGATCCATAACCACCGGAGGGAAGTGAAAGGAAGATCCTAAATCCTTAAGACACAATGAGGTCCTGCCACAACTTATTAATCAGATCATGCTCAGGGGCACGGGCTCAAGTATTTAAAGGAACCCAAGGCCTGGCATTTTAGATGAGAGCAGGGCCCTCCTGAAATGCATGGCTGTGTCAGAGATTCCGTGTCATCTGTCCAGTACTACCGCTTCTCCTTGGGCCATTTCTTCCTGTTTCTATGTACTGTTATTTGCTTCCTTGCTCTTTTGCCCTTTATTCTTTCACTTTCTCCCTGTTTGCTTTCCCCCTTTAAAAAGTTCCTGTTCCTTTTTTTCTTTCTCTACCCATCTTCTCTGCCTTTACTAACTCACTCTCACATTCTCTCCCTACCTTTTTATTTCCCACCCTCCCTCAGACTCTCTGAGGACTTGCCTTCCCCCTCTTCCTGTGGTCCCACGCCCTGCACACTCTCCCTGTAGGATTTAGTGTGCTGTGTGCAGGTCGAGGTGTGGGGAGATTCACACAACACTCTCTCTGTCTTCCCCAGTTACATTCCTTTCAGCACTTTGCATGACTGGGAGGAGCAGAGGGGTAGAGCAGAACATCAGCACTTCATTTGGTCCTACATTGTTTGCTTTTTATCATTAAATCAGATGTCCTAGGATTTCTATAAAAAAACCAAACAAAATACACTGAAAAGTATCACACTGTGTCTTTGGATATTAAAGGGACACCATTGGAAAGAATATTAACTGTTATGAAAAGTGAAGTGCCTATTTCTCACCTCACACTGATCAGCACAGATTTTTCTGAAGAGCATGCCAGTATGGTTTCCCATTTTCCTATTCTCTTACCTTGCCTCAGAAGAGATGTAACAGCGTCTTAAGAATTGAACAATATCTTATTGCAATTTTTATACAGTTTTTGAAATAATTGCTTGTAAGTGGAAAAGAACAACAAAAGAACTTTGGAGCAATGCTATGTCACTTTCAATAAGTCAAAAAGGAGGGAGAGTGGGTGTTAAGTGGCAGAGGGGAAAGTGCTCAGAGAACAAACTGTGTGTGTGTTTGGTGGTGTTTCTACAGCATCTCGAAGATCCACTGCAATCTCTAAAATCGCTGGTGAGATGGTGGTATGACGAATATCTGTGCTCCCCTTCATGGTAAGGCTCTGAATGTACTCTGCCCACATTCAGCCAGAGTAAAAGCAATTTTCCATACACTAGGGGGCGGCAATTTGAGCACTGTAGGGACTAGTGATTTCATATGGCTGTAGGCGATCCCCTGCTCATTTTTATATATTAAGTGTTAAAAAGGGAAGGGGGAAAACTTGACAGTGCTGGTTGATTGAAATTCTAAGGGGAACTTTCCTGTAGATAAAAACATATTGAGAAAAGCCAGGGTGCTTGGGAATTCAGGGTGAAAAGGAGAGAAATAGAGAAATAAAAAATAATCATAGGAGAAAGGTTCCCTGATTCTTTCTGATTGTGAATAATGTTTATATGTTTTTCAGGCTGTTTGGTGTGTTGGTTCTGTATTTAATGGGTTTTCAACTCCTTCCTAGCACCATGCTTCCTCCTCTTCCTACTTCTTCTCTCCCTTATTTCTCCACTTGCTTCTCTTTCTCCCCGCTTCCTGGCTTTTCCCTCCAGAAGGAAGCTGTAATATGCCTCCCAAAGAGGCAGATTCTATGGTGACTGGTTGTCATGGAAACACACATATTCTGAGAACTCTAGTCCTGCTAGAATGATCTGGGAATCAGACCCTGCTTGGGTTACAGGACAAGGCCATCCCTAGGATTTCTGGATAAAGGAAACCAGGAGATATAAGGTCATTTGAAGTATAGGCCAGAGCCTACACAGAAAGGCTGGAAAAATGGCAACTAAATAGTTATTTCTTTTATTTTACACTATACATCATTACATTTGCTGTAATGTAAATAGATGAATGTAGCTGTGTCTAAGGGGTTGAAAAATAAGAATAGCTGCAGTATTTTTCTAATGTTTCCTTACTATTCTTTATTTATAAAATGATACGGTCATGTCTCTGGGGAAGGGGCCACAGTTTGAAGGAATTTTTACCAGCTCTTTCATATCAAACCTGGTGAATTGCTATTTTAGTAGAATAAAAAAAATCAGATTTATAGATGCCAAAGTCACCTTTGGTTCCCCAAATCAATGGCATCATATTTTACAAAGCACGTCAAATTTTACTGAGATTACTTCATTTTGGCCCAGGATTTCAACCTAGGTAACAGGGGACTCATCTCTATCTCAGATCTAGGTTTCCAGAGGGCTCAGTTTTCCTCTCTCCAATCCAAACACAGGCCTGGAGGCTTTTTCTCTGTTGTCCATACAGTGTTGAGGGTCACACCTCTCTTGTGGGTTATGTACCATCATGGATGGGTGTATAGGTGATGGTGAGGAGTGAGCAAAATTCACTAAATCTTTGACCTTTAGTTCGGGGGAATTATCTTTTTATTATTATTATTCTCAAAGACACTCCTCCCAGCTTTTCTTGTTTCTCCTCCTTAACCCCATACGTATTTTCCTGCTGTTCATGATAGACTCCAATGATCCCAGAAGCACAGAGTCTAAATCAGTTAAAATTGGTCCTTCTTCTGTGATGATAAGAGAGTTTGCTCTTGAGATTATCCTAAAGATGAGGAAAGTATTGATATCCACCCTTTAGAAAAACAACAAAAATGCAGTCATGTTTGCAGTTAAAACAGATCACCAATATTTGACCATATAGTCTATATAAAAATACTCTTATATTTTCTCCAACTTGTTCACCAAGCAGATTGATTGATAATGCATAAATGGTGATGGTGAATGCTCCTGAGTTTGAATTTTAAAGGCATGTATGATTTTGTAAGGTTCCCAGGAATGGAAGAGAGTCACCCATTCCAGTCTGTGGCATCTTAACAAGGGACTTACACAAACTATCTTTAACACACCAGTATAGGTGAGCTTCAGTTGCTTGCTCTGATAGCTTCTTTAGCAGTTGCCTCTGCTGCTTCTCTCCACCTTTGATCCCTTCTTCAAAGGCAACTTATTTAAACTCTTCAGCTTTAGTTCCTTTGTGATATTTCTAAGTTACATACCGATTTGCTGATTTTTCCACATTAGACATTCTATTGATTTCACACTATAGAAGATAAAGACTTGAGGTAGACGTGCAGCTCTTAAGAAGAAAAGCATAGTCCCTGCCTTCAAGAACTTACCCTCTGAAGTAATGCCCCCCTCAATGTCATTGTCCTGGTATAGGAGAATGCAAGACTTCGGGACTTTAGGCATGGTGTAGAATCTAGGTTTAAATAATTGCTGTGCGACCAGGAGCCATACCTTTTCTGGTTGCACAGGTGCAAGGCTCAAGATATGTAATAGAAAAGGAGGATTTACTATAGCTTTGAGTCATAAGTGATGTAAGCATCATTATCTATATGTTTAATGTAAGGAAAATGAGGACCTTGAAGCTGAGCGGCTTGCCCAAGGTCACAGAACTAGAATCCCATCTTCTGAAAGTCAGCCCAGAGATTTCCCCTTCTCACGGACATTCTTTTCAGTATTATGTATTTTTCAAAGATGTCACAGCACTCTTATGAGGTAGGCAGGGTAGGTGATATTTCCATTTTGTAGGTGGAGAAACAAATGTGAAGAGTTAAGTTCAAGAATGCCTTTAATAAATGCTGCTTTCGGATGGATATGAATGGAGCCCCTGACTTCCATGCAATTTGGACACATAGGATGGGAGGAAGGTTATGAAGACACAGGGAGGAAAAACCTGTATTTATTGAGATGCCAGCTACTATATAAGGGTTATATATGATCTTGTCTAATCTTCAAAACTGTACTGTGAGGTTGGTAGCTTTATCTTTATTGTACAGCTGAAGCTCAGAGAGGCTTTGAAACTTTCCAATTGTCACACAGACCATCTGGCTATCATTAAGTGGGGTCTTTTTTATGTATCACCTGAAAAAGTTGATATTTGACTCCAGGACTGTATAATTTTCAAGCTTACAGGAGTATGTGTTGTTAATTTTTTTCTTGTTGTTGAAGATTAATCATTGAAATTTCTGTGGTTTCTTAGAGCTGAAACCAAAGGTAAGCTTTTCTGCATCGCTTCACAGAGATTCCTCTAATTTAAAGAGCACATTCATGTCTTTTTCTCTCTGTTTTGGGAGAAGGATAAATAATGTATTTGAGGAGATGTTTCTTCAGTGGCCACTTTAATAAAGGCTTTTCTTTCTTTCTTCCTTCTGAGTCCATAGACGATATTTTTAATTGCCCTGCTTTCCCCCCCTGAGTTATAATTAGCCATGCTCTGAAAGTTATAAATGTGAAAACTTTTATTCATCTGCTAAAATCTCTACCTCAGAGTATAGCCTGTTGGTTTGGATGTACACAAAAGGACTGTAAAGGAAAGATTTACAGAAAATGTGCTTGATATGGAAATGTAATAGTTAAGAGGCCCAACAACATTTTCTGGATATTTGTGTGAAAAGCCAGCAGTTTGGCTGGATAAGTATTCATTGCTGCCTATAGGGTAATAGGAGCTGCTTGGGAGCCATGAAGTAGAAGAAAGAGACCCTTGTCTGTACTGGGGAAATAGTGTAGTGGCACTGACTTTATAATTAGGAAAACACTAAATACGAGGCTATGCTACCACACAGCTCTGCTGTTTCGAAATATCTTCTTATTCAAAGTATCTTTTTCTCTTGCTTATGATGCTGTTTTCTCCCAAGGAGTTCAAACTTTGTGTTTAGAACATAACCTCTGGGGAAGTTTACTGGACATGAATTTTAGAGTCTGTCAATTCCAGGCCCATTGCTGGAAGCTGTTATCATAGATGAGGTGAACAAGTTACTGCCCGTGTCCAAGGATAGCATGAGCCACACAACCCCCCAGGGCCAGTAACTATTTGTGAGCTCCAAGTGGAACTTAGGTCTACTCTCTTCTCACACATCACACATCACAAAGCCAACCAAACACCTTCCTCAGCTTATTGTAATAGAAACACTTTTCACTGGGCTCATTCTCTTGTTTCTTCTACTTGAAAAATCACCCATGTGTATTTCCATTTTCTAACTTTTCTTTCTCAATGTCCTGAAATGACAGCTGGTTGGATTTGCCTAAGCATTTTTTTTTTTAGTTTTTTTCTTTAGAACACACCAGGCACATTTAAACATATGGACAGTCATTGGTTTGGCACTGAGAAATACAAAAGAAGTGAAACCATCATGTGTCTTAGAGTGAAGACATGAATATACCCCCACAATCAATGGGAAAACAAGGACTAAGTACAGTAGACATTCATACCTACAATTAGCAGGTGCTCAAAAACATTTGTTGGTTCAGAGAAGTGGTCTGAAGTAAACAGAAAAAGGTTGAGGCAGGAGTCAGGGATTTAAGATAGGTTGATGGAAAAATCAGCTACAGTTAGATAGATAAGAGAGAAATCCTGTGCCCACCAGGGGAGAACATCCTACAAAATGAAGATTTGAGCCGTGGCTTGATTTATGAGTTGGGCAAGTGAGAAGTTTTGTCTCAATCAATTAGTGTCATCTTGGAGAGAAATGAGGAACAATTTGAAAAATCCATACGTGCCTGCTTCTCTCCAGGTACATCACCCCATTCCTTGCTACTCATTGTGATCTTCTGTCTGTTGGCATTCCTAGGCTGTGGGGAACTCCCAGCTGAGCTTCATGCGTGCTCTATGAGGTAGGGTCAGAGACACATTTGTTTACAAAATATCAATATATAAATAGAGGAGGTGTCTTGGGCTCGTATAGAGCGTGTGTGTGCTAAGGTTTAAGGACGAGAGAAAATGTCTCATCCTCAAAGCTTAGCACCGAACACTGGGTAGCTTGTGTCAGCATTTTCCTGGCATGAATTTCCTCACTGCCAAGTCTTGCATGGCATTTCAAAATTATGCAAAGAGGTTTTTTGTTTTGTTTTTTTTTGTTTTTTGTTTTTTTTTTTTAGCAACATAACAGGAATGCTTAGTTATTCCTTTATTGGGGAGTAAATGAGATGGTTATAAAGTTAAATAAAACCCAGAAAGTTCATACTGCATTTTCTTAAAATCCTTTGTCAAAACAAATAGCCTTGAAATGAACATAAAAATTTAAATGGCATTGACTCTAATGAAACAACATGGAGCCTAATGAAGTTGAAGTGCTCTGAGTGTACTGGGAAAGCAGTGCTGCTTTTATCTTATTGGAATGTTTATGTCCTTGCATGTCTCCTAATCACACTGTGATAACGTCATTTGGAGAAAATACTTTAGGAAAGATTGCTGATAAAAAACAAAACTGATACAGCCTCAAGTTCACAGTGCAGTCTCCCAAGTAGTCAGGCTAAATCAGGTGTCTAGGATAGAGGGCAGGGGGCTGGAAGAACACGATTGGAGACAGCACTCATCTTATATTTGGGTGTGTAACAATTTGGTGCCTTTGATAAAGAGGTTCTCAACTGTTAACTGGGACAGCACCTCAAACTCTACATGTTAGAAAGCTAAGTCTTTACCATTCTCTTGGAAACCAGCTTTCAGTGTACCGTTCCTTATTTTCATGAATGAGTTGTCATTCTTATAGGCATCCAGGATTGAGGCTTTGAGTCATCCTTGGTTCTTTTCTCTCTCCTTCCATATCTCAAAGTTACTAAATCTTATCAATTCTTCTCTCAACACCTCCAGAATCCTTCTCATTCATTCCATGGCTACAGCAATCAGCTCAACTCATTTTCTTGATCCTCATCATGACTAGAGCTCTCTCTCAGTTCAGGTTCACCATCTTCCACCTTCTCCTGCCTCAGCTGGTCAGATAAATCATCCTAAAGCCCATGTCACCATGTCATTCACCTGAGTTCTGCCCACAGCATAATCCTGATGGTCAAGGGCCTTTACTACCCAGTTCTAACAGCTTTTCCAGCTCCATGTTTTGGCACTATCTTAGACGAACATGGGACACTACTGCTGCTATACTGGTATTGCTCCTTTTCCTCTTAATTGGTTTCTTCATTCCCTCACAGTTCCTTTGTTTACTTGTCCCCCTATTTAGGATATTGTTTTTCTTCCTCATTATTTATAAAATTTTTTTGCAAGGTAACGGCTTGTAACTTTTTCAGTCACCTCTTTGAGAATCTGGTGAAGGCTATGAAACTTTATCCTAGGAAAGTGCATATCCAAAGGATTCATTGACTCCTACAGATCCATTCATGTACTCCTTAAGAGAACATTGACATAAATTTAGAATCATTGCTCAAGGTCAAGTTGAAATTTCCAATCCTTCATAAAACCCTCCTAAATCACTGTGGCTGATGATGACAACACCCCCACCCCTACCTTTCTCACCTGAACTCCACTGAAATTGTCTCTCTCGTTCATTTGGACCTTACTGGAGACCAGTGTGTATTGTTTGTTTTTTGTCTATGCACATGCTTCATTTCCTCAAGTAAACGAAAAGCTCCTTGAAGGTAAAGCGGTGCCATATAACCCTTGGAATTGTATATAACTCGGTGTATGTTGTTTCGATTAATCAAATAATATAATTAGGCACATACAGGAGTCCAAATGGCAGTTTTTTCCTCTTCCATGTTAGTTGCTGTAGGATATATTTTTGGAAGGCCTCTGATGCCCAGTGATGGTCAGACCTGATGACTCTGGTAGACCTCCTGATCTCTGTGTAAGTTTACTGCAGTTGTTACCAGGGAGGCCCCTGGCTGGAATTTTTGATTTAGAAGAATTAAGAAAACTGGCCCTAGCTGGTTTGCTCAGTGGTTAGAGCATTGGCCTAGGGACTGATGGGTGGTGGGTTTGATTCCAGTCAAAGACACGTTCCTCAGTTGCAGGCTTGATCCCTGCCCTGGTCAGGGTTTACTGAGGGCGGCAACCAGTCAATGTATCTCTCTCACAAAGATGTTTCTCTCTGTCTCTCCCCCTCCCTTCCACTCTCACTAAAAATCAACGGCAAAAATATCCCCTAGTAAGAATTTAAAAAAGAAAAGAAAGAAAACTGGCCATGAATATTATTTATGGGCATTTTGGGATGTAGTAAAAGGATTGGCACTTCATATAAGATTTTGGCAAAACTGTGAAGATAATGAGTTCCTCCTTGGTGTACTGTCCTCTCCTCTCAGGGCTCCCTTGACCCTGAGATTGTAAGCCTCAGGTACTTCCTTTCCTAACCTGAATCTGTACTTGGGAAATTTTTAAACTGAATGGCAGCCTCTCTATTCTTTATTCCAGGATTCCAATGATTCATACTTAAAATTACACCATGCAATATACATCTATACCATCCTTTTCACACACATCCCAACACACACACACACACACACACACACACACACACACACAGGTGTGCACACACATGACTGGAACTGGCTTCTGTATATGAATTTATACAGTCTTAATAACACTAGTTATGAATTGAGGAAACCTTCATTTTCCATGTTTCTAAATAATCTGAGTCACAAAGGCTTTACCACACTTTCATTATGTTCTTCAGTAGAGAAAGAACGTGCAGTAAGGGAGAGGTGATAAGAAATTGGGTGAGTAACACATTATGGGCTCAAGACTAAGAGTTGTAGAGGAGTAACCAGGGTGAGAGCGCTTGAGTTATAAAGCCCTACAGCAGCAAAGGCTATATATATTATAGGTAGCTGAGAACAGTGTTCCTCGACCTAGCCTAGGTAATAGGCATCTGGACAAGCTGGTGCTCTTTATGGAACACTATAAAATGTTGATATGTTTTACCCCAGTGGACAAACAAGTAGCGTGTTGCTAGCTTATATGTCTGCAATAAAATCTCACTATCAAAAGCACACTTCCACCAAAAACAAAATGAAGCAATACTCACTGGGGAGGAGAGGGAGGAAGACTTCTCTGGCCTGGAGACCCAGAGATGTCTGCAGAGAGCAGGCATGCCGGAAACCCTCTAGAACAGTGGCCCTGAATACAAGGGCTGATGGTAAAGTCACTGGCCATGACCAACTGAAGACAAAGGGCCCTTTCTGGACTGTAAAACTACACAAGCTTCCTGGTTCTGATTCAAACAAGGAAAGGAAGGAGCCTCCTGAATAACCGCAACTAGATTTCCTGTTCACCAGGTGGGACTGAACAAGATTTAATTTGATTTAGAACAATAAAGATATTTATTTTTTTGCACCCAAGGGACATGGAGCAATTCATATCATTATAGGATTACAGTTAAAACTGTAACTCATTCTCAACAATGCCTTTATAAAGTCTTGAGTTTAAGGATTTCTCCTACCACTGTGTTGGAATCTGGCTGAAGTGCACATCCTACTGTTAAGCTTCTGATGACCATAAAAGCTGCCCTCTGTTTAACTAGCACATGGGAATAGGCCTCAGTGGATAGAAAATGATTAAGAAACATTTATGTAATTTTTTCCCTATGAATTGAGAAAAGATAATCATAGAACAAGTTCAGATGAGGAATACCTGGGTTCAACTCCCATTGGGTGACACACAGGTTGAGATATATAAAAATAGATCAGCACTCCTCAAACTTGAGTGTGCATGTGAATCACCCCCAAGAAGCTGTTAAAATGCAGATTCTGACTCAGTAGTTCTGGGGTGGTACTCTGGAATCTGCATTTTCCATGTGCTGTGGTGCTGTGGATCCATAGACCATGCTTTGGGTAGCATTTGCCTTAATTTCTGTTCCACCTCTACCCCAAACTTACTCTTTGATCTTTAAAAGTTATTTAACCTTTCTAGATTTTAGCTTCCTTAACTACAGAGGAAGAAAACTGGCTTAAATATTTCTGATAAGGACATTTTTTAGTGCCTTCCTGATAGCACTTTGATTTCCTTCAGGGGAACTTTGCTGTTTAGTGTGCAGATGTGATAGGCAGGTAAGCCTCAGGATTCTCTATCCAGTTATGGAAGCTGATGGAGACCCTCCTCACTCAGTTCCCATGACCTTCGTCTTGCAAGCCAGGTACATAAAAGGCAGGATAGGACCTATGCTTGGCATATTGGTTTCTCTCTCATAGGTCTTCAAATCCTGAGTAGAGTGAACCTAGGGTAGAGGAACTGCTGAAATCCATCCTTCCACCTGGGAGGCCAGGGCTCAACTGGCAGCAAAATCTTCTGGTGCCTCCTCACACCTGTCTTTCTCAAGCTTGCCTCTTTAGTCTTCCCTTCAATCTTGTGAGGAGCCCATAATTTTCCAGAATATTTTCTTTTTCACTTAAGTTACCCAAAGTCCATTTCTGTTGCTCGCAATCAGAGATTAATATAGTTTCTAAAATCCTTTTGACTAGAGCATTGTAGGATTCAAGATTTGAGCAGCTGATGGATGGGTTTGATCACTGTTTTCTATAAGGGAAGGAAAAGACACAGAATATTTTTCCTAAGGAAGGTCAATTGCTTTGAAGTCTTGGACATGGAGTTGACTGTAGGCTGTTGGTGCTGGGGAGGGATTTGGATTATTTTCTAGCAGATTGGCAAGTGTAGTCATGTGATCAGGTTATTTTCCTTGATAGTCAAGTGAAGACTCAGATGCAACCTGTGCTTCAGAAGCAAGTAACAAGGCTCCCAATGAGGTTTCTTGGACCTATTATACTTGGAAGTGCCGGGAAGGATTTACAGTTTGTTGCGTTTGATCCTACCCATCAGTGCATGGAGTTTTCTGAGGGGCTCTAGAATTTCCTGTCCAAAATTGGTAATAGTAGCTAAAAGCAGGCAGAGATGATTCTGAAGAGTCAGACCATTGCTGAGCAGTAACAGAGCTCACAGCTCAATCACCTTAGATCACAGTTTAAAGAATGAAGACACCTGACACCTTGCCCTCATTACCAAGATTGTAACAAAAATAGGAAATGGCATATGCATATGTCCCTTCCTCTAACTTGTTCCAGAACAGTCAGCAACTCCTTAGCTAGCTCATTTAAGCCACTCTCCTCATGGTCTAAGGCTTCTGCTGCTGTAACTATTGCAGGCTGTCAGAGCCTTCTAGGAATAAACTTGCACTCCATCAGCTCATTCTTCACCTTAGTTACCCCCTTCTGAAAATGGGGTTTCCAGGGGCTAGTAAATAACATCCGTCTATTCTCATCCCAGTCTGCGTCAGAGAAATGAAGTTCTCACGCTTCCTTTATTGATAAAACCATACAGCAGGATACAGCATAGTTGTCAATAGGCTTTCCAGAGCTTCACTTCTGGTCCCAGTCTAGCAGTAGGATCCTGCCAACAAGGAACAATACCTGCTGTGTTACTATTCTTCTTGGAGAAGAGTAGCATGTGTGTGTAGCCTGTAAAGATTAGGGGGAATGCAGTCATTGTGATTTTGAGCTGAATTATGGTAGGTATTCTGTTTTATAGTTTTCAGTGACAAAAGAAATAATTTATTTCCCCCTTTCCATCATTTTTAGGGGGTATTAAATTGACCTATTTACTTCCTAGATGTTTTGTTCCTACTTGTATTAGCTGCATCTTCCTTGCTGCCCCTTTATATTTAGTCTCAAGTGCACAAAAACAAATATCTACTCTGAATGTAATGTTACTAGAATTCCTGACTTCAATAAACATGGCCAGCCTGAATAATGAGGACTTAACCAGCCATTCACTTTGTGCAGTAGGACAATCTACAGAAATATTTGCCAAAGGAGGATCTTGGTTTTGCATAGCGGTGCTCCCTTGGTGGGGGAGGGAAGGGTGTAGTCCTGCTTAGGCTCTTTAGTTCTCATAAGAGACATTCTGAAGACAATGTTCTCCCTCAGTAGATTGTTAAAAATTACAGAGCTTCCCCAAGATATCTGTACTTCAGGTTCCTGCCAGATGCCATGACCTTTACTCTGTTGTTCAGTTCTTACCAGAAGCTCAATTGTGAGGAATAAAACTATTAGAGGATTGTTAGAAGGCTATAAATTCCCCTAGCAACTCAAAATTTATCCTTAGATCAAGCCAGGATGCTTACAACTGTGTACTTAGACTACACTTTTTGGGGTCTTGTAAACTGTTTTTTCTAAGCTGGACTTCAGGGTGAAGCCTTGAGGATGCCATAAAAAGAAGCCATGTGAAAGTTGCTTATTGCACTTCTTGAGCGTGTTGCTAATGATATCACACCATACCCATTTATGAGGACCCATAGGAGACATTTTTTCTCAGACTTAAGTACTCAGAAAATTTACCTTTCTCCTAAACAAATGGCATGTGAAAAATTTTATGTTCATTGTGATTATTATAATCAATAATGCTTCCTTTTGAGCTTTGGCTGCCATGATATTTTGGAGTGAACTTGGGACATTTAACCTTTGCATATGAAATTTTTGGGGGTACTTCAATTTGCTTACAGTTTCAAATATTATTCTACCCTTGTATTCTTCTTTGCTCTGATCCCTTTATGTGCTTTTTAAAAAATTTAACAAATTATCTTATATTTTATAAGCTGCTTCAAGTATTAGTTAGAGTATCAGGGAATTAATTAATTGAAACAGTAAATATGGAGTTATACTTCTTCCACAGAGGAGAATATTCTTACCATTTGTCCACACTGTAAATTATTGCCTTGTTGTTTTTGGTCCATTTCTGCCTGTGACCTTCAGGCCTCTGATCTTGACCTGCTTTGAAGCTTATTTGGTCCATTCTCCTCTTTAGGCCACCTCATCTCCACACTAGGCCATCAGCAATCTCTTCCCTAGGCTGTCTCATTGTGTGTTGTCCTGTGGGTGATTCCCAAATCCACATCTCTAAATTTTAATCCTGTGCCACAAACCTGTAGGGTATATCACTCAAGAGCTCCAACTATGAATCTGCATTTTTGCCTCAAATCTGTATCTCCTCATGTATCCCCGATGTGGTGAATGGGCCACTATCCCTGAAGATATCCTCATCAGAGAACTGGGAAACTTGTCTTCCTTTTCTGTTCCTCCACGTCCAATTCATCTGCAAATCCGATAGATTCTCTCTCCTATATATATCGTGAATTCTAGCACTCTTTTCCACCTCCACCACTAGTTTAGCTTTCATTATTTATAGGCTAGATTATTGTCAGACAGAGCACCACCCCCAGCCCATTCTCCACACAGCTCCCAAAGGAATATTTTTGAAGAATAAATCAGATTATAATAGCTATTAAAACC
Organism: Myotis davidii; assembly: GCF_000327345.1. NCBI lineage: Eukaryota > Metazoa > Chordata > Mammalia > Chiroptera > Vespertilionidae > Myotis > Myotis davidii. The sequence goes on along the minus strand of NW_006383011.1, from coordinate 14,095,716 downwards.
TTCACAGAATCCCCATACCGAGGGAATAAAGTTAAAACTTTGGTGCATTGCATAAAAATGTCACCATAGGTTGTAAGGAAAAGTATGGTCTACCACTCTAATCTCCTGCCACTCTCCTCTTACCATCTTAATATTTGCCTATTTTGGATCATTCCCGTGGCTTTCTTTTTAAGGGTTGACTTCCCAGTGCTAGCTTTACATAATAGTCAAGTTGGTAGCTCACTCTATTGCAGGGGAGGGGAACCTTTTTTCTGCCAAAGGCCATTTGGATATTTACAACATCACTAGAGGCCCAGTGCATGAAAATTCATGCACTGGAGGGGGGGACCCTCAGCCTGGTCTGCCCCCTCTCACAGTCTGGTAACCCTCAGGGGCGGGAGGCGACAGCAATCAGGGGAAGGCAACGCCGCCATCACAGCTCTGCTGCTGCCACTTCTGGCAGCGCAAGCCTCGGCCGGCCCTGGTTACCTGAGCCCTGAGGCTTGCCTGCGCCTTGGGCTGGCCCTGGGAGGCTGGGGGGTTGAGGAGACTGGGAGACTTTGGAGGCAAGCACGTGACAAGGCTGGGCCTACCCCTATGCCTTGCCACATGCCTGCCACCCTGCAGGGCTGAGGAGACTGGGCGCTGCCATCTTGTGGCTGTGGGCGCCATCATCTTTGAGGGCGGGACAGTCTATTAGCATGTTCCCTCTTTGTTAGATAGGATTTGCCATATAAAATTATCAAATTAAAAATTAGCTTTCGCCCTGGCTGTTTTCGCTTAGTAGATAGAGCGTCGGCCTATGTACTGAAGGGTCCCAGGTTCAATTCCGGTCAAGGGCATGTACCTTGGTTGCAGGTACATCCCCAGTAGGGGGTGTGCAGGAGGCAGCTGATCGATGTTTCTCTCTCATGGATGTTTCTAACTCTCTAACTCTCTCCCTTCCTCTCTGTAAAAGATCAATAAAATATATATATTTTTTAAAATTAGCTTGCTATATTTGGTCAAACATTTAATTAACTCATCCCTAATGCCTTGACAAGGCCAGACCAAATGATTTCCCAGGTCTTACAGGGGCCACAGGCTGGATATTCCCCACTTGTGCTCTAATGGGATTGAAGGGCAAGGCATCCCCTCGCCCCAATTTCTAGCTGTGTGCTTAAGATTCTCAGGAGGAATAATAGCTTACTCCTTCATTAGCCATAACTATTCCTTGGTAAAGTAAATCAGTTACGTCAATTATGCTCTTGCCTAAAGCAGTGGGACAAAAAATAGATACATTTGGATGAGAGAAGAGGAAACGAAGGGACATTTCTGACCATGGGGTCCTGGGCAACTCAATCATGTCTCTGAATTGAGGTTTCCTAATATGAGGGCAAAGAAAGAAAGAAGGAAGGTCACTTACTGGCAAGTGAAGATGAACATGGGTTGTGCCACAACTTTTCTAAAGATCAGAACTGATTCTGATGCTTTTTCTACATCCCAGCACATTAGTTATTTGATGGAATGATTCTATTCTATTTGTGAACTGTGAAGAATAGATGGTGTAAGGTGAAGGGTGAGGAGGAATGTGATGAAGGGAGCTTAGATTAGCCATCAGCCTTACATCAGAGATAATGCCATCTTTGAGATAATGGAAAGCCACAACTGTATGCAGAGTATCTCTTAATTTCATATGGTTCAACAAGCATTTGTGGTGCAAATATCTTACTAGGCTTTCTTTGGATGGGGCCTATATTGTCAAAGTGGTAGAAAGTCACCTCTAAGAAAAGTAGGGTGTATCAGTATAATGGGCTAAGGTAGAAAAATTATTTTGAACTCATAACCTCAAAATGGAGTATCTTTTTTAGCTCTAACAACTCCATAATGGCCTAGCAGCAGAAACAGCTCTATTGACCACTGCTAACACTCATATACACTCCTAGTTTCCCATGTATTGGCCCTTGTAGGAGCCGAAACTTCCTGGAGGGGAAATGATTCCATGTATTAGAACAGGAAAATTGGAGAATATTCTGTGGTTGCTGAAAAGAAAAAGGTAATTTCAGGGGCATCAGGCAGAACTAAAAGGACAAAGGAACCAGACTAAAGAATCAAGTTGTAACAGTTTGAGCATAAAAAATAAGAAGAATATTAATATATATGAGTATTTTGTTTTTTCTATTAAATGTGTATCTGTTGTTATAGCATCTTAGAGATGTTACAATGCATTCCCAAATAGTCTGGGGAAAAATAGTAGAACCTACTAAGACCAGGAATAACTGATCAGTATTCATTGTCTCACACAAAAGTGAGATAGAAAGAGGGTCCAAGATTGAATTGACACAATGATAACCCACAGTAACCAAGTTGAGAAAGAGGTTAACAGTGTGTGGGCAAGGTTTTTAATTGTCCAGATGTCTTCAGGAAAAGAGGTAATTGCACAGACTCAACCTCTCATCTCCTAGGAAACAGAACCCTTTAGTGGCCTTACTAATCACAATAATATAGTAATTAGGAATATAAGCTTTTATAATAATGCTAACAAGCCAAGTCAGTGTCATATAATCATAGGACAAAGGTTCAGGCTGACAAGTGAAACTTAGTGTGTAGTACATATGGCATGAAATGTGTATATGATTTTTACTTTTTTAGAAAATGTATTTTTATTGACTTTAAAGAGGAAGGGAGATGGAGAGAAAGAGATAGAAGCATCAATGATAAGAGGGAATCATTGATCGACTGCTTCCTTCACATCCCCTACTGGGGATCAAACCCACAACTTGGGCATGTACCCTGACTGGAATCAAACCATGACCTCCTGGCTCAACCACTGAGCCATGTGGGCTGGGCTAAAGGCAGCATTGTTAAGGCCTCGGCACTCTAGTCCAGTTCTGGCTCCACTCTAAGAAAATAATCATTCATGGTGGAATGGAAGGGATGGCATGAAAAGCCTTGAAAGGAACAGATGGGTGCTTCTTGGCTCTGGATTCTTCCCTCTTTCCCCATCTTCCCAATACACCACGCAGAGGTAGAAAGCATCCTGCTGCATCTATGTGTGCTCCCCCAACCTTTTCCTGACTTCTAGAGTCAAAATACACCGAGATTATTACTCCCTAAACTAAGTGATACCAATTTGAAATGTTTTTTCCATTGTGTAGTTTTCCTGGGCTTGACTGGCGTCCCCAGCACTGCCCAGTGTGTGCTTGCTTGCTCTCTCCAGGTGGAATAGCAGTTTGTCTTAGGCTCTGCTTTGTACCTGCTTAGTGGAACCACAAAGGATGCCTGGCCTCATGCTGGAGCCAGGACTGCAGACCATGAACTCAAAGCCTGTGCTGTACTTTGTTTATCAAATGGAACAGTTCCACCAAAGGAACTGGGGATGCTGGCCTCAGTTCCCAGGACAAAAGATGAATCGTTTGCTTTGAGCATGTGCAGGCCTCTGTGTTGGCTCATGCTCATTAGAGGCTGGTGCTGGCATGGCACCTGCACCTCTGGGATGTGAATCACGGCTCCCACACAGGGAGGAGCCAGAAAGGCACCAGCCACCAGAAGCTTGAGACTGTTCCCCGGCTTTTCCATTGATTACTCATTTATTCAGCAAACATTTGTTAGCTTTTTCAACTCTGGTCTGCCTATGGAATTCACCACCAGGCACAGCTCAAAGCCCACCACTTGTGTGATTTTCTCACACTGCCCTCTCCCTGGCTTGTTTTGATTTGTTGTCCCTGGCTCTCTTTCCTCTTCCCTGGCTCTCTGCTCCCTTGGTCCTGTGCTGTTGCTCCTGATAGTGGTGGTTCCAGGACCCTCTTGCTTTGAGAGACTGCCTAGACACACTTGGCCTGCCCTACCCACAGCTCTCCCAGGACGGTGATTTGCCTTTCATTGTCTGGCTTTTTTTGTGGCTATGGAAACAAAATGGGCTTGGCTGAGCCTTCAGGATTTTCTAGGCAGCGGAGGAGACAGATAACTCCACAGCCAGGCATTGTGTTAGGAACTGGGTTGTGGGTGGGAGGAGTTAGGACTAGAACGATTTATTCACTAAAAAACCCCCCACAAAAACAGACAAGTTTAAAAATATGCAAAATGTGTAGTCTGTCAGATGTTAAGAGTGCTTTAAAGAAAATGTATATAAGGGGAATAGAGGGTATTAAAGTAGGAGTAGTAGGGGTAGTGATTTAAAATAGGGGACTTAGAAAAAGTCTTACTCTCCAGTGATTGCTTAGGAGGAAGATGCTTTAAACAAAGGGAAAGGTAAAAACAAAGCTCTGAGGTGAGAGCTTGCCTGGATATTGGAGAAGAGTGGGAAGGGTAGTGTGAGTAATGGAAGGGGAGGGGAAGAGGAGCCTTGAGCTCAACCATGCAGTGTGTGGCCGGAGTGTGCAGGGCTTTGCAGACCTTCATGAAAACTTCAGCTTTCTTTGCCAGTGGGGCACTCCCATGCATAGAGACGGACACTCACTCGGTGCACTGCATGTGGCCGTCTCACTTGGTGGTGGTGAACCCGGGGCCATGCCCAGGCTAATGGGCAATAGCCAGGTCTCTCAGGGGAGCTGAGTCTGGAAGTGAGTTTTCCAAGCAGAGGGACTAGCATGAGCGAGGTCTGGTATGTGTGACATCACATCCTCAGAGAAAGGAGCACGGTTTGCTTTGGCTTGAGACAGCAGTGGGAGAGGGGAGCAGGCAGGGAGCCTAAAAGAGACTGGTGAGGCAGGGGATCCCAGTTCAGAAGGGCCTTATATGATGCAGTAATGGGGTTCGATTTAATCCTATAGTCATTGAAGACCACAGGAAGTTTTCACATAGGGAAGTGTGACATATTCCTCTTGAAACAAAATAATTTTCACTCATATGCCTCAGTTTCCACATCATCTAACAGTGGGTAGGCTCAGAATCTAGCCAAAGAAGAGCTAGAACTGAGTTCTCACTCATCACACAACCCTAACTTTCCTCATCTGTAAAGTGGGGATTTTATCTGCTTTATTTACTTCACCAGGCTTCCCGAGGGAATGAATGAGATAAAGTATACAAGACTATTGCAGTCGGCAGCATGCCCTTTATGCCATGACTCAAGAATAGCACAGGTGAAGTTGGCAAAAGAGTGGGCAGCCTGCTCAAGTAGGAAACCTATGGCTCTGGACTTGGACATCAGTTGGAATCTTGGCTCCACCATACACTGGCTGTGTGACCTTTACCATGTGCTGGACCACTTGGAGCCTCAGTTTTCCCATCAGCAAAATGGGTTAATTTTTACTTCCCAGGATTGTTGTGTAGATGGGAAAGAATGTGTATGAAATACCTAGCCCTGTGCATGGTTCAGAGGGAAGCTCAGTAATTGATACTTATTTTTCTGAGAGTGATTATGGTGAATGCGATTGGATGGATACTTATGACAGCCCTACTGTGGGCAAGTCTCTGTGCTTGGTGCTGCTAAAACAGCGTGACTTATGCTGGTAGGATGTGCGTCTGAATCTTAGCTGCTTCTTTAGTAAGGAGGATGGGTTTGTACTGATCCATCACCTTACCTAGATCCGTTTATGCCGTGGCATGCTGTATATCTGTGGTTGGAGGCACACTCAGGGCCTGTGAAGAAAGTGTAGCTAATGGGCCCTCAGTAGCACTTGGCTCATGGCTGACACGATGTAATCAGGGCCTGTGAAGAAAGTGTAGCTAATGGGCCACCAGCACTTGGCTCATGGCTGACACGATGTAACCTCTAGGCCAGTGATGGCGAACCTATGACACGCGTGTCACAGGTAATACGCGAACTCAATTTTTGGTTGATTTTTCTTTGTTAAATGGCATTTAAATATATAAAATAAATATCAAAAATATAAGTCTTTGTTTTACTATGGTTGCAAATATCAAAAAATTTCTATATGTGACACGGCACCAGAGTTAAGTTAGGGTTTTTCAAAATGCTGACACGCCGAGCTCAAAAGGTTCGCCATCACTGCTAGGCTCTGCCCAACTAAGCTAACAGGCTGCAGCCCGAGTTATACTGAATCATACAGGCTAAAGGGAGATGGAGGCTGAAACATGGATTCATGTTTCATAACTAGCTGATAATTTTATGAGGGGAAAACAGCTGATTTTGTCTGAATTAAGCAGAACAATTATCTACATTGATTGAATTCTTCATATAACTTCTCATCTCCCTGCTCTGTTTTGTTTCAGAGCACACAGCTTCACATTTAAAAGAGAGAGAGAAAAATTACTGACCAGCTGTACTTTCTCATTTGGCAAATGCCCAGCCTTTTATTCAGGATTTGACAGAATATGATCTCTCATTTAACTGCTTCCTAATACTGCCCCTGGGCCTGACTGAATTGAATCAGACCCGGTGCAATCATTATCTTGGGTGAAGAGTCATACCTACAGTTCTTCCTAGAGACTGTTCAGTGCAACCACATTAGACCCCCAGAAAAACAATCAGAAAGTAGCACACTTGCCAAGTGGAAACCAGGCTTACTGCTGTTTCCAACAGGACTGCCTCACTTCTGCCTTTTAACAGTTCTCCACAGTCATCAGCCATTCATTCATTCATTCAATAATTAATTAAGTGCCTAGCTAGCATGGTGCAAATGCAAGTGGTTTAATCTATGATCTCTTCCTTCAGGGAACTTACAATTTAGTGGAGGAGATAAGGTGTACACAAATAACTCGGTTCTCACATAGGAGCACATAAATGGATGACAAATAGTAAGCGTAGGATTTGAGAGCAGGGTAAGTTAACTTTTGTCAGGAGTTATTTCATGGAGCAGATAGAATATTTTGGGTGGTGAGTTGAAGGAGTGGGGTAGGCAGCAATCAAGATGAGGGGGAGTATTCCAAGCTTGAGTGATGGGAGCAATAAGAATGCTGTGTTCAATAATTGCTTTTTGAATTGAATTGAAATAAGTATCATTTGGAGTAATGTAACAGCAGTCCAACAGCTTGAAACTTTTAAAGAGGCTGCATAGAGGGAGACAGTTAGGAAGCCAATACAATAATCCAGGTGAGAGAGAAGGGGATTTAGATGAAGGTGGTAGTAATGAAGACGGTGAAAAAGGGTGGGATTCTAGACATATTTTAGACTTTCCAGCCTCATATTAACTTCCACATGTTACCTTCCTAGAAGATCCCTGGCTTTCAGATTAGAAAAAAGATACTCTTTAGGGAAATTTCGCTCTATGTGTGACCAGAATATCTTCCCTCACCTTACTCATGGCATGGCTGCCTTTGGAGGTATGGCTCTGTCCTATTTGTAGCTGTGTTCCCTTAGGGTGATAGTATGAGAAAACACCACAATATGAGAAAACTGAGGCCTAGGGATACTCGAGTCAAGTCCCTCATTTTATAGATGAGGAAACCAAGGCTCAGAGAGTGGTGAACTGGCTTGCCTAAGACTTGACAGGCAGTTAGAGAGGGGCTGAAATCGGGTGTCCAGTGGTCTTCCTAAATCACCACTCCCTGCTCCATATAGAAGACAAGGTGTTCTTCCCCCTTGTGGCAGAGACTGGGTAGTTGCACCCCAAACTCTTTTCCTCTTGCTCAAACTTTTCTACACTTCCCAGTTCCTCTTGCAGTCAGATGTGGTCATGTGACCAAGTTCTGGCCAGTGGAATATGGGTGGAAGTAGGAATGCTCCCTCTCAAATCTGGCTTATAAAAACCTCCCTGAACAAGCCATTTTCTAACAAGATGTGGATACCCAGGGCAACCTTGAAAGCAATGTATTAGAGATGGCAGAACATCCATTATCATGGATTCTTGAATGACTTTATGGAGCAGATAGTCCAACATCACCCTTCTACCCCTGATAATGAATTCTATTGTGCTAACCCATTGAGATTTTTGGATTTATTTGTAAAGATAGGTAATGTTATCTTAACTAATTATATCATGTCACCTTAAATCTAGAGAGAGAGGGACTTAAAGAAGACCATCTGGAGAGATTAATATCCATTCCCTGAAGTTGGTAGACACTGTGGAGTTGGGTTTGACCCTTGTCCCAGAAATCTGCAGACAAGATTGGCACAGAGCAAGGATGGATGGGTTGAGATTGGCCTGTACTCCAGAATTTGTCATGGCAAAAGGAATGTGGACCAGATACTGGTCATGCAGGAGAGAAAACTTTCCTGGAGCTATTTTGACTTCTGCTCAAGTTGACTTCAGGGCAAGAATACATTGATGATGAAGATAATGTCTGGATGGTAGGGACAACCATAAACCCTGAGGCAGAGGCAGGAGCAACAGCAGAGGAACCAATGGCATGCCTACATCATTGGAGACACAGGTCAGAGGAACCCAGATGGGGAACCTCCTGAGAATCCTGAAAACACAAAGAAAGTCAAATTTAAATATTAGCTAGGCAAGAGCAAGATCTCAAGACCCTTCTGGATAAGTAAGAGCTCTCTGAGTCCTTTCCCCCTCTCCCTTCTTGCTATTCCTACTCCAAAGGGAAAGAGGAGCGAAGCCAATCACATCCCCTTTTCTAATGCAAGAGGTTTGCCTACCATAGGTTTCTAGATGGTGGAGAAATGGAAAAGAGACTTAAGTATGAATGAAGATAGAAGTGTGGATTGGAGTAGAAACTCGACACTCTCAATGGAGTTTGTATTTTAACACTTAAAATTACAAAATTATACTTAGTTTTCTGAGATGGATGAAAACTATCAGAGGGCCTGCCAGTGTTTCCATCCAGTGGAAGAGGCAAAAACTCTCTGATGGTAAACTTTTCAGGAGCAGTGGGAATAAAGAATAAAGGTGATTCATTCATCAAGTGATGCTTATTGGAGGTGACGTGAGTGGTTCCAAGCAACATGATAAGTCTAGATAGGAGTAAGGGCTGGGTGCTAGGGGAGCAGATGGGAGGGGCACTGAATCCAGATTTCTGGAAATGACACCAAGGGTGGAACCTCAGGGAGCAAGCAGGCTTTGAGGTGGAGAAAGACTATCTTATGCAGATAGAAGAGCGAGATTGGAAAAAAAAAACACCCCCCAAAAACTGAAAAATAACTGGAACACGAGAAGTGGGGTGGTGCAGAGGCCAAAGTAGGAAGCCTGCTGCCATAAACACGTTAGAACTTTGGATCAACCTGGGGGGCCCTAGGAACCCCTGGGAGGTGTTTGAGCAGAGAAATGACATGATCAGAGTTGTGTTTTAGAAAAATCACTGTGCTGTTATGGAGAACTGATCAGGATGGGGTAGAGGTTAGGAGACAGATTAGGAGGCTACACTGGTGTGTGATATTTCTCAGCAGTGCTCTACAGCTGAGGTGTAAGATGCTTAGAGTTATCTAGGGTCAATAATTGGTTCAAGAGGTGTGTTGTAAGGATGAGGGACATGGGATCCTGTCAACTCCTACCGCTGTATATTAGGGGATGGAAAACTATGGCCCATAGGCAAAATCCATTCTACTGCCAGTGTTTGTGTAGCTCAGAAGATAATAATAGTTTTTACATTTTTAAACGGTTGAAAAAACTAGAAAATTCTTTTCTTTTATGAAAATTATGTAAAATTCAAATTTTATTGCCTATAATTAAGTTTTATTGGGGCCCAACCACACTTATTTGTTTTTATATTATCTATGACTGCCTTTATGTTTCAATGGCAGAGGTCAGTAATTGTGACACAGATGTATGGCCTGCAAAGCTTGAAATGTTTACTCTGTGGGCCCTTACAGAAAGTGTGCTGACCCTGCCCTATATCTTCCATCTCTACTTAAAACATTTCTTCTTTCACCTTCCTGCCTTAACTTGTTGGAATCAACCTTGGCTTAATATTGGACTCACCTGGGGATCTTAAAAGTTTCTGATGCCTAGGACTCACTTCTGAGAGATTCTGATTTAATTGCTCTTGGCATATGGCCTGAACAGTGGGATGTTTAAATACTCATCAGGTGATTCTCATGTGTATCCAAGCTTGAGGACCCCCTGCCCTCCATAACTGAAACCTGCCCCTGAAGGTATCTCTCAAGTGCATACTGTTTTGTTCTACATCTCACACACCTCCAGGCAGGATATGGGCTAGAGTCCTTCTTGCTTTCAGACCATTAGTTGTTTACATCGTTGTCCAGTTTTTTGCAAATGAGGGAGCAACTTGGAGATTAGAAAATGACAATATAGCCCAGCCAGTGTGGCTCAGTGGTTGAGTGTTGACCTATGAACCAAGAGGTCATGGTTTGATTCCTGGTCAGGGCACATACCCGGGTTGCAGGCTTGATCTCCAGTGTGGGGCATACAGGAGGCGGCTGATCAATGACTCTCTCTCTTCATTGATGTTACTATCTTTCTCTCTCTCCCTTCCTCTCTCTGAAATCAATAAAAACATATTAAAGAAAAGAAAATGACAATATAAGGTTATAGAGGTTAGCAGTATGTGCCTTAAAGAGTATTTCCTACCAACATTCCTTTACAATACCTACCTTAAGTTTACTCTTAGCTGCCTGGTTCTCATCCTTCATTGTTGTTCATCCAGTGAGTTGGCAAGGAGCTAATGGGTTCTCATCCTTCATTGTTGTTCATCCAGTGAGGTGGCAAGGAGCTAACCAAGGTATGTGAACTTGACCAGAATTGAACTACAAGCTACTTTATCTAGTAACTAAGATGCCAAAGTTAGTGCCAGCAGAAGGTTGCAAGCAAAAGACATATGGGCCACTTACAATTGGTTATTGGTCAAGATAGGACAAAAAGGAGTAAACCTTCCTCCTTTTGATTTTAGGATGGTAACTATAACTCATGCTATTAAGGTGATGGTCAACATTGTTCTGTTGGAGCCACATACTCTTTGAGGATGAATCGCTGAGGGGAAAGGGTAGGATAGCTGCTGTCATGGACTCATCCAAGGGGAATGGTGAATGTTGGGTCTGGAATCAGGGTGGATTCTCCTGACAACTTCTGATAAGCTCATATATCACAATTCTCACCAAAAAGCAGGGAATGAAATCTGAAGCTTTCATGTGATCATGATGAAAGAATATTTTATTGTTTGTTAACTCTACAGGGTTGGAGAATGTTGAAGATGAGACAGAGGTAGATTTACAGTTGCTGGATTACAATATCAGTTGGATTTACATCTTTACCTGGGCCCTGGCTAGTTAGAACATTGTTTGGGAAGGAGTGGAATTTGGAAAATCTGGTTCTCCAAACTACTCTAGGAGATACCCCACCACTCTTTTCCTATCAGAAAAAATTGGCATTTGCATTCATTCTCAGTGGCAGAGAACACTGGTTGTCCCTAATACCCTTTCTCCATTTCTTCAAAAGAAATAGAACTCCTGTCCTGGCCACGTGGCTAAGTGGTTAGAGCATTGGCCTCGGACTAAGGGATCACAGGTTCAATTCTGGTCAAGTTCACATACCTTAGTTGCAGGTTCGTTCCTGGCCTCCAGTTGAGGCACAACCAATCGATGTGTCTCCCTCACATTAAAGTTTCTTTCTCTGTCTCTCCCCATCCCTTACACTCTCTCTAAAAACCAATGGGGAAAAACATCCTTGGGTTCCTTGGGTAATTTTTTTTGCAAGGCCTTGGCTTCCCATAATAGGATTTAAGCTCTCTTGTAGCTCAGTTGGGCCAAATGGCTAAATTCTGGCAATTGGGAAGTGAGTGACTAGTGTCATTTCCAGGAGGAGATTTTCTCTTCTCCTTTTTTCTTCTTACTGGTTAGAATTCAGATGTTTGCTTGGACCAGATCCATCTACTGAACCATTAGGAGCTTATTGGACATGATAGAACATCCTGATGACAGCCATGGATTGCCCTACTAGCCCTGGGCCACCTACTAGGACTTTTACAGGAGAAAAATATACTCCATCTTATTTAAAACATTGTTATTAGAGGTTTTGTTACTCTTAGCTGCCTGGTTCTCATCCTTCATTGTTGTTCACCCAGTGAGGTGTCAAGGAGCTAATGGTTTTATCTAGTAACCTGCTTTCTGAGTTTTGGTCTCTATTCTTGGGAATTTGGCTTCTGCTGGTTAAGAGGTCTTGGTAACCAAATGCAAGATTTTTTTTCATCAGGGGTAGGGATGGGTCCATTTAATTGAAGTTGAGATTGCCACCACGCCATGTTATGCTCCTTACACCATTTGGAAATAGAAAAGGTAGTGATGAAGTTGTCTGGGATGAATCAAGGAGAAAGCAGGTGGCTACCACATAAAGAAATCAGATGTAATGTTAGGAAGCCCTTATTGTGCCATGCCAAGCTGTCGAGGTTAATGTGTAATTGCATATCCCATCTGTAGGAAAGACCCATCAAGGGATCAGATCCCTTAGAAGAGTCCCTCCTACTGTCATGACAGCACCTCAGCTAGCTCTGTCAGAGGTCGGGTCAAAGGTCAGAGGAACATGCAGTGGATAGTAGAGGTGCTGATGAGCCATAAACACCAGCTATAGTTTTAGGGGCAGCTGGGGAGATGACATTACATCCTCTGCTTACCTCTTCTTATTGTATAATACAAAAAAGGGGGTTTTCTTTTATTTTTCTCTATCCCTCTCAGGTTACTTGGGATTGTTCATCATTTAATCTGGAAGTGCAGACCAAGAGATGGACCTTGAGACCTGTGTGTGTGTGTGTGTGTGTGTGTGTGTGTGTGTGTGTGTGTGTGTTCGGGCAGCCACCAAGCAGTGCACCAAGGTAGCAATTTCTTTTTACTTGCCAATTAGTCTTTCCTGACCCTTTCCCACCCCTTCTGGTAACAGTTGCTATGCCCCTGAAACTATTCCAGGGTAGGCCTCCAGATAGTACCCCATTCCCTGACTCCAGGAATAAGTTAAGCCAATTGTAGTCTCTCTCCTGGAATTTCTAAACTCGAGCCAAGATACAGAAGGATGGAAGGCTGTCAGAGCAGAATCACTCCATGGTAATGACCCTGAGTGAAGGACTGGCGGTGTTGTGGTTGGGATTTCCAGAACTTCTTTGGTTTGTGTCTTCCCTTGGCCTGACAGTTCAGTTCTTTCTGCAATTTTGTAAATAATCTCAGGCTCCTTTCAGTTTTGAAATTTACATTAGCCAGAGTAATTTTCTGTTGCTTGCACCAAAGAACACAGAATCCAGGCATTACAAAGTGAGCATGAGTGGCACACCTGTTCTCTCAAGTTCAGTTATGCTCACTTTACAGAAAAGGGAAGACACATATCTGTCCAAGGCCACCCAAAAATTGGGAAGCCAGCACTAGAACCAGATCATTTGAGTCTTTGTTCAGTACTCTTTGAACTTGTCTATATTATGCTCTGCTTCCTCTAATAAAAACACAAGCTGTTTGTCTTTTTCTTCAAAGCAAAGTGAATATAAACATGATGGTACAGGTTATGAAACAAGAGAATGTGTGAAGCATTTTTGTCCACATTGACTCAGAAGCAAATGGGCAACAAATTTGAAAACAAGAAAAAAAGAAAATAAAACCTTCAAGCATTGATTAAAGACAGAACAAATTGTCCCCAAAGTTTCCAATGTAAAACAAGACAAATCCTAAAAATTAAGTTGATGAGCATATACAGCAATATAATTTTTTCTTAATTAAACTGACAAAGATCCCCAGTTCCACATAAATCAACAAAAAACAATAAACCTACAGCTCAAAGGAAGGACATTAAGAGTTGCTGAAAGGGGAATATAAGAAAAATGTAATAAAATAATCCATGCGTTGCTGACTTGTTTTCCTTGGAGTACGTGATTGGTGGGGGGTGGGGAGGATAAGTGAGGAGGAAGAGGGATAGCAGGTTGTACAAGTTAATTTCTAGGGTTGGAGTGGAACATATGTTGTCTTGAAGATACATCAGACAGGCACAGGGCTGCCTTCTTCCACCTTTTGAATAAAAGAAGCATACAATTAAAATAAAGATTAAAAGAGTATTGGTTCTTGAATTGGGGGAGAGTCTCCTGATGGATTTTCTGTTGATACATTGCACAAGGATAGATGTGCTCCTCTAATTTTGTGTAAAGTGAATTTTTACAAATTCAAACCACTTTTGCATTTACTATATATAAGAAATGGCTTATATACAACTGTATATAAGAAATGCATATACAATACATAGGCCAGCTGTACTCACAGAGGTCATTGGCAATCAACAATGGTAGTGATTCCCATGAGCTAGTTATGGCATCTGAATCCTTTTCAACATAGCTTCTAGGTAGCCATACCAGCCAATCAGAGTGAGCCCATGAGGTAAAATCTGTTTGCCATCTCTGGACTGGTTAGAAGGATAGGCTTTGGAGGCAGATGGGTCAGGATTTACAATATCCTTGCCTGCTATGTAGCCTTGGGCAGATAATTGAACTGCTCTGAACTGATTGGTAAAAATGGAGTATATGTTGTCTTGAAGTTTAAAGAAATATATGTGCACCTTGATCATATTTTGAGCTTTTACTTTATGTCTTTTCCTGACTATATTTCTCCTTCTGTCTCCCTGCCTCCCACCCACTGGAGCACAGTGCAATATCCAAGGGAACTGTGTGGTGGGAAAGGAAGGCAGAGCTGCCTGCAGACACGTTCACAAACAGAAGCCTATCAGAGAATATAGAGGGCCAAGAGGAGGTAGAAGCGGGAAGAGGAAATGTGGAAGAAACAAAGTGGTTAGAAAAAGCAAGAAGAAGGGTGGCTTTCCTCAGACTAATTCCTTGAGAGGGTCTGCATGTCTCTGGGCATCAAGAACTCAGCTTCTACTTCCTGGTATGACCCAGAGGACATGGCTGTAGGTATGTGAGGCTCTAGTCCGGGTTCCCTGCCTTGGTAGAGGGATCTGGGCCCCATGTGGTACATCTCCCAAGATGGAGTGAGCCACTGCATCTAAAAGGCCATTCCAGCTGGCACAGTGCAAGTTCCCGAGGGAGTCTGTGTGCACAGGGGACCCAGGCCGGAGGCCCAGGACCTTGGCACCTAGTACATTGGCCTCTTGGTTGGAAAAGCCCAAAGGATGACTGGTTGGATAAAAAAATCAAAATTAAATTAGTTTTTAGAAAATAAAAAGTTGCAATATTTTTTGTACCTTTGAGTTTGAACTGAGATCCATACCTACTACCCAGTAAAACCAATTTTTTTTCTCTTTATCTGAATTATTCTCCTACCCCAGTCCAGACCCATTTACTCCCTTCCCTGCTGTGGGAGAGAGAGAAGTTGGGGCTTTCCTATCAGCTCCTTTGCTGGTAGGCACCAAGGGTCTGGATAAGGCTGCATCTCCAAGTGACCACAGCTCCTCCTTCACCAGGCTACAATCACACTACTCCCTTTGCCTCTTCAGGCCTCACAATGGGAATGGCTTCCCCCTGCTGTTAGTATCTGGGAGCTCAATACCCTTTGTGGAGCTAACCAGTCCTGTCCTCTGAGGGAGTCCTTTCATGAAATTCTCATTTGAAATATCTGAGTAGAATTGTTTCCTGCTAGGACCTTGACTGATAACATAAGCAAGGTTATTCTCTGGGTTGTTTTCCCAGCAGTGGGAATGGTTACAGCGATCTGGTCACTTTGTCCACCTCGGGTTCTGTCAGGATCCACAGCTCCTATCAGTCAGTGTGAATGCCAATTGAGACTGTGGGCCATCTATGCTGGCACGGGCCAGCAGGCTCAGTTAAAGGTTAGGAACATGCATACCAGGGCCTTAAAAGGTGCTGCCATCACTCTGACCTGGGTTCAAGTTTCATTTCTACTTATGATTTACTCGCACATGGATAATTTAAATAACCTCTAGGGGTATTCATTTCTTCATCTGTAATGTATGCTTGATAATAAGCCTGTGGTGAGAAAAACAAGGTGATGAAAAGTGGTTTTCATGCATGTATTAACCTGAGTATGTAAATTTGGTCAGAGTTGCTCTTGGGCATCAGCTGTCAGGTCAAGCCTTGTTTCCCTGCCTTAGCTTTCTGCTCTAAGCCTAAGACTGCAGGCTCTCCCATCCTGGGAATGCCAAGTGTAGTGTGAAACTGGTAGTTCAAAGCCCTTGTCTTATCTGGCCAGGACGGAAACGTCCAGAAACAGAGAATGGGTTGGATTCTAGGTGGTTACTTTCTGGGTGGTTGATTTCTGAGGCAAAATGGAAGGCTGCTCAGGCATGATGGATTCATCAATTTTGATATCTCAAAAGCCCTTTTATAGATTGCTTGATGAGATCTCAGGCCTCTAACCACTTTGAAGAAACAATACAGCTTTAATCCCCATTGCTATGCAAATGACCTACAGCCTAGCCTGTCCTGAGGGGGGTGTGGAGGTGGGGGTGGGGCTGTGATGGCGATCTGGTGGAGAGGATTGGGTACTAGGTGGTTGGAGGGCTGGGGATGAAGAGGTGATGGGCAGTTTCTCTAGGAATGTCTCGAAGTAAAATCTTTGAGGAAAGCTAACTTTAGGCTTCTTTAGAATAATGTAGCTTCTCTGGCAAAATCTTTACTGTCAGGAATAGGAATCTAGGTAGTGATTTTTACACCAGGCTTAACATTGGAATCATCATCTCTGGGTCCCACCTGTAGAGATTGTGGTTTAATTTATTTGGAGTGGGGTCTGAGCATATGAATTTTTCAGATCTTCCCAAATGATTCCAATTGCAGCCAGAATGAACCACTGGTCAGGATATTAAAATGTCTTTCTAAGTTTGGGAGTGAAAGTCTCAGGTGTGGTATTTAGGGACTCATCAATTGGGAGAGACCAACATTGAAAACTTACAATGTCCTTTAATCCCCACAACAATCGCATGACATTGCCATCCCCACAGTGAAGATGAAGAAACAGACTCAAAGGTTAATACCCACAAGGTCACAGTCCTGGTAATTGGCAGAGCTGGGATTGGAACCCATGTCTTTCTGATTCCTTGGCTACATCCCCTGAATGTCTTTTAAAAATCCCTTTAAAGTTAATTCATTCTTTGCAGGCAAGCCTGAAGTCTCAGGGTTTTTTTTTTTTTTTTAAATGTTTGTTATTTATTTTTTGGTAAATTAGAAGACCAGAAAAAAAATTAGTTACATACTCAAGATTCTCTTGTGACAGGCTCATAATTTTAAAATAATCTAACTTCGTTTAATAAACCACTGTGTCTTTCTTTTCCCCAGTTTGTGTTTGATCAGAGGTGTCCTGCCTTTGATCATATGGTACATAGACATTGTGGAATGTGTATGCTTGAAAATAAGTTCTTCACAATGAAAAACATGTAAGATCCTCTCCTTCATTCTGAGGCAGTCAGGGAGTCCAAAAAGGACTCAAGAACCTGTTCTTTCCTCACATGCTTGTGTGTGTATGTGTGTGTATGTATGTGTGTACTCATGTGCTCTGACATCCATTGTGAAGGGGAGTAGGGGAGGTGGTGGTGGTGCTTGAGATGATGAGCAGCCAGAGGGCAGAAGTTAAACATTCCCCCACAACCCATACATCCCATCATAATACCAGAACAACTCAGTTCACTGGAATATTCTGTAAAGGGAAGTCTGAGGAACTGAGGAGTTAAAGATTATAAGCTGGAACACATGGGTTAGCATTCTTGCTCTGGTACAGCTGCATGACCATAATACATCTGGCATTGTCCAAGCGTCAGCTGTCTTACATGTACAGCAGTGATTTAAGCATGAAGAACAACAGGAAAACTAGGTCTCAGAAATGTAGAAAGGTATAGCTAGTATAGTGCCTCCCATACGGTAGGAATTCAATAATTGTTAAGCAATCTTAAGTATTGGAAATCTTGAAGCTTTGCTTTTGTTGACTAATAATAGGGCAAGGTGTGGGGGTAATAATGTTCTTTGGTGGACTGGGGAAATTATTTCAAGGGCGGAGAAGCTGGAATGTGCCTGGAAGAATGAGTGAAATTCAGGTAAAACCTTCTTTTGAACTTTAGCTCTGCCCTTCACTAGCCACTTGTGCATCACTGACTCATCCTTTAATCTTTCTTGCCTCGTTTCTCAAGGTGAAATGGGGTACAATGAGCTCTTAGTCCACAAACAGAGCTTGTGTGAAGGTCCTAAGAGATGCTGTTTGCACAGTATCTGGTAAACTGTAAAGCCCCATAGAAGTGTGACTTGTCATGCATGTCAGTGGAGATGGGAAAGTGGAATTGAGGCAGCACAAAGGGCTTTTTTTTTTTTTTTTAACCCGAATCCCTTGAAACCACATCAAAAATTTTCTGTATGTGACATGGCACCAAAGTTAAATTAGGGTTTTTCAAAATGCTGGCATGCCGACCTCAAAAGGTTCGCCATCACTGGCCTACACTGTCCAGTGCCCTTCATCGCTGGCTTTGTTCAGGTCTCTGTCTTGTAGTCTCCCCACCCAACCACCCACCCATCAACCCAGTAGACTGTAAGGTCCTAGAGTACAGTGACTACCTTATATTATGAAATAATATTTTCTCCTGATCAGGGTCCTGACATAACTGTTTGCATTTCAAGTTTGTGTTTCTGTTTCCTTCATGGGAAGAAATGTCTTGATTTAGGGGCTTATTTAACACCAGCCAAGATCGAATGCTTGACAAGTGCTAAGGGAACAACTCATGCCTTTGCTGGGTCTTGCCTGTAACCTCTTCAGTCTTTGGGACAGGCAAGCCAGGCAGGGAGGACTGGGAGGAGGAAGCCCTTAGTGATCATTAGTTACTCCATTATCCTCTTCTGCTTGGAGGGGATTTTCAAACACAGAGGATGGCTGAGCTGTGGTCTGTGTGTTGGCACTCCTGCTTCTAGGCTACTCCTTGATTTGAACTGGTTTCTGGCATTGTAGCTGGAGTAAAGTCTCCTTCATGTCTGCTTCCCTCCTGCCCAGCTCCCTCCTTGGATTTACTAGCCCCCAGCACAGTCTCTGGTACTCAATAGTGAATGAGGGAGTGAAAAACAAGTGAGTGAATGTATGCCTGCCCTTTTTGCTGGGGGCTCTCAGAGGACTGGGCTCCTAGGATTTACTGCCTTCTTGTTCAGAGCTCTTCTTCATCAACATGTAGATTCTTAGCAGGAGCTCAGCCCCAGCAGGAGCTGCCTTAGTTAGAACTACTTGTTACTCACCTCTCTCGGCTCAGATTAACAGCCTTTGTCACCTGCTGCCACAGTCTGGTCACTGTGGCCAGCCTGTCAAGTCCTACCAGGTTGAGGAGCTTGATCTCACTGAGAGATGTCAAACTGATTATCCAGTGGGCCTTTGCTAGGACAGGGAGGGTGCTTTCATTTAAAATGACAACTTGGGACCAACATTGGAAGCAAAACCAAACCTGGCAGTCAAACTGGGATTTTGAGCAAATGTGGGTGAGAAATCTCAACTCTAAGCAGAACTCTGACCCTGGCCTTCATTAGCTTGTGTGACTTGGGCAAATTTCTGATCATCTCTGGGCCTCAGTTTCCCATTCTTCAAATTTAGGGGAATGAAATACATGATTTCTAAGGTCTCTCCTGGTATTTATTCTCTGCACTGCTCTGCTGCTATACTTGCCAGACAAATGTTGCCTTGCTGGCTGCTAACCACCAGTGCTCTATCTGGGGCCCAGACACTGGGAATAATGCCTGCAGCACCCTGTGGGAAGCCATTCCTTGCCTGAGTACACTCTCTGTCCACTGATGGGGGCCATGGACATCTGTATTCCCTGTGCCATTCTCGCAACTCAGCATTAGCCCTCTTCTTCAAGGACTAAATGCTCTTGAAGGAGAATCATTTCAGGGACAGAGGCTGAGTCAAGCTGGGAAGGTGACTAGTGTACAAAACAGAGCTGGGCTTGGAGGAGAGTTAGGGTTTCCCTCACCTGTACGCGACCTCAGTTCCTTCATCTTTCCTACAACACAAGGGGGCTAGTGAAGACCAAAATCCAGCTCTTGTGTTTTTTTTCTTCCTAGATACTAGTACTTTGGCACAGACTGGGCTACATTCCGAGCATACTTTTGAATTGAAATAGCATTTGGCAACAATTCTTGTATAAGTGATGGCATTGACATTATATCTCTGTTAGAGTAATTTACTCCCCACAGTAATTTTGACTTAGCTTGTTCTATACAGAGGGTTATTTTAATCATTCTTTCAGTTGTTATTGATGAGAGCTCTTGGAAAAAGATTAGAAGATTAGTTTAAAATTATCTCCAGCAAATTTAAAACAATAACAGGGATGAGAATATAGCTTAAAAGAAATCAAGGGCTGTCATAGATGTATTAAAAGACTATTACTTGATGAAATGGGGACATACTGGTAGCACTAATGGCCAAGCTTGGATACACCCTCTCTCACTCGACTTGCACCTGAGGTTGACCCTCATCCTCCCACCGCTCCTGTCCATTAGTGGTGCTCATCTCTGCATTTGTGCCTCTGTTCATGCTCTCCCCATTTCCTGCCATGCTTGTTCCACTCAGAGCTCTTTAGTCCAAAGAGTCCTTTTCATCCCCACCCTGGAAGCTTTCTTTAGAACCTGTGTCTCTACCTTCAACTGACAGACTATTGTTATCTGTGAAAGTATCAATTATTTTATTTTTTATTTATTTATTTTTTAAAAAATATATTTTATTGATTTTTTACAGAGAGGAAGGGAGAGGGATAGAGAGTTAGAAACATCGATGAGAGAGAAACATCAATCAGCTGCCTCCTGCACATCTCCTACTGGGGATGTGCCCGCAACCCAGGTACATGCCCTTGACTGGAATCGAACCTGGGACCTTTCAGTCCGCAGGCCGACGCTCTATCCACTGAGCCACACTGGTTTCGGCTAGTATCAATTATTTTAGGAGGGATTTCCATTGTTTTCCCAATGTGCTAATAGTTCTTCTGAGAAAGAAAGGGGAACAGTTTATCAATATATTCCTTTGGGAATGTTGAGTTAAAGGTAAAAACGTGTGTGTGTGTGTGTGTGTGTGTGTGTGTGTGTGTGTATGTGTGTTTTGCAGGACTTATCAGAGCCTTTAGTATACTATTAAACTTTTATCTCCCAATAGGGAGACATAATGCACAGCTTTTTTCCAAAGTCCCTTGATTTACTTCTAGTAAAGGGGGTGTTTAATGTAAGGATACATGGGAGAATAAGAAAAATATTCTCACATGTATAGTAGAGTTCACATGTTGCTCACATGTATAGTAGAGTTCATGGACTGGTATCTTCTCATAAACAGGACTCATATACTTGCTGGAATATACTCCTGTGCTACTACAATGACCAATACTCTATGCATTCCCAACTCAAATTCATGAAGCAGCTTATCTATTTGAATCAGCTAATAACTACTGTCCTTGGTTGGGCAGTCTTGTGCCACCTCACGCCAGGGTTACTAAAAAGAATGTGAATGTGCTGCCCTTTGGTCTCTAATAAAAATCACTGGTTGTCTCTGTGCAAAGTCAACTTCAGCACCACTTCCCTGGAGCAAGGACTGGGGTCAGGTAGCTTTGTCTGGAGGGGAAGCTGGAACAGGCGGTCTAATGAGTGACATATCTAGGGTAGTTCGCTTGTTGAGCACAATTCATATACCTCTAATTTAGTCTATATTCATTTCCAAAGATACCTCACCTAAGATGCTCTAGTTATTAAGTCTACGATGTGAAGCACACTCCCCACATAGTAAGAACCATGAGTCATGGGAATTAGCACATGGAGGGTCTTGGTTGTCATGGAGCCTCATGTGATCATGAAGTCCACAGTTTCTTGGTGATTTTTACACCCTAAGATATATTTTTATTGATTTCAGAGAGAGGGAAGGAAAGGAAGGGAGTGATATAAACATCAATGATGAGAGAGAATCATTGACTGTTTGCCTCCTGCATGCCCCGCACTGGGGACCGAGCCCGCAACCTAGGCATGTGCCCTGCCTGAGAATTGAACCATGACCTCCTGGTTCATAGTTCAATTCTAAACCACTGAGCAACACTGGCTGGGCCTCTTGGTGATTTTCTAAAGCAAAGGATGTCAGTCTGGGAGAGTCTGTGTATTATGGCCTCAGTGTAGAAATGCATCTCTTGTCTCCCACGCAGTGAGTGCATTGATCACTCAGTGTATGGATTAGTGGGGCATCTAGATTCTAGAAGTTTCCTATTGTGAAGCACTTTGGCATAGTCAAACACACGTTTTCAACCAAAGCAAGATATTACTCTCTAGGTTTGGAGGAAAGAAAGGTGAAATGTAATTCTCTGGGGATGAGTGCTTCACTTTGGTGCATACTGTTGGGATTTCAGAGGGTCAAATGCTTTTTTACTTTTTTACTTCCATTTGGTCTTGGCTAACTCCAGGAAAGCATGCTGCCAGAGAAAACTCAGCTGTACACCAAGGGCTCTCTTTTCAAAAACAAAGTCAACCAACCCAGCACTCAAGCTTTGTGATAGCAAACTTCTATTAGTCATGGTTTTAGAAAAGCTGGAGAATGTGGTCAAATATGTGGGTTTAAATTCATAGAGGAACTTCTAGCTCTGTTATGGGTGAAACCATCTTATGTATCACAAATCGCCTATCCCTAGTTTCTGAACATGGTAGGACCTTCAGTAGGGCTTGCGAATGAATTAGTATCACCTGCCAACAAATACCAGGTGGGACCAGGAAAGCTGAAAAAACAGCAGAAGTTGGCACAGCTGAAAAGCTGGAGAATGTGGTCAAATATGTGGGTTTAAATTCATAGAGGAACTTCAAGCTCTGTTATGAGTGAAACCATCTTATGTATCATAAATCGCCTATCCCTAGTTTCTGAACATGATAGGACCTTCAGTAGGGCTTGCGAATGAATTAGTATCACCTGCCAACAAATACCAGGTGGGACCAGGAAAGCTGAAAAAACAGCAGAAGTTGGCACAGCTGGCCAGGGGACCCAAGGCATCCACCCTGGCTGCTGTCAGTGTCCAAATTGGCTGATTTATGGATCCAGGGTTGGCTTCAGTACTGCTGAGAAGCAGTGATTCTGGTTGGTCCTCTGGGTTACATATGTGCCTGGTGGAAGCCGTACAACATATTTGAAGGTGGACATATTTATGATATGTTTAGACAGCCCTGGGATTGAATTTTTATTTTGCCACTTACTAGATATTTGACCTCAGGTTTAGTTTTTTTGCTTAAATCTTTGTGAGGCTCAATATTCTTATCTGTGAATCAGTATCATAATAATAAAGAAATTTTCCTCTGTTACTTAACAAAACCATTGAACTTACTCTGGCACACACTTTTCCCTCCACCTGCTGCCTCATTCCTTATTCTCTTTTATTAAGCAGGAAAAAATAACCAACATTCTGAAGGTGATGGAGAGGCAGTTGAAGCAAGAAGCTCACATTCTGCCTGATGTGTTTCACCTTTCCTTCTGGGTTCTTATAATTCAGTTACTGCTAGCACTGCCCTGCTAGCCTCAGGAGCATATCCCCCTCCCCTCAATCCCCTGACTTTAAATTACCCATCCCAAGCATGGCTGTCCTCATAACTCACCTTTGAAGTTTGGCTTATACATGACCCAAGCAGACATTCTATGGGAAGGTGTCTTTCCCGAGAGATTAAAAATGCTGTCTCTGATTCTCGTAGTACAGCTGCAGCAGCTGGCCTTTTCAAGCACTGCTAAATATTAGGGGACAAATAGAGGAATGGTTTCCATACTTCAGATTTATGGTTCTGCCTCTAGCGTACCCAAAGCGTTCAGCCCCTGTCCTGTGATCTTTCGTGATAACCTACACTCTAGCTGTGTGTGTGTGTGTGTGTGTGTGTGTGTGTCTGTACATGTGCGCGTGCCTGGGGCGTGGGACAGAAAGCTGGGTAATAGAAAGGGAGGGGAGGTTGGCACAACTTTGCAGGGTGAGTGCCTCAATTTTAATATCCTTGTTTCTCTTCACTTGGAGGTGACAACTAATACCTTTCTCCAAGATACATCACAACCACCTCATACTTCTAGTTTAAGAGCCAGTCCATCACATCCCCAACTAATTAAAGCTAAGAGGGACTTAACCTGGAGATGAGCTCCCACCCCTTTCACACAGGGAGGGGTCTTGCTTTGTAAGATCTGACCAGATAATGGTCGTAGCATTCATATAGTGACAATACCCCTACACAACCACTGATGTCTCTCCCACGATCTGTGACGCCGATGACAAAGGATGATACAGCAGAATCCAGAAGTGGAGTCCCGTCAGAAGAGAGCCTGGCAGGGGTTTGGGCAGATAGTCAGAGCTTCCCTGGGGAAAGCTGAGGTGGAAGGGAACCTGGACTGCTGGCGTGATATACAGTCGGGCCACCCCCAAGAGTACAGGTTGGGCTGTCTGCAGTAGGTGTGCAGGGGCTAAAAATTGTTATCCCCAAGTTAGAGGCCAGGTGTGGTACAAGCCAGACCATGCCTGGGCCCCACTTGATAGTGACAACAGGGCTTCTATAGAATTAGGAAGTCTGGTTCTTGTGGGTACAGGCTGTGACAGGGCTGACCTTGAACCTGCAAGGGCAGAGGTGGTGAGAGGCAGCTGGGTAAGGTGTGCTGTGGTAATGACGGGGACCTCTCTCTGTCTTGCTCTCAGCCCTGCATCTCCCTATCTTTCACTTGGTTCTAGCTTTCTCTTTCTTTTACTGGCTGTCTCTTAGATGCCTGTTAAAGTTGCACTTCTCTGGGACTAATCCCCAGTGATTCTGACTCAGTATTTCTGGGCTGGGGCCCAATAAACTGACATTTTAACAGTCACACCAGCTGATTCTGAAATAGGCCTATGGACCTTGATCATTACATAAAATCTAAAGCTGGATTTTATTTACTTTTATCTAAAGTGCTATTAAAACAATCTGTTCTGAAGAATGTCCATGTGCCATTGATAAATGTTGGCTAAACTTGAACTTGTTGTTGACTTTGTGACTACATCATGAGCATTAGCCAGAAGATGTAAGGAAAAGCCATAATTTAATTCTCCAGATGCCTGCATGTATAGGCATATAGTTCACAGCTCTGTGCTTATCTCTGTGCACACAGAGTTCATTTATCTTGACTCTAAGTAGCAGCATTGCTGTTCAGAAATTAAAACCCATTTCTATAAATTGATATCGGCTTCTGCCGTTCCTGACTGTGGACTGAATGAACAACTGGAAATGCTAATGTTCTTTTCTGTCATTATTGCTGCAATGTTTTTCCTGAAACCCTATAAGCCTTTGTAATATTATTATCTAACGAGGATATGAATAGCAAGTTTCCAAGATACTAAGCTAATGTCTCCGCAGGGCCTCTGAGTTTAACCATTTTTGTCTCGTGAGTGGAGCAGAAGAAATGTTTAAGGAGGCTCAGCCAACTCTTTCCAAGTACATGGTAGGCAGCATCTGATTTCCATCCACTTGCTGAAGATGGTTCTGAAGGTCAAGGCACTTCTGGGAGAAGGCCGTGTTGCTGCTGCTGGCTGAGTGTGCTGATCCTAGGTTGGCCCCAGGCTTAGTTCTGCATTATTATTATTTTTAAGGTCTCTCTGTCATTAGTTTTAGAGAAGATTTGTCATGTGATTGGAGAAAGCCAACACCACATTCTTACTCAGTGCAAGTCCTGATGTCTGGGATCTTGTTCCTGTCAGTCACTAGCCAGCTGAGTGACTGAACAAGACATTGAATCTCTTAGTCCTGGTTTTCTCATCTTTGAACTGGGATGGTTCTTGTCTTATCTTCAAAGTCTTTGAAAAGGTCAAATGAAATTGGGTGAGGGACCTTTGTGGGAAACACGCACCTGATCTAAGTTCAAACAGCACTATCATTTTAGGCCTTGTTTTTATACAAAGCCATGGTGGAAAATGCATTACAGTCTTTATATCGATGGCCAACTTTTGGAAAAGCAGTTAAAAATCAACACTATATATGTGTATATATATATATTTTACAGCTGCATAGTATTCCATGGTATAAATGTCCCATAGCTTTTTATATTTTTTTATTTTATTATTTATTTATTTTAAAATCTTTATTGTTGAAAGTATTACATATCTTGAGTTTTGAATATCAGGTAGGTCATGGGTCATGGAGTATCAACTTCACATTTCTTTCCTAGTAATTTTTCTTTCTTTTCTTGATTCTTTAGTTCTAAAATATAGGGCTTTGATTTTTCTCTACTAATTGCAGTCATTGATTTGATTTATTTGAAAATCTAGGCTTTTTTTAAATATATTTTATTGATTTTTTTACAGAGAGAAAGGGGGAGAGATAGAGAGAAACATCGATGAGAGAGAAACATTGATCAGCTGCCTTCTGCACACCCCCTACTGGGGATGTGCCTGCAACCAAGGTACATGCCCTTGACCCGAATTGAACCTGGGACCCTTCAGTCCGCAGGCTGACGCTCTATCTACTGAGCCAAACCGGTTAGGGCTCAACACTATTTTTTAAATAAAGTTTTCAAAATAAAACCAGTAGCATATGCATAGCCCATGACATGGTCAATAGGGTAGTGAAGACCTGGTGGGTGGGTAGGGGCTGGGAGGAGGGGGGGAAGGGGAGAGGGTAATGGGAGATATCTGTAATACTATCAACGATAAAAATATATTTAAAAATAAAAAAACCCCACACAGTAGTGTCTAGTCTCCTCTTTTTCTTGACAATGATTTCTTTCTTATTTTTCAAAATTACGTGATGACCGGGAATTTCTCTGGGGAACTCAATGTATGCATAACCCCATCTATCTGAACCACAGGCTGTCAATCATATCTAAAGCACACAGCAGAATCATAGCTCTGGTGAGAACAGCAGTTCCAATGAGGACAGAAGAATTTAGGAACTTGATGTGGAGTTGCCAAAGTTGTTGTTGGTCATCTGAGGTGTCCACTACCAGGGGATATTTATAGCACGAAACATGAAGCCATGAATTAGCTAGGTGAGAAGTGGTTCTGCATACAGCCCTTAGAAAGGTTAAACAAAAGTCTGCCATTCAGCATATACTAAGCATAAATCAGTGAGCTGGATGTCATGACATCTGTCCCATCACTAGGAAATACCTGTCACAAGAATGGATGATTTAATGTATTTGTTACTCTCTGCATTGTTGAATTGCATTGATATCAGAATTATCCAGGACAGAATAATTATAATGCTGCTGCCAGATTAGAAATTGGTGGAGACAAATGTTCTAATGCAGAATCTGCCACTAACTAACATATCAAGCAAGTTACCATTTTTCTGTTTTAAAATCAAGACTCACATTGGTGACTCAACCAATGTTAAGAATTGTTAGCCAAAATAAAAACAGACTCATAGATAGAGAACAGACTGACAGATTTCAGAGGGGAGAGGGGTTGTGGGCTGGGTGAAAAAGGTGAAGGGGTTAAGTAAAAAAATAAAAATAAACCATAGCAAAACTCAGACACAAACAACAGTATAGTGATTACCAGAGGGATAGATGGGTGGGGGAGATAGAAGAGAGTAGATGGTGGTGGAAGGAGATTTGACTTGAGGTAGTGAACACACAATACAATATATAGATGATATATAATTTTACACCTGAAAGCTACATAATTATATTAACCAATGTCAGCCCAATAAATTCAATTTAAAAAAGTCAAAAAAATTGTTAGCATACTGAATGTGAAATTGCCCAGGAAAGTTTAAAATATGAGACAAATATAAGGTGTTATTTTGATATTTCTAATAGTTGTAGGCATCTCTCTCTTATTTTTAAAATATGTTTTTATTTATTTCAGAGAGAGGGAGAGGGAGAAAGAGATGGAAACATTAATGATGAGAGAGAATCATGGGTCACCTGCTTCCTGCATGACCCCTACTGGAGATCAAGTCCACAGCCCCCATGTGTACCCTTCTTTTTTTTATTTTTAAATATTTGTTTATTGAGATATAACATGTATTCCATAAACAGCACACATCTTAAGTGGCATGTGAACTCATTAATTTTTAAAAATTTACTTAAAGTGTTAAATTCTTTAAAATGTCTCTGTTCCTTATGTGCTTGACCAAGAAGGTGTTGCACTGGGTTATGTATTATGACTGGATTCATATAGGCACTAAAACTGATATTATATTCCTGGAACAGGACCTGGCTCCATGCACACCTCTCTCAAATCAGGCTCCAATGCATGGAAACTATAGGAAGACAGATTTGGGATCAGTATAAGCAAGAACTTTCTTATGGATGGAGCTTTGCAAAGGTGGGATAGGGTTGCCTTGGTGCATTCTTAGTGCTACTCAGATCAAGTTGGGAAAGCTGTTAGCTGAGGCAGAGCGAAGTCTGGTAAGTGTGTGATTGTCAGGTGCTTATTAAAGTCCTTCCCATATTTGAGACTCTGTGATTCAGAGAAGCCCTAACCCTAACCCTAACCCTAACACTAATCCCGGTGATCCTCTGT
Organism: Myotis davidii; assembly: GCF_000327345.1. Lineage (NCBI taxonomy): Eukaryota > Metazoa > Chordata > Mammalia > Chiroptera > Vespertilionidae > Myotis > Myotis davidii. The sequence continues at coordinate 14,067,586 of NW_006383011.1, read as the reverse complement.
ACTCCCGAAGCCTCGGGTTGTACACTGGCCTGCAATTTCTTCTTGGATGGGACAGGAGGGCCTATTTCTTGCGAGGACCAACTTCAGTGCCTAACCCATGACCTGAAACACAGGCTGGGAGTTCCAGGCTGGTCAGAAGAGTGAGATCCATTAGCACTGTTCTGATTGGCCTCTCTGAGGAAGAAAGCTAGGCCATGAATAAGCACAGTGAAATATAATTGCAGCAAAGGCCTTTCTGGACAAGCCATCCTAGAGGCTTGGTAAGTATCTATCTGAGAGGAGACAGACTGCTAATTAGCAAAGAATTTAGATTACATTCTAGTATATTCCTGACAATATCTGTTTTTAATAGAGTTGGATACAAGGTGTTTAAATCTGACAGCAGAACCCACAGTCAAAAATATGTTTCACATTTACATTTTTTTCCAGGTATATCTTGTTGTTTCTTGCTCCTTCATTTATTTGCTCTAATCACTTTTCCCAAGAAGCCCCCCTGGACTGGGCATCTCAGAGTCCAGCTCTCCCTGCACTTTAGCACTCATCTTTTCTGGTTAGCTTGGTAGCATTGTTGCCTTTGAATACTTGAAGGAATTGACTAAATAGTTAGCACAGAGTTCCATGGAGCACTCGGTCTTAGCCTCCACAGTAGTTCCTGGGGGCCTGTAGTGGGGGAGATTGAAGGGCAGGCTGTTGAGTGCTTTGTAGCAGATTGGGTTTCTCTGGAAGTCAACCCAGCGGTAGTTTTTAAGTGGAGAATGTTTATTACAGAATACCACTGGATCAATACCTAGGTGAGGGTATGGGAACCAGGAGTGGGCAGAGGGAGAAGTCGGCTGTGATGCAGCCCAGCAAGAATACAATTTGAGCCTAGCCAGTTTGGCTCAGTGGATAGAGCATTGGTCTGCAGACTGAAGGGTCTCAGGTTCAATTCCAGTCAAGGTCATGTACCTTGGTTGCAGGCTCAATCCCCGGCCTGGTCAGGGCATGTGCAGGAGGCAACCGATCTATGTATATCTCTCACATCGATGCTTCTCTCTCTGTCTCTCCCCCTCCCTTCCATTCTCTCAAAAAGTCAATGGAAAATATCGTCAAATTGGGATTAACCAAAAAAAAACCAAACAAAATAACAAAACAAAACAGAGTGCAAATTGACTCTGCAGGAGTCTGGAGCTAGAATGGTCCTTCATAGTTGTTCTGAGTTGGGCCAAGATGGCTGGGCCATCATTGAAAGTGGGCTGCCCAGGGGAGGGAGTATGATCTTGGTGGAAGGGGCTTTCTGAACTGAGGCAGTCCCTGAAGGCTGACAGCTAAAAGCTGTCTCAGAAGCTGTGGCACAAGACCTTCCTTAAGGGGGGTCTGGGTAGCACAAGGCAGGGCCTACCACAGTCTCCTTCCCTGCTTCTCCACCCAGCTCTTCTTTGATCGTTTGATAGATAGGGGGCTATACAAGAGTCTCTTTTAAGGATGACTTCTATTGCTGACAAAAGTTTTGACATCACTATTCCTATCCCGCCCTCTTGTTTTTCAGGTGAGGAAATTGAGGCCCAGCTTCCCTGATTCCAAACATAGTATCCTTTCTATTATAGCAGGCTGACCTCTCTTTATCTTTTTTTCCTCTGATTAACATGCCTAAGGACATGCTGACTGAATGTGGCAGTTGCTGCTGGTTTCATACCAATATTCATACACTCCTTTTTCTTACTACTAGAACCTCAGATTGTGCTCAGCTAAAGAACCTCATTCCCCAGCCTAGCTTGCAGCTAGTGGCATCCATGTAACAATGTTCTACATGGATGATAAGCAAGCTGAAATTTCTGGGAAAGCTCTACTTAAGATAAGCACCACCACATCTTGCTCTCCCTTTTACTTCCTCCTGTTGCCTGGGATGCAGACACCATGGATGGAAATCATGCAGCCATTCTGAGAGGATGAGGACAAAATTCATACTCTAAGACTGGCAGAATAGAAGGACCTGGGTCTTAGATAACTTTGTGGAGCTCCCATCTATTCTCCTCTGGATTTATGTTATGTGAAGGAAATAAAAATATCTAGTTAAGGCACCGCTATTTGGAATTTGGGTTGTCAACCCCCATCCCAGATGGGTAACATCGAGTTAAACAGAAAAAGCAAGATCTTGGAGCTGACGTGTTCAGATTAATATCTTTAATTGCCCTGGTTTCAGAGACTCCAGAACTTAAGACCTAAAGCATCCTTGACTTCTAGCATGAAGACTTGGTGAAGGGAAAGGACATTGAACTGGGAATTTGGAAAACTGTGTTCTAAGCCCATTTCTGCCATTCACTAGTTGTGTCATTTTGGACAAGTTGGATAGCCTCTCTAAGGCTCATTTCCCCCTAATGTAAAGACAGAGAGTTGGAGTAGATCTCAAAAGTTGCCTTTCATTGCTTTAAGTCACTGTTTCTCTCACCTGTGTTGCATCTACACTGGGAGTAAATCTGTATAGAGTCTGACTTTGGGACAGTAGTTATAGATTGGGAGGTTGTGGCTGGGACAAGTGTGAGATACTGCTTTTATTTATTTATCTATTTTGTTTTATTTATTTATTTTTAACTTATTGGGGTGACATTTGTTAATAAAATTATATAAGTTTCAGGTGTACAACTCTATAATACACCATCTGTGTATTGTATTGTGTGTGCACCACTCCACAGTTTTCTTTTAAAGGCTATTTTTTGCTAAGTATAGTCCAGGTTACTGAGGATTTTATTCACACAAAATTCTTTGTGTTTTTTTGTGTGTGGGTTGCTTATTGGCCTAATTAGTGTAATTAAGCACAATTACAAAATTAGTGTAGATCTATGTAATCAGGTAGTAACAATACGTAGTTAAGTACCTACACCCTGTAATCAGAGACTTGAAAATGCAGCACCACTTTATTCTACTTTGTCCAAAAGTTGTCCCAAAATCTACACACAGGTCACTTAAGACTTTCACTTTACCCCACAGTTGAATGGGTGTTTTCTATTCCTCTAAATTATTAACAACACCCTTTCCCCCTGTTAGGTAAATAATAACTTTGTATTTTATTTTCAAACCAAACATCTATTTTTGGGGGGAGGGGTGACAAATTTTATTCTTATCTTTTATTTTAGAAAAGTAGCTTAAGACTTAAAAACCAATTAGGGGTTTGAAAAAAATGAAAGAAAATGCCAGTTCCATTTCAGATCACACAAAATAGAAGGTGACAGACATGGAGACTGACTGAATTCTGGAAAAGGAAATTTAGAATGCACTGCATGCATAACGCTGGAGTTATACCTTCAGTCTTGGAATTAGAGTTGAATTAATTTTCCTGGTATTTTGTATGCATTTTATTTGCAACCAAATATTTGGATGTATAATATTTTTATCCGTTGGCAAATTCATTATAGGAGTTCCAAGTTGATGGAGATGTTTCATATTTGTGAGATACCCAGTTTTTAAAGATGAATTTGAAAGACTACTTCTCCAAAGAGTACCCAGAAAGGATCAAAGGGAGTCTTTTGCTCCTTTTTCATTCTGTATCAATTAGCTAAGACCTGGTTATATAGCTGATGTATTGGTGGAGTTGAAACCTCTCCAATTGAAGCCAAATGATATGACTTGGGGTGATGAACACAATACAATATGCAGATGATGTATTATAGAATTGTACATGTGAAACCTATATAATTTTATTAACCAATGTCACCCCAATAAATTAAATTAAAATAATAAAAACAAATTATATGGCTTAAAATGCTCCTTCATTAGAACCCGAGGACAACCACTAAGAGGTAGATAAAATGTCCTAGGCTGGGAGCTAGCATACTTAATTTTGGTGCCAGTTCTGCCATTGACCAACACTGTGATTTTTTTTCTGATTCCTCATCTGGGATATGTACCTAAAAGTGTTCTTTTTAGTTCATTTAGCATGGGGTCAAATGGACAAAGGGTATGGAAAAGGGCAAATAAAATTATAAAGCAGATCTTTGTGTTAGGTTTGATTTTCTATGTTTATTTGGGGGTTCAGGAGATCTTTTTTGTTTTCATTTTCTTTATCTAGGTCACTATTCTCTTCTTACTAATACAGGTATAGCTTTTTAAAGCTGGCAAAAAATCCTCGATAAAACATCCTCATTTTGCAGATGAAACTGAGGTCCAGAGAGGTGAAGTGGTTTACCTAAGTTTCATTCCAAAAATAACAGTTATTTTTAGAAGCAATTCTTTTGACTTCCAACGAAGTGCCCTTTCCAGTCACATTAGTGTTGCTCTTGAGGACTGGATGGAGTTGGGAACACCATCTTCCCTCGTTGATAAATCTCTGGTAGGATGGCAGACCCTTTCTCACATTGACATTTTCCCCAGAGGAGACCTGGTTGTTGATGCTTCTCAGTAGCTCCCTTTCCTGAAAGACAGGAGGAGGCGACTGTTGCTTTGGGTAAATGAAGACAAAGCTCTTTTGGGATGAAGCTGAAAAGCATAGTGTGAACTGGCTCTGTCTTATGCAGTGTGGGTGTGGTAGTCTGGGGACTTGAGATGAAATAGAGTGGGAGAAGTTGTTAGGGAGGTGGGGGAGACATTTGGGGTCACGAGTTTTTTATCCTATAAAGGGAGGTGGTTTTGTGTCTCTTGCTAATTCTTAACTGAGATGGTTGGGTTTGTTCAACTGCTTCACGAACTTTTTCTTACAACTGGTAGAAAGTGTTTTTCCATTAGGATTCGATAAATATGATAAAGTGACTCATTTTGGGTTGACTGAACCCACTCTGTGGAATGGATGTATAATTTGCAGAGGAGTTAAGTATAACTTATAGGCTGAACTACAATCAGGATGTAGTGTGATTATTTTATTACCTTATCTCTCCTTACTAAGAAATGGAAAAAATTCTAGACATTTCTAGTTTTTATTCAAATTATCTTCTTTAAATACTTTGGCTTTTAATTTCTTGTCAATGTTCACTGCAGTTTCCATCCCATAAAAAATGGCCTTAGAATTTTTTTTTATTGAAGGCTAGACTTTAATATCAATTAAGGAGACTTTTCAGTGTCTTTACCTGCAGTCATTTAAATTCAGACTGCATTCCTGAAACTCTAGCTGCCTTAATTCCCATTTCTGCTGTTCCATGTCATGCTAAACCTTCTTTTTTTATTTTTTATTTTTTTTAAATGTATTTTTTATTGATCAAGATATTGAGGAAGGAAGAGGGAGAGAGAGATAGAAACATCAGTGATGAGAATCATTGATTGGCTGCTTCCGGAAAGCCCTCCATGGGGATTGAGCCCACAACCTGGGCGTGTGCCCTTGGCTGGAGTTGAACCCATGACCCTTCAAT
>NW_006383011.1:14025832-14060765 GCF_000327345.1 Myotis davidii | reverse complement strand
GTTGTTCGGTAATTTTCAGATAGCAAAGGGTCAAGGCATTTATATGCAAAAGCCTCTGCTGCAGCTTGGGTGGGATGGGGTCTCAGGGAACAACAGGGCAGAGCAAGCATCTATGGCTGATCCTCAGCCCTGCCCTAAGGGGCCCTGCGTCTCAGTGTCCCGGTAATCATTGCAAGCACCTCTGAGAGAAAGCCGCCTTCGAGTTCCGAGTTCTGCCCACTGCCAGAGAGTCCAGTTTCTCCCCATATGAGTCTGGGTCCCCAGAGACTCACCCAGAATTGGAGTTCAGAGCAGTCGGGGGCTTGTGACTCCCTTCCGTTTCAAAAAGACAGCTGTGTCCTCAGGTGCCAGCCCCTTTCCATGGGTGCGAGCCTCCATACCTCTGCACTTTACTTCCGCAGCTCCTCTGGCTCTCAGTGTGCCTTTCTTTCCTTCTAGTTGTAGAATTTACACTCAGCCAGCCTTCCTGTAGTTCTGGATGATGTCCGTTTTGTCTTTTTGTTGTATTTTTCAATTGTGGGAGGCAACAATTTCCTGGTGTTTATCTATGCCGCCATCTTAGTTTCTCCTCTAAACCTTCTAATTCACACTTAAAGATATCGTCCAGATAAGAGCAATGGCCAGGAAATTTTGCCACTGCCTGTAGAAGAGCATCAAATTATATTCCTTTGTCATCTGATTTTGATGAACAGTGACATCACATATTTTGTCTGTCCTGGGTCAACAGCATTGTGTTTTCCATTTAATTATTTTAAGTGTACTATACTGTTAAGTCAGAAACTGTGAAGGGTCTGAGATTTTATTCTACAAGCAAGCTAACAAGTTATCATGCGGTAGTGTTGTGTGTGTGTGTGTGTGTGTTGTGTAACAAAACAGGTGACCTCTGAGTTGGAGACAAAGACCCTTCATTATGCATAGCAAACACTGCAACTTCTTAGAATCAGTTCTCCAAGCCCCAATCCCCGTATGGTGATATGGTGAGGGCCAGATGGCAACTGCACATAAGGCTGGGTACATTACAGGAGAAGAACCCCACAATAAGGAAGCTCTGCCCATCCCTCACTTCTGAAAGTATATCTTTCTACCCGAGCTGATACTAAAACCCAATATCCATTCTATGTAGAAGGAGGAGTGTGACCTGATTTCCTTGCAAGGGAATCACTGCTGCTCCCCTCATTCACTATGTGTCCCCAGCACTTAACAACAATCAGCCTGTCAACTTCCACAAAGAAATCAGCTAGGCCGCAGGGGGGGGCAAACTTTTTGACTCGAGGGCCACAATGGGTTCTTAAACTGGACCGGAGGGCCGGAACAAAAGCATGGATGGAGTGTTTGTGTGAACTAATATAAATTCAAAGTAAACATCATTACATAAAAGGGTATGTTCTTTTTTTTTTTAGTTTTATTCATTTCCAACGGGCCGGATCTGGCCCACGGGCCGTAGTTTGCCCACGGCTGGTCTAGGTGATTTCTAGTGAGCAGGCTATGTGTGGGCAAATGTGAATGGCCACAAATGCTGTTTACCTAGAAAAAGAGTCTAGAAAAGAAACTGATGTTTTCTTAGCATATTACATTAGAGGCAGGATTTTTCTCTTTTCCATTTCATAGCCGAGGAAACTAAGATTAGAGAGGATAAATCTTTCTGATAATAAACAAAAGAGCTGGAGTTCATATTCATTTTCCTTCATCCCAAATCCTGATTCTGTCCACCACACTGAAGTCGAGATATTTCAGGTATGTTGACTAAGAAGTGAAAATAATACCTTAGGCAGCCTCAGGCCCTGAATAACCACACAGTATTTTTAACTGAGGTTCTCTGTGGAGCGGGCAGCTGGGGGCATATGGTCAGCTTGACTCCAGTTAACGAGAGCCCCTGGAAGACAAGACTCCTCATAAATGGAAGACTGTTGGAAAGCTCACAGGGTTCTTTGTCTGCTCTGCAATTTCCCCTGAATTACCCAGACCATGTAATCCTCTGTAATTTCCAGAACCCAATAGTGTTTAAAGCCTTTTTCCAATATTTTTTCATTACTCTCCTGATTGGGGTGTTTGGCTTTCAACCAAATGACATATATAGGTGGGTGGTGAATTCAGGAAATAGCCTGGGGCTGGCATAGGAACTGTCCCTCCCATATTCTCCTCCTTTACCCCAACCTCCCCCAGCCCTACCTTCTGACCACACACACCTATGGTTGCTGTGTGGTCTTGGGGGTGGAGTCCAACCAGTGAGTTATGGGCAGGGGTTGTTTCAACACCTATCTTCTGTTATACCCTTCTTATGGCAGGGGCCCCCTAAAACTGTAGGACTCCATCAATCCCATGGAAGCCCCAGCAAAAACAAGTGAGCTCAGTGACTCTCGGACCTAGCAAAGTGCCAGTCACTTGGGGAATTTGAGAAAAATACTGATTCCCAGCCCCAGATCTAGTGATTCAGAATCTCAGTAGGTGGGAACCCCAAACTCTGTCATTTTTGGGAAAGGTTCCTAGGTGGTACTGATACAGCTGGTTCTTTGACCAGCCTTCAGGAACCTTGCATATGGAAGGGGAAAACCCTCATGCCAGCTGGCAATCAAGGATGAGCCCTGTCACCACTAATTCCTTGGCCCTCTGCAGATTGATTTCTCTGTCATAGGCCTCTGTTTTCACATCTATAAAAATGAGGGATGGTGCCTGGCCATTGTGGCTCAGTTGGTTGAGCATTGCCCCATGCACCAGGAGGTCATGGGTTTAATTCCTAGTCAAGGAATTAAATGGGTTGTGGGCTTGATCATAATGGCTGCATGGAAAGGTTCCTAGGTGGTACCTTCCTCTCTCTGAAATCAATAAAAACATATTTTAAAATAATGGGTTGGGTCCAGTAATTTATTTGGCTCCTTATAGTTTTAAGTTCCTAAGACTCTGTTAGGGGTGCTGTGGCCCTAGAGAAGGCTCATAATGGTATCAGAATTGCCTTTAGGGAGGTCCTCTGAGGTATGGCTCCTTGGTTAGCCTTGCTTATTCCCTCTTCAGGCACAAGGCAAAGTTCTTCCCCCTGAGGATGCTGTAGGACAGCCACTGCTGCTCTCCGTGCCACTTCCAGGGCTTACCTCCCCCTTCCCCAGTCCTGTGGAGACACTAGATAGTGTCATTTTCAGAGCAGTAATATTTTAACTGGAGCAATTTAATTTGGCTTAAATTCACTCAGCATTACAATGTGTCTAGCACTCTGCAAGAGTTTATGAGCTATGATCCCTGCAGATAAGTGGCTTTCCATCTGGATGGGAAACACAAAGTCAGTGCACCAAACTGGATAAGGATTCCATACAGGAGCATAGGTCTTCGGGGATGAGAAGACGGGAATGGGCTGGAGGAGTTGGGAAGGCTTCATGGAGAAGCTAGTGCAGTTTTACCGAGTTTCTAGGCACAGGTAGACATCAAATGTGCAGGGATAATTAAGGGAGAGGCTGATATGGGAAGAGGGATCCTACTGTACACATATCCTGAACAGGCAGGACACTCACTGGAATGAATGTATTGGGAAGTGTAAGATGAAGATGGGTGGTAGATTGACACAAAACTAAAAATAAAAAAGACCGTATCCTTTTATGTAATGATGTTTACTTTGAATTTATATTAGTTCACACAAACACTCCATCCGTGCTTTTGTTCCGTCCCTCCGGTCCAGTTTAAGAACCCATTGTGGCCCTCGAGTCAAAAAGTTTGCCCACCCCTGGTCTTGTGGCTACAAGGAGCCATGGTAGATTCTTGAATGAGGCAGAGATGTGATAAAAAGCATTGTTCTGGGAAGATAATTTTGGGTAGAGGAGTATATAATGGTCTAAGAGAGAATGCAATTGTAATATTAGTCAAGGAGTTGATCGGTGGCTCTGGCCGCTATCCTGGGAGCCCAGTTCTGGGTCTGTCCTGGTTCTTTGGCCTGATAAAAATCCTTTACCTTGGGTTGGGTTCCCCTGGTACAATATGAACTCAGCTCAATACACATTTATTCAGACACTTCTTTGTTTGCAATTAGTCTCTGTAGTTAGGCTCTGTAGAGGATATGATAATAATCAGGACAGGGACCTTCATTTCAAGAAAATTGTAATCTATTAAAGAGCTGTGTTCCTGGCTGCTGGGTCCTGGCCCTGTGCCAGCCAGGTTTAAGAATTGTCGGTCTGTTCTAAATCTATTCATTTATCTATTCTCTGAATCCCTTACTGTGCACAAAACTTATTAAAGGTACTGAGGGGGATTTAAGTCACTAAAAAATCTCTTCCTGATTTCATGAACCTCAGAGTCTATATGGAGAAACCTGTGGGCTTGGAATGAGAAAATTAACAATTATCTGTCAAATTATGAGATCTCTAAGTGAAATAGAAGCCAACGCAGGAAGAGAACATTGCGATGAGAAAGGCCAGATGGAGCGGGTGAGACTTCCTCTAGCAAGGGGTTAGAATGTGCCCGGAGTAGCACAGTCTAGTAGTAATCTGATGAGAGCCACAGATGCAATTTTAAGTTTTGTAATAGCCACATTTAAAAAGTAAAATGAAACTGGTGAAATTAATTTCAATATGTCTTATTTAACCCAATACATCCAAAAAATTATCATTTCAACATGTACTCAATATAAAATTATGAATAAGATATTTTATTATCTTTTGATATTAATGTTGAGGTCCAGTGTGTATTTTATATATCCTACACATCCCCACCTGGGCCAGCCACATCTCAAATGCTCTGTAGCCACAAGGATTGGACAGCACAGGAGGTGGGTGGATGAGCAATTCCATGCAGCCATTGTTAAAAGACCAACTGAGCCCTATTAAACATTTGAAGAATTTATTTGAGCAAAACTTAAATAGAATAGGGCAGCACCAAACTGGAAGTGGTTAGGAGCCCTGTGCTGACAGGAGCCATGGGAAAGGCTTATATAAAGTGTGGGAGCAAAGAAAGGAAATTATATGATTGGCATAGTTTAAAGCCTAGGTGGTTGTTTGGATGGGTTGTTCTTCACTTAGGTTTTGGTTTGCTTACATAAGCCACATTGGCACGAGAGCCACACCAGTCTCTTAGCTCTACATGTATGCTCTGGAGGGCGGGGCCTTGGGGAGTGGGCTAGGTGGGCAGAGGGAGGTCTTGGAAAAGTCCTGGGCCTGAGGAAGCGGACATGCTGTAGGAAACTGAGGAATAAAAATAAGTGCAAGTTCCAGGGACTTATAAGACTTGGTGTAGACAGGTCCCCACATTTTCTGACACAACAAACAAATTCTAAATGGCTCTGGGAGAAAAGAGGCCCTAAATAGGAATTTCATTTCCAGAGAAAAGGGAGTCCTTAAAACTGTCTGAATAGAAAATAAGGTTATCATTATGCCTTATCATTAGAAGAGAGAAGAATATTAAAAGGACTCAGTTCGGCTTGAATAAAAAAGATAAATTTCAAGTAAACGGGCATACAGTTTATCCATGACTGGATTTGCTGTAATAAAGTCAGCGAGGGAATAAGCTGGGTGATTTACAGGGAGCCTGCTTCTGTAAAATTTACAAACTGCTGTGATAAAATGTCACATTTTATGATGCATTCCACCCAAGCTGTATATATAAAGGGCACTGCAATGGAAAAGTTGCAAAAACAAAGCAGTAGCCTGGCTCCCCAGCTGACTCTGTCTGCTTTTCCAGCAGAATTGGGGATTTATGGAGAGATGACCTACCCACTCGCCTTTTACGGTTGTGGATTGCAAACTGCCGGTGAAATGGCATCATTTCCTTCAGTTTTTATTTTGCCGCCTCAGGGAATGCTCTCAATAATTTAGACGAGGAAAGCTTGCAGGGGAAGAAAGGTGGGATGAGGGAGGAAACGACCCGAGTCCAGGGGTTCTCAATCCAGTTTAGAAGGCAGGTGTGCCCATGAGTGATGCAACACAAATGTAGCAGGTGTGAATTTTTGATACTACCTGTGTCATAAACCTTTACTCTTCTAGGTCAAATTTTATCTGCTCTGAGTCTCCATCTGCCTGTTGGGTGGCAGATTTTCAGTCATTATTGGGGTTCCCTATCTATGAGGTCATAGATGAATCCTGGGCTTACTGGATACCCCAAACAGGGAGGGGCTAGCCAGCGGTTCTCAACCTGTGGGTCGCGACCCCTGAAAATACATCCTGCATATCAGATATTTACATTACGATTCATAACAGTAGCAAAATTACAGTTATGAAGTAGCAACGAAAATAATATTATGGTTGGGGGTCACCACAACATGAGGAACTGTATTAAAGGGTCGCGGCATTAAGAAGGTTGAGAACCACTGGCGACCCTTTGGGCCATGTGTTTCCATTTTCACTTTGGCTTTTTGCCTACACAGTGGCCCGGTACAAAGTGATCCTGTCTCTCTCCCTCCCAGTCCTGGTGCTGTGGGGAAGTCACAGAGATGCCCCTCTTGTACCTCCCCCAGTGACCTCATCCAACAGCCCCCACTCTCCTATCCCCCCACCCATGCAAGGCACTGCCTCTTAGTGAGGCCACTGGCATCTCTCCTTAACCCCTGCCTCAAAGGAAACAATATTCCTCAAACTGTTAGCTTCTCTCTCTCCCCTCTCAGCTTCATATCCGTGCCTCCCCTTCAGCAACCCAGCCCAGTCTTCCTCAATGGGTCTGAAATATAAATTTTGTTTGTGTGTGTGTCTGTGTGCATGTGAGCCCATGTATGAGTGCATAAATTTCAACTTGAATCTTGGGAAAAAAAGCAATGTTGGCTCCTTTGTCCTGAGGTGGATGAGAAGAAAACAATATTCACACCAGTAACTCGCTCAATAATTTCATACACTAGGTAGACAAAGGTATATGCTCTAATTAGCAAAGGGATTAGCAAAGGGCCTTGGGCTATCAAGGGAGAGAGAGATTACTGTGAACCGGAGGAACCTGGGAGGGCTCCAAGGAAGAGGTGAGATTTGACCAGAGCTGTGAAGGATGGAGAGGTTTGCTCTGAAGGCAAGGTCATTGCAGGTGAAGGGGAAAGCTTGAGCCAGGCCTGCAGTGGCGGGTGGAACCAGGGGGAGAATATTTGGTTTGTGTGTGTGTGAGGTGGGAGGTGGGGAAGAAACAGTGGGGCTAGGGTTTGGAAAGTGAAAGAGGGGTTGATGGCTGTTGTGTAGGGTGCTAAGCTGTGTGAAAAATAACATGGTATATTAAGTACTTAAGTTCATCCTTGGTGGTTCTCACATAGTAGAAATACTTTAGCTTATAAAACTGGATGTGTGGGTGAAAACAAGAATGCATTCCTGATAAACGCCATGGATAAAAAAAATCCAGGCTGTCAGGTAAGGTAAATTGTTCAGAACCAAGGCTTAACCAGCAGGGACATACAGGGAATTTCTTGGTTACATCTGCTTGGTATATATGGTGCTGAGTGGCAGGGGGACCTGGAGGGACTGTTGACCTAGCTTTTGAGGGAATAGAGCTGCTGGTTCAAACTTCAATTTCCCCTGAGATATGAACCTTTTAGTTGGAGGAGGAAAGCCTCAGTTTCCTTGTCCCACTCTTCCTTGGTCAGAAGGTGCCTGGGGAAAAGGTCAGAGAGTAGCCTGGACGGTCCCCTTTGTGTAATCACAATTGGCTACACCTGGGAAGGGTCCCAAATCCAGACTGTTGGGCAGCCCTTCTATGTCTTGGTTCCCTGCCTTCCCAAGTTGTCAGGCTTTGGAAACTGTCCACTAAGGATTTGTCACTTGCAAAAGATATATCTCCCAGATTAAGCGCTTTAACTCGATTTCAGTCTGGGAATTGAACAAGAATTGACCATAATTTAGCTTATAAAATTGTAGTTTAATGAAAGTATAAGACAACAGGCCTGGAAGAGGCTTTTCACTATCATAAGATGAGAGTTTCTATGGGCTGTTCTGACAGATTTACTGTTGTTTTAACTTAATAAGCTATTTCTGTTTTAGCGTTGTTATTGTTTCCGTGGTTATAGGACACTCTGTATTGTTTTATTGTATTATCCTCCCCCTCAGTTTTATGGTGGCATTTTTCTCTTTGCTTAGCTTGTAAATAGACACATTTCCTCTGATCCTCCCAACTCTTCCAGGCGCATGTAAAACAGCAGTTTGTCAGTACATGGGGTGGAATTTGGCCCGGCCCATCCTTCCTTTCTTCCTTCCGGCTCATAAGGGCAGGCTTCTCTTGAAGTCAATATCCTCTTCCCAAATTGTTTTCATTTCTTTCCTCACGCCATCCAAATAAAATCACATTTATATAGTCTTGTGCTTATAAAGCATTTCTAGCTGTAAAATCTGTTGTCGGGTGTGATTCTAGGAGTCGTTCTGATATTTTTAGGACCTGTGCCTAGCGTGGCTAAGAAGTGCCAAGCCTGCTAACTGGGGTTGAGCTTCTTGATTACTTAAATTCCAGGAGAGTATTTTTACTATTATTATTCATATTCTTTTTTTCCTGCTCTCTCAGCACCAGCATTCTTAGCTCCAGGTGACCAACTGATTTATCACCAATATTTTAATTTAGCCAGTTCTGCTATTTCTTTGAGCCCTAAGTCAGCATCCCAAGTCTCAGCATCATAAATCTGAGAGGAGAAGGTATAGAGCATGGACCCAGGCTCCAAAACAGCTGGTTATGACTCATAGTAATTATTCTGTAAGCACAGAATTGAATTTGCACTAAAAACCAGTCTCCCCGGCCAAGGCTAAGGCAGGTTTCTGGCAATGGTAATGGATCCCAGACAATAGAGCTTCCCAAAATTTTAAGGAGGGGACAGATATAGTCAATGTATTGTTTTATGAAGTATTTACTGAGGTTTTGAGATACTTCAGGTCTGCAACTGTGCTTTGCTCATCTTTGTGTCGCTAATACAGAACTTAGCACTGAACATTTGGAGGCATGAACACTTTGAGTATTGTTAATGAATAAATGAATGAATAAATATGTGCATGGCATTGATGGTAGAGAGGAGAAATCAGAGGCTGGGAGCATTTTCAAAAGGCCTTTGTAATAGCGTGATAAAGTGACATGGGGAGGAAATAAAAACTGATTTTAGGTTTATTATTAAAACTTGGAAGAATGGAAATAGTAACTATTTAAAAATAAAGAAGTTAGATAAGGGAGCTGGAATGAGGTGGGAGAGGACATGTCAGCATTTGTGTAGGCATGCTGGGACTGAAGTGCTCCTCGGACATCCAGATGAACACACAGAGCAGGCAGCTAGAGAAAGATGGGAGATCAGGACAGAGATCAGGGCTGGTGGTGAGGATGCTGAAGTTCTCTTCTAATAGGTGCTATTTTCTGTGGGAGAAAATTAGCTATCTGAAGGAGTGCAAAGATTTTTTAAAAAGTCTGAAAATGTGGCTTCATAAGAAACCATGGAGTTCTTATATGGGGCTGATGGGTTAGTCTAAATATGCTTCCATGATATAGACAGCTAAATTAGTAATGGTACCATTTCTGATGCTATATGCCACTCCCAATGACTACTGTTTAAAAATTCTTCTTTCTGCAAGCAAAGGATGAATCTTCATATGTGATATAGAGATCCATCCATTTATCTACCCACCCACACACTCATCCATGTCTATCTCCATCCATGCATCCTTCCATCTATTAGTACTTAGCCACCCATTCTCTGACCCGGGATCTCTCCAACACACATGGGATGGCTATTCTAGGATAAAGCTAAGCAACAGAGACTTTCCAGCACCACTAATAAATCTTAACACCTAGTTGCTATTAAAGCGAAATTTTATTTGGAGCAAAATTGGCAAACATCCTTAAATTCTAAAATTGATTTTTGGACCTTTCCCCTCTTACTTCTGCAGCCCATGGGGAAATAATGCTGAAGGAGGATATCAGAGCCTTCAGAGATTAGATGTCAGCTCTGAAAATGTTTCTTCAGCCTTAGCATTGTGCTGCAGGCACCCTCCTCTTCCTTCTGTCCCTCAGCAATTCCATACTTCCTACTTTGTACCTTGGGTCTAGAATTTGATCATCTTGTTCTTAGGAGATATAGTTATTGGTATCTTTAATATGGGGGGGGGGTGATCTGCAAGAAGAGAGTACAATTTGGGTGGGGGTGGTAAGATGAGTTGTTTTGTGGATAGATTTTATTCCAGACCCTGGAAAGGATAATATGCAAAATGTATAGGGATGGAGTCATCAAAGGAACAGGAGGAGAAAACTATTACTTTGGTCTGGGATGGTGGGAGGTCCTTCTCTATCCTTTTCTTCTTACTCCTTTTTTTCCTCCTCTCCTCTTCTACTCCTCTCTGCTTGAGTGAAATCACTGATTCACTCTAGCTCAGTTTTCTTAGGAGTTCAGGGTGATTTATATCCTTCCTTTGGTGGGGATGAGGGTTTGGACAGCTTAGTCTCCATTTCACCTGTGCCCTTGGTCCCTATCCTGTCACACTAATAAGGGAAGGTCAGGATGCTCAATGCCTATAGCAGGATAGAAAACTCACCTCTCCCCTCCTTATAAGTAATTTTAAGAAACCTTTCATGAGGGAAAATTCTGTAAGGGTCATGTCTGCTCTCAGTCTTCCCACATGTGTTTTCCAGTAGCATCAACCTCTCACTACGTCTACTCCCTTTTCCTTCTGCTCCAGATCTTACAAAATGTAATACCCACAACTTGTGATGCTCTTGTGGGAATTTCTCCTTCTGTAACCACTTCTCCCTCTCAAACCCTCATGTTTCCATCTCAGTGAAGCTCCTGCCCAAGCCTGGTTTTCTTAGGTGATACCTTGGTCTCTAGTCCAACCTCCCCCACCAACAACAAAAAGCTTAAAATAGCTTAGACTAATATCAATAATCCCAGAATTCCATTCTCTGATGATCCTTTTGCAGCTGGCCACCTGTGACTAGTTGGGGGGCGGGGGATATGTTTACTTTATAGAAAGGACTTGGAGTGAGATACTTTGCCTTGAAAGGCTAATAGGCACTGTGGTTGGTTCATGGGAGATTTTTGGGTAGAAGCTCTTCCCAGAGCTCTTTCAGGCTCCCTGTGATGCCTACTCTGGCAAGGCTGGTCTTTGCACAAGTCAAAGTGGTTAACAACATGATTTTTGGAATTGAACAAACTGGATTTGAATCTGGCTCTGTCGGTTCCCATCTGTCAGTGACTTTAGATATTTTCTTTTACTTATCTAAGCCTCTGTTTCCACATTAGCAAAATGCTGATGGTACCTACTCATAGGGCTGATGTGAGGGTAAGTGGAAAAGTAACAGTAGTTATTGACCTATGGACACTTAGTGTGTACCATGAACCAGTTTAAGTAAGCTCTATGGGAATTACATCATTTAATCCTTACAACAACTGTATTATTTCATTTGGTAGCTGAGACTCAGAGATGGCTAAGTAACTTGACCAAGGTATCACAGTTAGCAAGTGGCAGAGTTGAGTGTGACTGAGAGTATGATTTTGTAGTCATGCTCTTAACCAGTTCACCACACTACTTTCTAGATTATGAAGGTTCATTCAGCCTCATAATCCGGTTAGCACTCAGTAATTGTCAACTATTATCATACAAACATTGCCCCTAAGGCCTAAATTTATTCAGCGCATTTACTCATTTATTCACTTACTCAGTTTCTAGAATGTCTAAGCTCCGTGGCAGGAATGGGATTTTTGCCTGCTTTATTTACTCTTGTAACCCCAGTTCCTAGGACAGTGCTTCATATAGAATATGCATTCAATAAATTTGTAAACAAGTGCATCCATTCATCCATCCATCATCTATTGACAAAGGTGTATTGAGCACCTACTATGTTCCAGACTCTGTGCCAGATGCTGGGATAGGAGAGGGTCTCTGGCCTCAGGGAGCTCATAGTCTGGGCAAGTGAACCAGTAACTCAGTTTTAATATGAGGTATCTACAGGTGTTACCAAGTGCCCGGGTGAATGAAGAGGACAGCTCTCTTTTCATTTGGGATGCTGCCTAATTTTTATTTAGTGTTGCCACCTGTTACCTCTCCAAGTCAGTGAATTCCTGTCTATTAGAGTAAACTTATATTCAACTGGATGAGGTAAAAGGAGAAGCAGACAGGGGAGGGGCTGGAAGTGTTTTGCTCTGCAGGCTGTGCACTGCACAACTTTAGGGGGGATGGTGTAGACTCTGAAGAGGATAGTGCCATCATAGTTGTGCAGTGTAGTGGGTCTATGACAGCTGCCTTTAAAGTCATCTCTGAATCATTTCACCAGGAGCTTGGGAGATGGACATGATTTAGATTAAGCCTCTGAGTCCACCTCCCAATGCATTTTTTCTTGGTCCCAGTGAACTATATGGAGAGCCAGGACACAGTCCAATAAGCAGTGTGAACAAATTGCATTGTTGAAGGAAATGCACTTTATTGGGATCCCATTGCTATTTTAACCCAGTTAGGCTCGGGCCACTGACATCTTTGAGTCACCAGAACCATAACTATGACCTACATGTTTCTTTTTATACAACCTTGGGCCCCTTTTATTTGCCACATACCCTCCATTCAATACCATTGTAGGCTAGGCTGTACGTCTAGCCCTTGGCAACCTTGTGGAATTGAAATGAGTTTTGTTTTCTTAACAAGTTTTCTCATGATTCAGCAGATCTTTCCTACTGGAGTTTTGGGGTCGCTTCTAAAACTCAGTACCCTGGGCCGCCAGGGACTCAATACCAGGAGGACCCTGGGGCATTAGCAGAAGACTTTGGAAAACAACAATGCTTGCCCCCAAAGGGAAGAGGATATTCCAGTAATGGGATTTCAGTCTTGCTGACTAGACAGGCATTAGAGCTTATAGACTTGTCCTGTTTCTGGGCATGGAGCTTCTCATTAGATTTATACCTGATCCTTCCTCCCAGGATCTAATGCCACCATACAGGGCTTTAAGGTAAACTCAAAGTTTGACCCTCTCCATGGAAAATTGTTTCCTGTCTTCTGTCTTAGGGACTGTAAAGGTCAGAATTTCTGGGTATGGTAGAAAATTAAGCTCTAGACTTGGCTCTGCCAGTCATTGCCTATGTACATTTTGGACAAGTCCATTTTCCTTTTTGGGTCACAATTTCTTCATCTATAAATGGTATCATCACATAACGTAGGAGGAGGAGGACCTCTTATTAGAGCTCTTATTATGATAAAACTAGATAATGAATGAGAAGGTATTTGAAACACTATTTGTGCTATAGGAATGTGAATATTGTTTCATGTTTGCTGTTTAGCATAGTTTGGCTTGATCCCTGGGGCCTCTGGACAGAAACAGGTGTAGTTTCCTGACACAAAGGTCTAAGCCACATCCCATGGCAATGTAGATCATGGCATGAAGTGCATTTTGAGTTTCCTTTGGAATAAAAAATAATGACCTTTCATTAAATCTGGATTTCTAATGGGTCCATATTAGAGTGATACTGGCTTCTGTAAGAAATAAAATCCCTAGGTATCAGTAGCTTAAAATTGTTTCCTGTCTTCTGTCTTGGGGAATGCAGCTTAAAATGCCAGACATTTATTTCTCACTCATTCACTGTGTTTACTGTCTGGGTGTGGGTTTTCTCTTTGCATTGTTTAGAGACACAGGCTTCTTCTACCTACTGGCTTCACCATCCCCTTAGAGTAGTGGTTTTCTATCTTGGCTGATCACTAGAATCACCTTGGAAGTTTAAAAACTGACACAGAATCCCATCCCGAGATTCTGATTAAATTGGTTTCTGGTGTGACCCTCATGCTGGAATTTTTCCTTTAAAGCCTCAGATGATTCTAATGTGTAGCTAATGAACCACCAGCACATTTTGGCGTTCTCTATTTTTGACCATAAGAAGAAGAAACAGAGAAGAGGGCGCATTTATGCCTGAAAAACCTCAGCTCATTTTTGGTGGACATTGCTTCTGCTCACATTCCATCGGCAAGAGAGGTGGGGCCACCCCGAGTGCAAGGTAGGCTGTGAGATACCATCCCAGGTCGGGTGCTGTTCCCAGCAATGGCTGTCCTATAGAAGGGGAGCATTTTGGTCGGTTATTTATCTGTGTTTCAGGGGCTGACAGGTTAACGTCCCCAGACTTAACCTGGGACACGAAGCTTGGAGCTGTTGTCAATTCCAAGAGCCTTTCCTGGGGGTTGGGAGAGAAATGGGAAGACCTAATTGTCTTGGGTTTGGGAGCCGTGGTCACTCAAATTTTTGTGTCCAGTCTGGTATTAGTGGATAGTTGACTGTTGTAATAAAGAGTGCCAACTTTTTAGGCAGGCAAACATGGTTAAAATCTTCAGTTATTGCTTACTTAACTTGTGATTTGGGGCATGTTAATTATCAGCCATAACCTTCACTTTTCTGAAATGTAAAATATATATAATTACATCTGTGTTGAAAGGTTTTTTAATAATACAGAAATGCCTACCTTGCCTTAAACAAGATAATGTCTGTTATGGTGCTGGAAAACGACAGCCACAGGGCAGGGGTGGGAACACTGTAGAATCTTCTCATTGGTGGGAGAAGGAGGGGGTCTCTGAAATGGCTGGCAACCAGGGAGTGAGGAGAGAAGTTGTGTTTCACTGCTGGGCTGAGAAACAGCCACAGGAACACACTCCCCTGGTCAGATTGAATAATAGGTTTCTAACCTCTTGGAAAGCTGAGAATCAGGCTTCTCTTCTCAGTCCAGGTGCATCAAGTGATGAACTGCCACCTCTTCTTGGCATCTCCCTGGTCCTAATTTCCTCCAGTAAGGAGGCCCTACTCCTGAGGTCCTAAGATGCTCGGGTGAGAGAGTCCCTTTAAGAAACAGGAATGTTCCATCAGGGCCCCAGCTCATCTGCATCCTGGCTGGAGCCATCCGCTGGGATTGCTGCAGCTGCTGCCTGGCTGTTGATAAGGGAAGATGGCAGAGATAGCAGGAAGCCTTCTCCTAGTGCCTGCTAATAGCTGGGTGCAGATAGCACAGCCTGTCATTTCCTAGCGTGGAGTGTGACAAGACTGGCTTTGCGGGACTCAAATTAATTGTGTCTGGTGTGTGGGCCAGGGTGAGGCAGTGGCAGTGGGAGGAGAGAAAGGCTGGGGCAGGACTGTGAAATGGACAAAGGACATCTGGGGAGAGGGGAGCTTTTCCATTTTCTCTCCCCATGGCACTTTCCTCTTCAGCTACCCAGCACTTTTGGATTTCCCCACATGACCTGGATGAGGAGGGGCTGAGGTTACCCCAAGATCTTCAGGGTGATTACCTCCTAGAATTCCAAGACTGTAAAGATGAAGGGCTACTGTTTGCCAGGCGATGCCAAGGAGACAGCAGCAGGACTGCATCATTATCCATACCCCTGCGGGGGAGGGGGGGGGATCCTGCTCACTTTATGGTTTATCTTATGGGGTCCTTAAACCTGCATCTTTTTGTTTCTCCTGGAATACAAGAATCTGCAGGTGAAGCTTCTTGGTCCCTTATACATATAGCTGAAAATGACATCAAACCCTTAGTGTGTGCAGTGCACTGTGCTTGACACTTTTTCTAGCGATGGTTCAAGCTTCACAGTTGACAGTTCAGGGAATCTATTTTTATCCTATTTTTACAGATGAAAAAATAGGCCTGGAGGAGGTATGGGAGAGCCCAGGGTCATGCAGCTTGTTAAGAGGTGCTGGACTGTGGCTTCAAAGCTGCCTCCTCCCTGCTCTGATCCCCAGCAGGTTTTCTGAAACACCTTTATAGATGAACAGTGAATTATTATAAGAAACGGGATGCTATTTTATGAGGCAGAATTTTACGGTCTCAAGTCTAAACATATCATCCTAAATCCTTTGGGGAAAAATATTCTGTAGCAGTCATTAGAAAATTGAACCCTAAGGTCCCAACATGCCTACTCTGTCCCCTTGGCCTGAGATGGCTATTCCTAGATGATACCCATAATTTTGCTACAGTTTTCAGCAAGTCTGCTCCCATTTCCCCCTCCTCCTGACCAACAAATACTAATCAGTTTCACTTTGTGTGTTTTCTAAATTATGCTCTCAGCCAGGTTTAAGATGGGACTCAACCAAGATGATGGGGCGTGGTGGTGTGTGAGCCCTCTGAGATGGAAGGATAGGCATTTCTGGAGAGCATATTCAATATTATGATTACTTTTTTTGTTTTAGTCATGGTACTTAAATTATGATAATGTTAATACGACTGGCATGCATAAAATGTCTCTGTTTATAAGAAAGGAGCATAAATTAAAATTTTAAATATAGTAATTCATAATAAGGTGTGAATGATGAACATAAAATGTCTGACCTTTTACACAATGATTTAATTTTAACATGTGGCTATGACAAAGGAATGATGAGATTTCTACAGTGGAGCAGGTCAATGAAAAAGATGAGGGAGCCAAAGGATTTCTGAGAAGCACTCAAAATTATACCCCACAGAGCCCAAGGAGTTTGAAAGAATATTAGGGAGATTACAGTCATTGGTTCCCCTCTTTTTAAAAAAAATATGGTTTTATTGATTTCAGAGAGAGAGGAAGGGGGAGAGCTAGAGAGATGGAAACATTGATGAGAGAGAAACATCTATTGGCTGCCTCCTACTGGCAACCCAGGCATGTGTCCTGACCAGGAATCAAACTAGTGACCTCTTAGTTCATGAGGCAATACTCAACCACTGAGCCACACTGGCTTGGCAGTTCCCCCTCTTGACCCTCCACGTGGTAACTCTTTCTCCATGAATGCTCCTTAGAAAACTGCTGTCAGGTGGCATGTGTTTGTGGTGGGAATTGGAGGGGCTGGTGGTAATGAAGAGCTCTGGAGACCAGACTGTGGATATATATTTATTTTAAAAAATGTATGCCCAGTATGTTCAAGAAGCAGGACTTGTGTGAGAAAGAGAATGCCACATTACTTACATTTAGATTTAATTCAGTGGGGAACTCTTTCTCTGCCTCTGGAGGAAAATTCTGGCAAGCTCCTTAGGAAATACAGTCCAATGGACTCAATTCAGAAATTAGAATACCCAGTTATCCAGTTATATATATATGCCCTGAACTTGACCAGCATAAAACATTCCCTTGCCTCACCCCAATGCGGACCTGCCTCACTCTGGAAGTTTTCCAAGTGGTAATGGGGGCCTTGCCTTTGCTTCTCCTCTGCCTCCTCACCCCCCGCCCTTGTTTGCTGCTAATTGGATCCCTCAGGGGTTGATGTGAGCAGAGGTGAGGGTATAGGACAGTTTTTATTGGGTGACTGTGTTCTTTCTGGGGACTTGGAAAGTGATTAAAATTGTCTTTCTCTATTGAGGACTCTATAGGCTCTTTGGGTTTCCCTGCTGGGCTCTGTCCTGCTGTTTTGGATATTCCCTTGGGATTCCTTCCTCAGCTCCTGGACATGGGTACTCTTTCAGCCTTTCAGCTGAGGTCTCTTCATTTTTGTAGGCACCCATGATGACCTTATGACAGTTTTCTTTCCTGGGTGGCACACATGTAGCTCATGGGGAGAGCTCCCATGTTCCTTGGAAGTACAAACTTGTCCAGCACAGCAGCCACTCTCAGCTCCCACCAAGCAGTGGCTCTTTTCTCAACTTCTACATTTCCTGAGCAGGGGTCAGACCTCAGTCTATAGTCCTCGTGGTCTCCCTAGTAGTGAGTCAGGTGGCAGTCTTTGGCATCGTCCAATTGCAGAAATCCACACTTCAGAGCATCCTGGTTGACTGCTTTGGAATCTTCTCTAGGTGAATTGTTAGAGGCACTACATCCCTATCCTGAACAGAGAGAGCGGTGGGGAATTGCAGTCCGTAACACCTCTCTCCAAAGAAATTGCTCAACCAACTTATCTTAAGACCCCCTTTTCATCCAGTTTTGTATCCTTGATCTTGTTGAGGGGTCCATCATCATGGACCAGGTTCTCTTCATTCTCTTTGTAAATTCTTACACAAAAAATGTCTGCTTGGGGCATCTGCCTCCCACTTCACTTGAAATCCTGATAACTCTGATACCTATGGTACCTCCAACAAAACTGCAGCTGAAGGAGTGCTGTTCCACTCCCTGTGCATGATCCATCTGAATCTGACTGTCGTTCTTCAGGTAGACTGCTTTTCTGAGTAGAGACACAGGAGACTTGACAACAATTGATGTGAGGGTGCCTACCACATTAACCACAGAGTAGTGGGGCTTGCGGGTGGCATCGTCAAAAAGGCCAAAGGCCAAGTGTAGGGGCGGGGGGATTAGTGGATGGTGGTAAGGGTGCTTGATGCCAGCCATATTGACAGAATCCTTTGGCTGGGGCTTTGACCCATCTAGGCCAACTACGGTCTAGGGATAATCTTTTGATCCATGTGAGCCCAAATCCCCAACCCACAGACTTGACAAGGGCATAGTGCCCACAATGGAGCAGGAGGGGCTTACTGATATGATGACACTTTTACACACACACTGTGGAACCCATGTCCTAGTTCCGTGGTCAGCAAACTGCGGCTCACTAGCCACATGTGGCTCTTTGGCCCCTTGAGTGTGGCTCTTCCTAAGCCTTAGGAGTACCCTAATTAATTTAATAACAATGTACCAACCTATATAGTTTAAGTTTAAAAAATTTGGCTCTCAAAAGAAATTTCAATTGTTGTACTGTTGATATTTGGCTCTGTTGACTAATGAGTTTGCCGACCACTGTCTTAGGTCATGGTCCTGACTGGGCCTTTTCTCAGTTTCTTGAGAGTTATATCACTGTCCTGTTGAAATTGTGTGTACAGATGGGCTGAACTGTCCAGGCATATGCAGCTCTCAAGGGCAAAGCTCAGGGAGGAATGCAAGCTGCCTGAATCCTGGGCTAGCAAATCTCAGGGGATGTTCCTATTGCCAAGAAAGGCCTCTTGCATTGCAGTCATTCTGCCTAGTAGAGAGCTCCGCTCTCAGTAGGGTGAGGGCCTCAGAATAGCTCTGGGGAGGCTCATGAACTCCCTTGGAACCACTGCTTTTTAAAAAAATATATTTTATTGATTTTTTACAGAGAAGAAGGGAGAGGGATAGAAAGTCAGAAACATCCATGAGAGAGATCGATCAGCTGCCTCCTGCACGCCCCGCAGTGGGGACGTGCCCGCAACCAAGGTACATGCCCTTGACCGGAATTGAACCTGGGACCCTTGAGTCCGCAGGCCTACGCTCTAACCACTGAGGCAAACCGGTTCGGCGGAACCACTGCTTTTCACTGCAGTGGTTGGCTCCTTTCAGTGGAAAGCAGCCTGGGAATCAAACCATGACTGTCTGGTTCATGGGTCAATGCTCAACCACTGAGCAACATCTTCTAGGCTATAACCATTACTCTTATAAAATTAGCATGTGGAAACTCCCAGAAAGATGACAAGACAGTACTTGGTACTTAGAAATACTCAACTCCTGCTTCTGAACTTGTTACATTTATTATTGGCCTCGTATTACCAAATGAGTTCTTTGAAATGAAAATATTAAATTATTTTAACTCCTTTTTTGGGAGGGAAATTTTTATTTTAGAGTAAGGGAGAGAGATCTAGATAGATAGGTAAATAGATAGATAGATGGATAGAGAGATAGAGATGTGATAGAGAAACTCAATCAGTTGCCACCTGTGTGCACCCCAACTGGGGATTGAACCCACATGCTAGGTATGTGCCCTGGCTGGGAATGGAACCCACGATCTTTTGGTTTATGGGACATTGCTCCAACCAACTGAGACACACTGGCCAGAGCAATGATCTGAACTTTTAAGAAAAATAAAGATGCCCTGTGTTTATTCACCAAAACAAACCAACAGAAACACAAAATAGCAACAACCACACACACACACATACACACACACACACACACAACGTACTTACACACATACATACAGCACACACGCACACACACAAAACACTCCACAGGTGACTCAGGTAATGGGAGAATCTCTCTTTGGGACAGAATCTTAACTTGTCAATCAACCACAGGATTAATAATATTCATGCTCCCATGGTTTTAGCATAATGAGATGCTGTCCTTTCTATTGGAGTTGTTCTTTTTTGGAATTGCAGTTCCCTAAAAGCAGCCTGGATTAGTGAGCAAGAGGCAGGGAGAAGGAACCCTGCTAAACAACAATCCTGTTTAGGAACTATGTCTGACTCCCAAATTCTCTGTCCCCACACTCTCATCCTCATCTACCATCTTGTTAATATTTATAGTTGCAGTTTGCTGCTTCAATAGAAAAAGCCAGACATGCTCACGGATTGCCTCAGAAAGAAAACTCAATTTAGAAAGGCTTATTCACTAAGGATTTATTAGCTCTTCACACTCTGGAAGCCTGAGTTTTATTCTGACTCACAGTTAGTTGTGCACCCAAACCAGCTGAATAATTCCAATCTGGAGACAGGAGGCCAGTTGGAGATAAGAGCTTTTCATGTGCCAGAAGCTTCTCCTTTGGCCTATGGCGCTGTGTGTGTGTGTGTGTGTGGCACAGAACTGGGGGAAATACTGTCCCCAGGCATGCCCCTCCTTACAGACTGAGCCAGATGGTGGGGTAGAGGTAGGACAAACATTTCTACAAATTCCTTGTCCAAGAAGATTAAAGTAAACTATTCAGGTAGTATATGCTCCATATGTGGTCAGAGGTTAGAATAAGGAGTAAAGGTCCCAGTTGAAGAATTAAATACGAATCGGAGGCAACCTTCCCCAGGTGATCTTAAGGGGCCAGATAACTGTGTGTTAAAAAGTAAGAGCTGGATATGACCTTCCAAAACTCAATCAGGAAGAATAAAAAATCTGAATAGTCTGATAACTAGTGAGGAAATTGAAGGAATAATCAAAAAACTTCCAGCAAACAAAAGCCCTGGCCAGACAACTTTACAGGGGAGTTTTACCAAACATTCAAAGAAGAACTAAAACCTATCCTCCTCAGACTATTCCAAAAAATTCAAGAGGAAGGAACACTTCCAAGCTTTTTCTATGAAGCCAGCAATACCCTAATACCAAAACCAGATAAAGACACTATAAAGAAAGAGAATTACAAGCCACTATCTCTGATGAACAAAGATGCAAAGATACTTAACAAAATCCTAGCAAATCTGATCCAACATTACATTAGAAAGACCATACACCATGACCAAGTGGGATTTATTCCAGAGATGCAAGGATGGTACAACATCTGCAAGTCAATAAATGTGATACATCACATAAACAAATTGAGATGTAAAAATCACATAATCATATCAATTGATGCAGAAAAAGCATTTTACAAAACCCAATACCCTTTCTTGATAAAAACTCTCAGCAAAGTAGGAACAGAGGGATCATACCTCAACATAATAAAAGTCTTATATGACAAACCTACAGCCAACATCATACTCAATGGGCAAAAACTAAAACCATTTCCTCTAAGAACAGGAACAAGACAGGGATGCCCACTCTCACCACTTCTTTTTGACATAGTACTGAAAGTGCTAGCCATAGCGATCAGACAAGAAGAAGAAATAAAAATCATCCAAATGGGAAAAGGAGAAGTAAAACTGTCATTATTCACAGATGACATGATATTGTATATAGAAAACCCTAACGACTCCATAAAAAAAAAAAGACTAGATTTAATAAATGAATTCAGCAATGTAGCAGGATACAAAATTAACACCCAGAAATCTATGGCTTTTTTTATACACCAATAATGAACTCACAGAAAGAGAAACAAACAAACAAAAATCCCATTTACCATTCTACCAAAAAAGTTAAGATACCTAGTAATAAACCTAACTAAAAAGGTAAAGGACCTGTACTCAGAAAACTACAGGACATTGAAAAAAAAATAGAGGAGGACAATAACAAGTGGAAGAATATACCGTGTTCACGAACTGGTAGAATCAACATCATTAAAATGTCCATATATATAGCAACCAAAGGACTTGTATGCATGCATATTAGCATAACCAATGGACAGAGACACTAGGGCGGTGGGGGCTTACCCAGGGTGGGAATGGCTGGTGGCTGGGGTGGGGGTCAATTGGGGGAAAGGGAGACATATGTAAAACTTTAGACAATAATAATAATAAAAAGAATATACTATGGGGTAAAGACAGTCTCTTCAGTCAATGATGTTGGGAAAACTGTACAAATATATGCAAAAAAATGAAACTAGATCACCAACTTACACCATACACAAAAATAAACTCAAAGTGGATAAAGGACTTAAACATAAGATGGGACACCATAAAAATCCTAGGAGAATCCATAGGTAGAAAAATATCAGCTCCTAGGGCAATGGAAACTAAGGAAAAAATAAACAAATGGGACTACATCAAAATAAAAAAGCTCTGCACATTAAAAGAAATCAACAAAACAATAAGAAAGCCCACTGCATGGGAGGATATATTTGCCATTGTTATATCTGATAAGGGCCTAATCTCCAAAATTTATAGGGAACTCATACATCCTAACAAAAGGAAGATAATGCAATCAAAAAAATGGGCAAAGGATGTAATAGACACTTTTCAAAAGTGGACATACAGAAGGCCAAGAGACATATGAAAAGATGCTCAAAGTCACTAATCATGCAAGAGATGCAAATCAAAACAACAACGAGATACCATCTCACACCTGTCAGAAAGGCTATTGTCAACACATCAACAAACGACAAGTGCTGGTGAGGATGTGGCGAAAAAGGAACCCTCATGCACTGCTGGTGGGAATGCAGAATGGTGCAGCCACTGTGGAAAACAGTCTGGGTTTCCTCAAAAAATTAAAAATAGAACTCCCATTTGACCCAGTGATCTCACTTCTAGGAATATATCCCAAGAAATCAGAAACACCAATCAGAAAGAACATATGCACCCCTATGTTCGTAGCAGCACAATTCACCATAGCTAAGATTTGGAAATAGCCTAAGTGCCCATCAGCAGATGAGTGGATTAAAAAGCTGTCGTACATCTACACAATGGGATACTATGCTGCTATAAAAAAGAAGGAACTTTTACCATTTGCAACAGCATGGATAGATCTGGAGAGCATTATACTAAGCAAAATAAGCCAGTTAGAGCAAGATAAATATCACATGATCTCCTTCATATGTGGGATATAATGAACAACATAAACTGATGAGCAAAAATAGATCCAGAGACAGAGAAGCATCAAACAGACTGTCAAACTTCAGAGGGAAGGCATGGGAGGGGGGTAAGAGATCAAAGGACTTGTATGCATGCATATAAGAATAACAAATGGACACAGACAGTAGGGGGGTGAGGGGTGGCCAGGGAGAGGTCAATGGGGGAAAAAGGAGACATATGTAATACTATATGTAATACCTTTAAAAATAAAGAATTTGAAAAAAGTAAGAGCTTGTGTTCAGAACAGGACTTCTCAGGGTGCACTGGGCTAGTCAGGGAAGGCTCCATGTAGAGACAGGATGTTAACTGGCCTGCAAGCATGGGTTTCACTTGCACAGGCAAAGAGGATGGGGAAACACTTCATGTGAGGACTGCTAGAAAGACTTCTCTTTGCTTTGGATTTGAGCCATGACTTGTCTGCCACTGAAAGGTAAAGCTATAGATTTCACAGCTATGCTCAGTTTTAGCTGCATATGTCTATACCAGTGATGGCGAACCTATGACACGTGTGTCAGAGGTGACACGTGAACTCATTGTTTTGGTTGATTTTTCTTTGTTAAATGGCATTTAAATATATAAAATAAATATCAAAAATATAAGTCTTTGTTTTACTATGGTTGCAAATATCAAAAAATTTCTATATGTGACATGGCATCAGAGTTAAGTTAGGGTTTTTCAGAGTGCTGACATGTTGAGCTCTAAAGGTTCGCCATCACTGGTCTATACCAAGTATCCTATATAATAAAAGCTTAATATGCTAAGTGTCTGATCGTCTGGTCAGCCATTCAACCAATCAAAGAGTAATATGCTAAGGCCGCTTAACCGCTTGCTATGACATGCACTGACCACCAGGGGACAGACGCTCTGACCAGTAGGTTAACTTGCTGCTGGGGTCTGGCCCATCAGGACTGAGTGAGAAGAGGCAGACACGTCCTGGAGCCCTCCTGTGGTCTCTTCCTGGCTGGCCAACCTCCTGTGTCCCTTCCCAGCCCCGATCATGCACCAGTGGGATCCCTTGGCCTGGCCTGCGCCCTCTTGCAATCCAGGCTGAGTGATCCCCCCTCCCCCCGGGGGCATGATTTTTGAGCACTGGGCCTCTAGTTTTGGAATATAAGGGGAAAAAAGGAATAATCAGAAAGCTATCTCTATCTCCCCCCACTCCCATAAGGCTTAATGACTGAGTAACTAACACAGGTCCAAGGGAAAAGAAAAGTTGTAAGTTATGCATGTCTTTAGTAACTACCATTTCAGGTGTTCCCTACATTTTGGGGGAGTGCTTTAACAATCTGAAAAACATCCACACATATGGAAGAAGTCAGACCCAAAGACCCGTGGGACAAAGCGGGGAGCCTGGCATGAATCCTGTGACTGTCACTCTGTAGGAGGGACAGCAGGGGCATACCCTGGCCAGAATTGATTTTGAGTAATTGTTTTGTGAAAATTGAGGTTGCTGATGTGGCAAAGCCAGGAGAGAAAGGGAGGGAGATGTTGGGAGGGAGCACTGTGTGAAGTTGGCACTCTGAGAAGTCCCTGAAAAGAGGAGGGAGAGGCAGAGCCAACAACAGGAGGCTACTCTGTGGAAGCAATCAGTCTTGCATCTCTATTATGATATGATAGAATAATCAATATCAAGATTCAGGATATTAAGAAAAGGTTAAAAAATGTACCTTTTTTCTGTTTAATAAATCAGGGAAGAATTATAGAAAGTTTTCTCTAAAAATTGGTCAACAAGTTCCCTCTCCTGGGGTCTTCTTGTGTTAAGAGCCCTCAGCTATTCTGTCATTTGATCATCAGAGCTTGGTGAAATGTTCGAATTCTGCTTTATCTCTAGGGAAACAGGCACAGAGATAAAAGGTAACTTGCTTATTGTCACACAGCTAGTGAGTAGCTGAGGAAGGTGTTCGAATCTACTCCCTAGGGGCCATGTAGCTCACAGCACATTTACATAGGAAACTCGTTTTTCAGTAATGCACATGACAGAAGTTTTGTTTTATTCTGTGGGTCTGCTGTCAGGCTGCTTGAAATAAAACCATCTGAGGGCAGGCACTGGCTTGGTTTAATGCATTGGTTCTCAACCTTCTGGCCCTTTCAATAGTGTTCCTCATGTTGTGACCCAACCATAAAATTATTTTCGTTGCTACTTCATAACTGTAATGTTGCTACTGTTTTGAATTGTAATGTAAATATCTGATATGCAGGATGGTCTTCGGCGACCCCTGTGAAAGGGTCATTAGACTGTCAAAGGGGTCGCTGCCCACAGGTTAGAACCACTGGTTTAATGGGAAGAATCAGTGCCTTGTGTCATCTGATAGTTACTAAAATGTTTCCCAAGGATAGAAAGAGGATGAGATATGATAATTCATAAATAGCGCCTTGCACATAAGAATTCACTGTGTTATCTATCATGATGATAATGATGATGGTAATGAAGATGATTAAACAGCCTCTGCCCAAAAGGATTTCCTCTGACAGACTATTGATTTCTGCAAAATAATTGGCTAACTAGGATAGACTGTCATCTTTGCATTATTAATTATGAAGCATTTATGAAGTGGAGATGGAGCAGTGTCTGGTGCTTAGAGCCTTACCTCCACA
The DNA here is from genome assembly GCF_000327345.1 of Myotis davidii. Taxonomy (NCBI): domain Eukaryota; kingdom Metazoa; phylum Chordata; class Mammalia; order Chiroptera; family Vespertilionidae; genus Myotis; species Myotis davidii. The sequence goes on along the minus strand of NW_006383011.1, from coordinate 14,035,195 downwards.
TTCTGCTGCTTCCTAGTGGTGCTCCAGGGCTCTCGTCCTATCCAACAGAGGACAAAGGGAATTTTTTTTTTTTTTAGTCAATGTGAAGCACTAGAGAGAGGTTCTCCTCTCAGAGCTCAGATAACTTGCTGAATGATCTTGTGGAGTTTTCCTTAGGATTACACCCAGGCTCTCCTGTGGAGTGACTAGTGTTCTCTTAGCTAATTAATGATCTTGCTCTCCTTTTGCATGTGCCAGACCCATCTTCCCCGGACCTTTACCCCGCCACTCTCTTTCATATAAGAACATCAGAGGAGAAATTAATTACCAAGTAAATAATACTAAAAGCAATTGCTAGAGAACTTGAGGATTTGTCCTTTAGCTGGGATACTCGGGTAGGCTTCTTGGAGGACATGGTCCCTGAACTGGTGAAGCCTGAACTTGTCCTTAAGGCAGATACATGCCAGGCTGTGTGACCTTAGTAGGTTACTTAGTCTTTCTGTGACTCAGTTTCCTCATTTGTAAAATTGGGATAATAATAATACCTACCTCATAAGATGGTTGTAAGGATTAAGTTGGTACATCTTAAATGTTGAAAACAGTGCCTGGCATCTCGTGTTAGTGAATAAATATTAGCTATTTTTATTGAAGGCTGGGGGCATTTGGATAGGCAGAGAGGAGGAGCCAGATCTCAGAGGCAGGAGAAAGAATTCAGGTCAAGTTTATGCTCCCTCCCAGCCAAGGCTGGAGGCCTGATTCATCCCAGTTCACTAGTGACACAGCCACGGGCAAAACATTTATCCCTTGGCTTACCTGAAGGCCTAGATGATGCTCCCTGGGTGGCTGTAATCGGAAATCCAGTGTCCTGAAGAGCTTTACTTGCTCTTTGGGAATACATGTGGGCCTGGGGAAATGCTGGGCCTGAGGGGGGACATTTTTGTTTCTTACAGGAAACATGGCTCGTTGGAAATTCACAAGACTTGCCTGTTCAGCTTCACTAAAAGCTGCACCTGAGCCTAGCTGTTGGTGCACATTTGAGATTTACAGGGAAGACTTGGTCTGACCCGAGGTTGCAGTTGTTCTTAAGGCATTTATCGATCACCTTCAGTGTGCCGCGTTTCTGCATTTACAGAGCTCACAATTTATTAGGTGACACAGTCAAGTAAAGAGGCAATTACATTGTAGTGTGATGGATGCGTTCATGGGGGAGGCATAGGGCACCATGGGAGCAAGTGGGAGGGAACAGCTAATCTAGTCCAGGACTGTGAACGATGGGACATGTAAATGCAGCCCCAATGGAGCAGGAGGAATTAGCCTAGAGCAGTGGGGCGGGGGGTGAGGGGGAGAGTGTGGGATGGAGAGGGCACAGCTGAGGGACTGTGTGTACTGACCTGCTGATATGGCCCAAGGTTAATATTGCATGTGTGTGAGCATGTGTACATGTATGTAAGGAGAAAGAACAATGAGATGGCGGGGTGTGGGGGAGAAACAAGTTTCGATATTAAAGAGAGACCTGATTTGGATTAAGAAGAATCCAGTTTTTGCAATATTTTACTGGCTGACTTTAGGCAACTCACCTCATCTGTATAGAACTTAATTTCTACAATTGTAGAATGGAGATAACATAAATTTGGGTTGTTTTCCAAGGCTATTTCACAATAATAGATATGAAAGGGCGTACAGTATTATATACTTTTAAGGAATTATCATTGTCCTCTTATGGTTTCACTTGGGAAGGCTACCACTGGGGTTATGTGAAAGTGAGTGATTAGAAGCACCATCATGAACAACAGCTTTAATACTTTCAATGCTGTTATTAGAAGCAGAGAAATGGAGCCTCTTTTTATGGTGCTGGATGGTGTTAGCCTATTTATTATCAGAGTAAATACTCACCTATGTTGTCCATCTCCCTGTCCCACAGCCATTCCCCACTTACATATGCTCAAAGAGTGGTGCCTACAGAATATTCAGAAAAGATGGAGACTCTGTCTGCCTAAATCTCAGTTACAGAACATCAATTCTGGCTGTTACTTTTCCATTACTGGTTTACAGTGATTACTTGGTCAGGTGGTTCAGATGATGGGGGGAATATCGTGGACAGTGATAATGTGATGCAGCAGAGAACTTCTCAGCTGAGAGGTGCTGGGGAGGACTTCAGAGATAGGCTTCAGGGATCAGGTATCAAGGCTGCAATCTGGGGGTCAGAAAAAGCAAGTAGTCTGCTATCCCATCCCAATTTCAAGGGCAATGTGACCTTCGCAAGTTACTTTTCTTCCTCTAGCTGTTTTTTTTTAAAGAAGCACGAGATAATAATAGGATTAATTTCATAGAGTTGTGAGAATTATTAGGTAAAATCACGACATACCAATATACAATGAATATGTGGCAAAGATTTTATGTAACTTATTAATTAACAAGGGAACCAGTAAGATGATACTATGGGCTTAAAGGGAAATTCAAAGAACCACATACGATATAGGCAATGATACCACAATGAATTTAAAAATAGGTGCAAACTGAATTTTTCCATAAGGCAATAATAAATTGCATTCCACTGGGCATATTTCATTTGCATTTCAATGGACAAAGTTATTGTATTAGTTATTATTAGTTTTCTACATCTTACAGAGTTATAGAATAGCTCAAAAGATCACAACTCAGCTTATACCTAGATTTCCATCAGAGACACCCAGTAACCTTTTTTGTCCATTTCAAAGTCTTTCTTACAGTTTCCCGCACTTAATTAGAGATGGTCCATACAGTGTGCTTGACAAAGAGTAGATATTCAGTACCTGCTAGTTATCATAAACATCACTGCAGTTAATAGAAATAATAAAAATTGTTTACACTGCTGGCAGAGTTTTCTTCTTGGAGTAGTTTTGGTCATGATACTCCTTCTCAAAAACTTTCAGTGACTCATCATTGTCTCTAAAATAAATTCCACACAGCTGGGCATTTAAATTTCTCTGATATGTGCTCATCCAAATTGCCAGTCAATTTCTTATCCATGACTTCCTACCAGGCCCTCCATGATGTCTGGAATTTCAGCATCCTGGATACTGAAGACTTGGGTGTCTCTAAGTACTTTCTCCCAAGGTTAGGATTTTGCCTGGAGATGATCTGGCAGCAATATAGTTGTTCAGGTTGACAAGTGTATTAGTCTGTTAAGGCTACTTTAACAAAATACCACAGGCTGGGTGACTGAAGCCACAGATGTTTGTTTTCTTACCATTCTGGAGGCTTGAAGTCCACGGTCCAGCTGATTCAGTGTCAAGCCTCTTCTGGGCTTGTAGATAGCCACTTTCTCTCTGTGTCCTCACTTAGCTCTTCCTCTGTGGGAAAGGAGGGAGGGAGAAGTCTCTTCCTCTTCCTATAAAGTTACTAGTCCTATTGGGTTAGGACCTTGCCCTTAGGACCTTTAGGGAAATAATGAAGGTTAAAAAGGTCATATCTCAAAATACTGTTACTTTGGGAAGTAGGGCTTCAACATTTTAGGGGGAGACAGTCTAGTCCATAACAGCAAGGCTCAAGAAAACAGGGTGATAAAAAAAGGAGATGGGAAGTCTGGCTTCATTATGACACAAACCTGTTTTGCCGAGTTTTCCTGTGGTAAGACCAGGGCAGCTCTCACCAGGAGGACTCTGCATTTAACTCCCACATTCCAGAACCCCAGCCCTGGGAAAGATGGTGGGCGAGTGGGGTTCCATTTTGCCACTCTCTCAGCCTCCAGTGGGTGTCTGAGTTAAACCAAACATCCAGGACAGCTGCCTGGGTGTGGATGGGATTTTTACTGGGAAGAAAACACCCCCAAATGCTACCAGGTCCTCTAAGAATGCTTAAGATTATGTAGTTTGCTTTTTTGAATGGCTAAGACACGTGATTTTCTTCATAGTTTTTTTTTAATCCTCACATGTTTATTTTCAAGAAGTTTCCCTTTGATAACATTTTTTAAAGACATTATAGGGCATAATTTGGTTTAGTCACAATAGTCCAGTCCATCTTGATGCTAATAGGTAAAAAAATTGCACAATATCCGTATGATTTTTAGGTAACCGAACACCCAGGATTAGCTAATGAAGTTTTCATTTTAGAAAAAGTATTATTTTTCAAAGTGTGTTATACCATATTCGATGCCCAAGGTTTACAGAAAGACATCTGGTAATTTCAGGAGCAATTCCAGGGTAGGTACTATGATATGAAATTGTCTGCTGAGACGGTGGATATCACTTTCTATTATGGTTTATTTTCTGGGAGCCACTAGGGACGAGAGTGTTAAGTGAGTTGGGACAGTGAGACAGAGAGATAAAGAAAGAAAATGACCACCTGGATTTGTAGCTTAACAAACCAGAGCTTTTCACTAACTAGCTCTGTGACACTTGGTAAGTCCCTTAATTTTCCAGGCCATAGTTCCCTTATCTATACAATGAATGTTGACAACTGCTAAGGTTCTTGTATTAGAATAGCTTTAGCTGTTATAACAAACTCTACAATTCCAGTGGCTTAATCCAATAGAAGTAAACATACTTAAAAATATAAAAGTACTTTGATTGTTGAAGATTTTTCTTTTAAAACATTTTTAAAAGATATGTTTTTATTGATTTTAGAGAGAGGAAGAAAGAGAGAGAGAGAGATAGAAACATCAGTGATGGAAGAGAATCATTGATCGGCTGCCTCCTGCATACCCCACACTGGGGATCAAGCCCGCAACCTGGGCATGTGTCTTGACTGGGAATGGAACCGTGACCTCCTGGTTCATGGGTCGACACTCAACCACTGAACCACACTAGCAGGGCTGAAGTTTTTTCTTTTTTAAAATAGACTTTTAAAACTTAAGTATAACCACGTTAAAAATGCACACATCAAAAGTTTGTAGCTCTGCCCTGACTGGTTTGGCTCAGTGGATAGGGTCCCGGGTTTGATTCCAATCAAGGACATGTACCTTGGTTGAGGGCACATCCCCAGTAGCAGGTGTGCAAGAGGCAGCTGATCGATGTTTCTCTCTCAATGATGTTTTTAGCTTTCTATCCCTCTCCCTTCCTCTCTGTACAAAATCAATAAAATATATATTTTTTTAAAAAGTTTGTAGCTCAAGTTATTTAAAAAAGTGGACACCCAAGTAGCCAGCACTCAGGGACACCATTTATAGTCCCCCTCTCAAGACCCCTTCTAAGTTACTCATAGCCACTACCATTCTGACTTCCAATACCATCATTTTGCCTTTTTTATTATTATTATTTTATATAAATGGAATTATATAGTATGTATGCTTTTGTGTGTGGCTTCTCTGAGGTATTGTAAGATTCATATGTTATTGCATGTAGTAATAGTTCATGAATTTTGATTGCTTCATGATATAAATATACCAAACTATATCTATCATTTGTTGATGGATATTCGGGTTATTATGAATGATGCCGCTATGAAGATTTTTATACATTTATTTTTGTATGTGTGTAAATGTATATATATTTCTATTAATATATTTTTAAAAATTTTACACTTGACAAATACTACCAGTTTTTCAAGTTGTTGTACAAGTTTATACTTTTACCATCAGGATATAAATGTTTTCATTGATTCTCATTCTCACCAACACTTGATATTGTTAATCTGTTTAATTTTAGCTGTTTTCATGGGAATGAAATTTCATGTTCTCAACTTTAATTTTGCTAAAGGTTTATGAGGGTAAGCAACTGTTCATGTATTTATTAACCATTTGGATATCTTTTTGTTAAGTGATTATTTAAGTTCCTTACTTATTTTTATATTGGGTTGTGTTTCTATTTATTGAATTGTAGGTGTTCCTTATCCCGTTTAGATATGAGCTTTTAGTCAGCCTGTGACACTGTATTTACCTCTATTTTCTTATTCCCCTTTTTTTCTTTCATCTTTATTCCCTCTCTAGTTTTCTTTGGTTTATTTGATTTTATTAACTTATTGAGTTGGAAGTACTTTGATTGTTCAAGAGATTAATCCACCACAAAAGCCCTCTTCAATGGGACCAGATCAGGCCCCACTGGTATAGGCTGAAATTCCATGCTGAAGTGACCATGTCTGTGTTACTGTGAGGTTTGTGTGTCTCACCAAACTCTGAGCTTCACAAGAGATCTGGGATAATGTCTGTTTTGCTCTAAGCAGAGGACCTGGCAGAGAGTAAGTGTTCTACAAATTCTCATTAAACTGTTGAATAATATGAAGAGACAGGAGATCAGTCCGACAGCAGGTGGGTTGTGGTATCCAAAGGGCAGAGAGAGAACTGAATAGACAAATGTGGAAAATGGCTACAACTGGTTCCTCCTGTTGGAGCAATGAAGCTTAAACATTGTTGTGGAACACATTGGTACCAGAGTCTTTGTGCTCTGTATACGTTTTTTTTTTGTTTTTTTTTTCAAATTTTATTTTTTTATTACAAAGGGTATTACATATGTGTCCATTTTTTTTTCCCCCGCCCTAGACAGTCCCCTAGCCTCCCCTATTCCCCAGTGTCTTATGTCCATTGGTTAGGCTTATATGCATGCATACAAGTCCTTTGGTTGATCTCTTTTTTGAGTAGACATTGAATTTGGTTGGGAACCCATTCTGGGATAGCAGCAATATGCATGTAATGAGGAACACTTTGCAATGTGCATGTAATGAAGGACATTTTGCAATGTGCATGTGATGAAGGACACTTTGCAATGTGCATGTGATGAAGTCAAGGTGGGAAAACACCTCATCTGCATGTGGATAGCACTGTTTGCATCTACCTGGAAGCATCCTTACGTGTTCCTCCTCTTCTCCCCTCCACATCCCCCAAATATGGACTAAGTGTAATTCTGACTCACTACAGAGGGGGCTCTATGTTGCCATGGTGAGGACAGGGCTTTGTAAAATTCTGTGTTATATGCTGTAACTGGGGTCAGAGGTTCCCTGAAGAACAAATAGGCTTGCTTGAAGAAAATGAATACATTTAAAAATAACAAGCTGGTAATTCACTTTCTCATCTTATCAGGTTGTCAGGAAATTTGTGTGTGTTGTGTGTGTTCTTATAATTTGAAAAGCATACCTGAATCTTTCTTGTCAGAATTGATTATTTTGGGACTTTAAAAAGCAATACACTCAATCAGGTAGCAAAACTGTGGAAAATCCTGACTTGAAAGCAGATGGTGAGATTTCTTACTCATTTGGCTCTCAGGGAATCTGGGCACATTGTTGGTGCTCCAGAAAGCAGGATGATGTCTTTAGGTCTCTGTGTCAATTTATCTTCTCTGGAGAAGGACACAGAGGAAAATGTAAGCAAGGTTTATCTGAATCTCTACATGCTGCAAGCTCCAGAAGTTGGTGGCCTGACATTAGTTTTTGAATCTTGACATCAGAGAAATAAATCTTGGTAAAATGGGTTCAGACACTAACTAGGAGGGGACCTCTAAGACCAAGGACCTGATCTTCTTATTTTATAGACGAGGAAACTGAGTGAGACCTGGAGAAATGAATTGACCTGTTCAAGGTGACACAGTTAATTAATGGTGGAGCTATGATATGATTACTCAAGCCACTCAAATGTTTATTTTCATACAAGTCACTAAGAGATCATGTTAAAAATGTAGATTCAGATTCAGGGGGCTGGAGACATGGCCTGAGAATCTGCATTTTAAAAACTTAATTGTTGAAAGTATTACATAGGTCCTCCTCCCCACCGCCCACCCCCCAGTAGTCTCTTGAGAATCTGCATTCTTACATGCTCCAGGTGATACTGATGGTACTGTTTCTTGGGCAACACTGATTTATTAAGTAGCTGGGACCTAATCCTAAGCCATTCCTGAATGCCTCCTTCAGAGAGAATGATAGGTTAAGGCATGGAAGGATGCTCATGAGCACTCAGTCAAGGTGGGCTTTCATAGATGGCATGCTGAGGTGATCTCACTGAACAAGGATGTCCAGTAAGGTCAGTGCAGCAAGGTCTGGTTTATGAGGCTCTGACTCTTCAGATGAATTTTTTTCTTCACTCTTTTCTTGTTTCTCCCATAGGAATAGGATCTTGGGAATATGGGGTACTGTTAATCATGTAAAAGACTTTATAATGGCAATAAGAAATTACTGGGCACCCTATGGAATTCTAGGTCTTGTCTAGCATACTCACCTGCATTATTGGATTCTATAGTGGTCTAGTCCTATTATCTTCGATGTATTTTTTAACCTAAAAGTTGTAGAACTCTAAGTATAATACAAGTGATCCCTGTCTATAGAAATGTAAGTAAAATTTGTCCCATAAAATGCATGATTACTGCCATGTGGATATTGACCACATCTATTTGTAAATGCATTTCAGTTTTCCTGTGTCTACACATGTGTGTTCTTTGAATTCTCCCTTGAATTGATTGTATCATTGTACTAGTTCCCTCATTGCCTAATGATTTAAATGAAATATTTGGCACATTTAGTTTATATTTTTGCAAAAGGTATGATTTTTATCCTTTTAAAAGTATTGTTCTTCAAAAATCACTTTGATTATTTGGCTAAACATCTTCTCTAAAAGAGATAAGATTGAATCTACTCTTTAATGCGAGCATTTAGGATCTTAATTTTCAACATTTATATAACACTTAACATCATACCCTTTTGCGGAGACTTAAAGGATCTTAAGTTACCGATGAAGCTCAGGGAAGTACAGCTAAGGTACACACAGCTAAGATCTAGTAGAGCAAGGAATTATCCTTTCCTCATATTACCTTTTAGTTATTTGTGTATTTATATGACCCAAGTCTTCACCGTTGTCTGGCCAGTGAGTCAGTCAAAGATTAGATAATTAAATTTTGGGAGAGGGCCTGTTGGAACTCGTGCCCTTTGCCTCTTTGATGGATCCTTCTGGAAAGGGGCGGAGGAAATGTGAAGGTTTGTGCCTTGTTATGGATAATTTCAGGTCTTCCATTATTCACCCCAAGCCTGTTGCCTACAAAGATACAGAGAATGTCAATTAAAGGTCTCTCTGTAGCTAATGGCTGTGTCAATGCCGATGAGCATGGTTATGGTGACAATGATGGTAGGGGTAAAAATCCTTGGAAGGAGCACTTGCTTTGGAGTCAAATTGACCCAAGTTTGAATTCTGATCTGTCATTTACAAATTGTCCTACCCTTGAAGAGTTGCTTCACCTCCCTGGATTTATTTTTAATCTGTAAATTTGGGTAGCACAATTTTATAGGCAAGGAATTCATTTATTGATTTTTTGAGAGAAATTTGTTGTTCTAATTATTTATGCATTTCATTCACTGATTGATTCTTTTTTTTGTTTTGTTTTTTTAATATTTAGTCATATCATTAATTATAGTTTCTAACTAAATATTTTTGGATGACTCTTACTTAATGTTTATTTCCCTTATTTTTTTTTTACTTTTTTTTTTTGCTTA
>NW_006383011.1:13961377-14025718 GCF_000327345.1 Myotis davidii | reverse complement strand
TACTTTTTTTTTTTTTTTTGCTTAAAGCATTACAAAGATTCTTGTATGTGTCCTTACTGAGAATAGAACTCACAACCTTGGCGCATTGGGATGATGCTTTAACTAACACAGATGGAGAAAGCAGGATTCTGCTGGCCTGGAGAGGACCTTGGGTGTCCAGCTAAGCAATTAGGGCTCGATGCAGTACATGAGAACCAACCCCTGGTGAGTCTTGAGCAGAGCAATGAGTGATCTGTGTAAGTCTGGACATTGCCTTCTGGAGCTTCTCCATGGGCTCTATTTGTTGCTGTTGAGCTCCCTGCATCTCTTGTGGAGGTCAAAGATGCTGTATGCTGCTCTGATGCTGACTCAGAGGTGGCCTCTAAGGAGTTGCAAGGAGGAGGCTGCTGGAGGAAGGGATCACAATTTGAATGCCCCATGGAGGCAGCTCTTCCAGATTTCTGCATTACATGCTTCCTTCTCCACATATCTCTGCTACTGATTGCGTTGAACAGGAAGATGTTACCTGCACTTTTTCATCATAAATCTGTTTAATTATCATTCTTTTGCTCTCTGGGGCCTCAATTTAATGAAAAGGTATAATTTTGACTGCTAAGAAGTTGAGCTTTGCTGCTCTAATCAATATATTTCATTACCATTGTCATGTCTACAGAAGCCTCTTGATAATAGAATTGCATATGAACCCTTTATGAGGATTTTGACAAACTTCCATTCAAAACCAAGGCAGTCTCAATGGCTTAGGGACTGGCTGCCATGAGCCTTGGTGAAAGGAATGAAGCAGCTTTTCTTTTTATGGATGCATAACTGCTGAGGGCTCCCGTCAGGGCAGGTATGTAGTACAGCGGGCAGACCATCAGGCCTGTGGACACATTCGTCAGCAAGTGAAGTGGGAGACATTGAGCCTGGAGCAAGGGGAGATAGGAAACACATGAACCACCTGGGAGGGGAGATGAGAGGCCCTTTATGGAGATGAGATGCAGACTGCAACTGACAAATACACTGATGGGAGCCAAGTCAGGGCAGCTGCCAGTCCCTAGAGTGACCAATAGGATAATAAGCATTAAAATATACCTTTGGTATATATACTATTTCATTTTTATCCTCATAACAACCCTGAAAGTTTGATGTTAGTATTCTGATTTTAATAACAGATCTGGTACTAAATCCTGGTCTTTCTGAGGACAAAGGTGGAACTCTCCGCAGCTGCCTCTTTCTCTCTAGGAAGACACTTCTAAGTAGAAGGGCTTTTAGCTTGAGGTGAAACTGTTGTAACCTTAGGATTGAGATGAATCCCATGGAATGGTGAGTTGTACTTCTAATACAGGCATACCTCGCTTTATTGCACTTAGCTTTGTTGCTCTTCAAAAATGTTGCTTTTTAAAAAAAAATAAATTCAAGTCAAGACCCACCAGCAGCAAAAGGATTACAACTTGCTTTATTGTGATACTTGCTTTATTGTGGTGGTCTGGAACTCACAATATCCCCGAGGTATGCCTGTAATCTATTTCCATGGGATATCGAGGCAATGAATTGGGTCCTGTTAGTTGGGGTCAGTCTTCCAGTTGAAATGGAATGCTGATTTTGAATGTGGATAGTGATGAACACTCAGTCCAGCCCTCATGGAGGGATACCTGGATGCTAGGAAGACAGTTCTGAAAATGAAGCCTGGATGAGTTATGTCACCAAATTCACAAACTTTATCATTAGTGGTAAAAGGCATCCTTTCTTTGGGACTTATGTATCAATATTATAAAGTTCAGGGAGTGGGATTCTTCCCTGTCGTTTTGGATAGTGTGGTGGGACTTCAGAGCACTTAGGGTGCCGATGAATTCTGCCAAGATGAGCAACAGCTCTTTCCACATCTGGATTGGCCATTTTGGCACAGAAATCAGTCAAATGCTCGCACAAAGAAGGCTTGGGAAGGGTACTTGTCAATACAGAAATGCTGGACCTTGTCAGGAGAAATTGAACAACTTTTTTAATGGGGAAAAAATATTACAGGGTCCCTTCAATGGATTACTAGGTGTTGTATAGTGCCCCCTTCTGGATTATCAGATCTTCTTGCGGTGTGCATCTTTCGTTGTCTGAACTTACATCATTTCAGTGGTCCTGATTGCCTATATGTGTCTGCTCTTGATTCTCCGTTGGTTTTCTCATTAATAAGTTAAATAACACTTTTCATATAGGTTTCATCTTATATTTGTACCAGAGTCATGCTGTTATCTTTTAAAAAATTATTCTTTAATAGCTTGTTTTTAAGTGGTTAGCAAAAATACCCATATCTCACTTACGATGGGTCAAATGGGTTCACAAACAAGAGTACAGCCTTTCCTGCATCGATTCTGCTAAGGGGAGGGGGAGGAGCAGGCCTGGCTTTGCTTGTTCAGTTTTTTCTCTGCCCTTTTTGAATCAGTGTTCTGCCGCTGCTGGGTAGATTTTATAGACTGTTGTGATGTGGTTGAGTGGAAGGTAAAGTGATGAGGGAAGCAAGAGGCTTTGGATGGAGCTGGGAGAAGAGATTTTTGAAAGGTTGGGATTAGGGAGGCAGGTCCTCTATAACTACACAGGTATGAGGAAAGTGGACTGGGGAAGAAAGAAACTTCACAAGATACATCCCCATCCCCATTCATAGTATTTGAGAAACACAAGCACAGTCATTTTGGAAACACATTTCAGTTTACCAGACTATGACTCTTTAAGAGTGACCTCTCTCTGAGGAGTCCTCTGGGTCAGTGATGGTTTTGTAGATTTTACACCAACAAACTTGCTATTGGCCATGGTAACACTTGGGAAGACATGTCCACAGGGCACTTTAGTATAAACAGGTATTTTTAGCCAGAAAATGAACTGGTTCCAACTTGAAAGTTATAGTGTGAAGTCTCAGTACAATCTAGAAAAACAACAACCCTATTGTTTTTCCTTTTGCTCTATTCCTAATTTCCCATTTCCCTCTCATTTTCAGTAGTGGTCTTGGTTAATATTGCAGTGCACCAGCAAATTCTGAATGTTTGCTGTTGCTTGAAGTCCATATGACTGCTGATTTTTACTGGCCATAACTTGCTATGGATAACAAGAACAATTTTGTCCTTTTCTTGGACTAACCAAGAATAAGTGACCAGGCCAACAGTTTTTTCTCGCGAGTCTTCCAGCCCTCCAGAAAAATTGACCCAAACAGAAAAATTTCTAAGAGATGCTGGAATGAATGACATATTATCCTTAAGTCCCCTCTCCATCTGAGTGCCAGTCTCTGTGCTTCCCTTCTTGACAACATACTAGGGACCATGTGTTAGACTTTTAACAAATAGCTGCAACAAAGGCAAAGAGGGACCTTGCTGGTCATCAGAAGTAGCTGGAGGTGGTACCTTCCTATCACACATGGCATTTCTGTTGTAGCAAGTATTCTTTTGTTATGATGAAACTAGAGGCCCGATGCATGAAATTCGTGCAAGAGTAGGCCTTTGCAGCCACACTGCCTGGATCCCTCCCTTGCAGCCAGGGGGTGGCTTCCTGGACCCTTCCCTTGCAGCCAGAGGGGGGCTGCAGCCCTGGCTTTGTCCCGGAAAGATGTCTGGAAGGACATCTAGTCTAATTAGCATATTACACTTTTATTATTATGGATATATGAATTTGGTAATAATCTTCTTAGACCTGTTTCATATCTGTAAATTGATGGGCTGGACTAGGTGATGTCTAAGCTATTTGTGAGCTTTTTCATATTCTAAGAGCCCATAGATTTTAGGCATAAACAATAGGTGGTGATGGTCTTCCTCACATCTCTTCATTTTACCATGGCCCACTGCAATTCTGGCCTTGGTCTTAAATTGTCTGTTTACTAGAGAATCAGATTAACTGGAGTGAGCAGTGCTTCCTCCTTGAATATTTTGGCTAATTAAGGTTTCTCTATAAAGGACACTACTTGACTGACAAAATCTCTCCCAGGCCCTGAATGGAAATGTGGGTGCACATGAAGGCATGACAGGTCAAGACAAGTAGAGTCTAATGGGGGTGGGCAAACTTTTTGACTCGAGGGCCACAATGGGTTCTTAAACTGGACCAGAGGGCCGGAACAAAAGCATGGATGGAGTGTTTGTGTGAACTAATATAAATTCAAAGTAAACATCATTACATAAAAGGGTACGGTCTTTTTTTTTCAATAGTTTAATTCATTTCAAACGGGCCAGATCTGGCCCGCGGGCAGTAGTTTGCCCACGGCTGGTCTAGTACAATGATGACAAGTGATGGAACCAGCCATTGATAACACTGATCAATTTCCTAGTGATTCTGGGGATAGCTTAGGAACTCCATAGATCCAAAAGAAAAGAATAAGTAGCCGTCATGAACCTGGGATGGGAGAGGAGAGCGTTCAGAAAGAAGGCAAACAAAGGTACTAATGGCTGAAAGACAGAATTAGTTGGAACCAACAATCAAGGACAATTCTGGGTCCCTCACATGTCCTGTCTCAGTCTCTCAGGTTGGCTCTACACACCTGAAACCTGAGGGAAAGGCAAGATCTCAGTCACCTGGAACAGGATGACACAATTTCCATTCCTAAGCCCTATGGTGGTCACTGAAAAATACCTCCTAGGCATTGAGCTGTATAAATGTTGTTTAAGAACTAACACTTATTTCCAGGTGATAAAAGAATTGTCTTTCTTTAGTTATTGTTCTCTCATCTCCAACTCACGAAAGGCCTTAGGTTTTCAAGAGCACTCACATGATTGTCTGCCCAGTAATAGAGGTTATATCCTCTTCTGTTGTGATGGCGACAGAATATTTTAGGAACGTCCACTCCCTTCTGGCTTCTCCACCTGTACTGTTTGTTGGGGGAGAAAGTCTAGGTCTGACTTTCTTTGCCCATTTTCTAACATTAAATTCCCTTGAAAGTTTGCTCCAAATAATTTATATGAAGAATAAAAAATCCTGTGCTAATGGATCAATATGGTCAAGTTTCTCTCTGGTTTTGCCTGGAGACACTTTTGTACCACTTTCTGGGAGAATCGAAGTTTAGCTGCTCCATGAGGTTCAGGCTTTTAGAAACACTTTCCTTCCCTTCAGTCTTACTTTTCCTGTTTCTTCCCAGTACTGGCAGGACCTGCTCTTAATTTGGTTGCCACTCATTTTTCTGCCAGACTACCCTTCCAGAACACATTTGCACCATTGCATAGATTTCTTTTGCAGCAGATTTTTTGCAGCAGAAAGTAGGGGGGCGGGGTGTAGGAGGGTAGAAGGAGGTGACCACTTGCCTCTTCATGGTTTTCTTCCATGTTCTGCCAGATGATAGAGAAACCGCATAACGTATCTAAAATGGGGACACTTTTTGAGTGTGACTGTTGATAATTAGTTATTGATAACAAGAACAAACCAGGGCACCCCAGACGAACAGGGGTGGCCACACACCAATGCACCAGGAATACTTAGGCTCCAGGCTTCTGTTATCATTCTGGCTGTCTAGAATTTTCTTTCCTTACCTCCCACTGCTTAGCTCCTATTCACTCATTCTTCAGGGATTGATTGATCTTGATAATGACATTTCTTCCATGAAGACTTCCCTGGGTTAGATGCGCTGCTTTCAGAACTTTCCTTCCCCATCAAAACCATCATGCCATATTGTAATTTCCTGTTTACAGCTCTCTCTCTCTCTCTCTCCCTCATTAGTATGCACCTGGGGCTCAGGGCTGGACACTATTTACCTTGTCTCTGCAGCACCTAGCTCGGTGATCATGGCTTAGTCATTATTTATTGAATGCTACCCTGATTTTCCTCCCTTTCACCCTTTTCTGGTACCTTGGGTCTTCAGTGTCTTCTGCAGTAATACTGCAGAAGGATGGCCTCTATCTAGTTTAGTTTTGGCTTCTTATTGTTGCTATTCCATGTCCTCTGATTTTCCTTGTTTGCCTTTTCCACTTCCATCAAGCTCATCCTCTTCTTTCTCCTCTCTGTGCCCTGGCTCTCAGTGTCCTGTGTCCAACAGCTTACTTTCTTCTCATTTCCCCCCAGTTTAAAACAGTGCATAAGGCTAGTGGTGACTCTTTCTGTGAAAATTCAGCCCAAAAATAGAAGTCTCTGAGTCCGTGATTTCAGAGGAAGAGCGATGGGAGTCCAGGCCTTGCCATCCTGGGCCTTTGCTTCAGTTTTGAATTGGCAGAGAATCACTTTGAGCAGAACTGCAGGTTTGTAAGTCTTAACCTCTGCCACTTTCCCTCTTCGGTCTGGTCCTTGTGATGGCAGTAGGCTTGAAGTAGGATTGCTGCTGGGATGATTTCTATTGACAACACTAAACTTTGGAATCTTCCAGTATTCTAGATTTGAGAAGTAGGTACATTGTTCTTGTTCTTCTTGGGCACCAATAGCCGCAGATCTACTTCCCAGAGAAAGGCATCTTGCTTGACACAGAAGATGAGGCTAAGTTGGAAGGAGACTATGCTATAGTAATTTAACTATTTTCCCTATGCTGCCCTTTTAGGTTTCACTTCCTTCCTTAGTTGTCCTCCCTGTGTCCTGTGCATCTCTCCTCAGTTCTCCATTTGGTAGTTTGTAATCTCTCATAGTGAGAGTATTTACTTCATAGCAATTGGTGAACTCGGCAAACTTAGAGATCAAGGTGTGTGTGTGTGTGTGTGCACGTGCATGAACTTGCCTTGTTGTTAAATTAAATGTTTAGCAGCGCCCCCACTGGCTAAGGCATTCAAAATCCTAGCTCTGTACTGTCTATCATGGTAGTAGTTATTAGCCATCTGTGGCTATTTACATTTAAATTAAAATAAATAAAATTAAGAATTCAGTTCCTCAGTCTTCCTAGCCACATTTTACAGGCTCAATAACATGAGACTAGTGACTGCTGTATGGGTCTATGCAGATATAGACCATTCCCGCCATCACAGCCCTGACCAGCTTTCCTGTTCCTGTTGGGCATTTGGTGTCATGGTTCAATATGAGGGATTAGGATTAGAATCGGGTATTTTTAGTCCACAGGACACACCAGCCAAAGGTAGCTTAAACTGGAGTCTCTAGATCAGTGGTCAGTAAACTTTTTCTTTAAAGGCCAAATGGTCTCCTACCATTATTCAGTTTGGCAAAAGCCCCCATAGGCAATACATGAAAAAACCAAGAGTGTCTATGTTCCAATAAAACTTTGTTCACAAAAACAAGAAATAGGCCAGATTTGGCCCAGAGGTTGAGGATTGTAAATCCCCAATCTATTTAGCCATCTAGTTTTATTCATGAAACTTACAGATACATTTGGAAAATTCGACATGGGTACATTTTAGAGGTTCCAAATTCACTCTATTTTTAAGACTTTAATGGGCAAAATTTTAAACAGACATAAACTAAAAAGAACAGTATATTGAATCCCCATGTACCCATCACCCAGTTTCACCAATTGTCAATATAAAGCAAATCTATCTTGATATCCCCCTCATGTGTATGTTCTTAATGTATGAGAACACTGTGTCACCATGCAAAGTTATTTCAAAAATAATTTGATAAAATAGGATATTTTTTCATCTATGAAAGCCAAACTTTGGATATTTTCAAAAGCAATCTGATCTGACAGTATTTGATGATCATCAGTGACTCCTGGGAAGCAGGCATTCTAAACTCACACTTTAGAATGTCAGTGGCTCTCCCCACCTTGGTGGTATGAGGCAGGATTGCACATCGCGGATTTGCTTGGAGGATGAAAAATGAAACAGGCTGCAGGGAGCATGCAGCAGAATACCTCTGCATCTGGGCACTCTCACAGCCCCTGGGCTGTTCCTTAACGAGCCCAGTGCCTGTCACCAGGGAGTGACACAGGCAGGCAACAGAGTTGGTGTGAACGCAACAACTGTAAAAATGCAAAAAAAAAAAAAAAAAAAAAGTAAAAAAGGAATGTGTGCGCTGTGCATGGCATTTCATATGTTCATTTTTTTGGTTTAAAATGATGTATTGAATGTTTACCTTTAATACCATTTTACTTGGTTTGCCCCACTACAGTGAATGTAGAAGTTTTTAGACATATTTCCCTTAAATAGCTCCTAAGTGGGGTCTATTTCTACTTTCATTTTGTATTTCTGGTCTGTGAAAAAAATCATTTAATAAAGGGAACTGACTTTGGGGAAAAAATGCAGAACCCTTCCTCATCCCTGCTCCTTTGCCTCCCTCGCCCCTTTCTGTGCCTCTTTTCTGCTGTGAGAAGTTTCAAGGACGGACTTTCTTTTAGTGAAGAATCAAAGTTAGCATGAAAAGGACCTCCATGAGCATGTAGTTCAACTCTCACTAGAGTGATGAAGTGATGAAGCAACGGGCTCAGAGAAGTGAAGTGACTTACTCACGGTCACTTAGCCAGAGCGACAGCAGGGTCTGCAGCTGAGCCTCCTGATGCCCAGTTAAGATTGGGAAGAAAAAGATGCAGAGGAGGGGAGGCCTGTTCCAAATTGCCACTGTTTCTTTCCCCTGTCCGAGTTTTAACTATTTAAAATAAAATGACATTATTTTTCAGAGCAGTTTTTTTAGAGCAACTGCATCACAGCAAAATTTAGCAGAAAGTGCAGAGAATTTTCCACACGGCCTATGACTCCACACGTGCACAGCCTCCTGTACTATTAACACCCCTCACCAGGGAGGGCCATTTGTTACTGCCGATGAGCCTGCACTGACACTTCATCATCACCCAGAGTCCATAGTTCACATTAGGTTCACTCCTGGTGGTGTACATTCTATGCGTTTGGACAAATGTAAAATGACATGTATGTGCCATTATAAGATAGTTTCACTGCTCTAGAAGTCCTCTGTGCTCTGCCTATTCATTGCTCTCTAGCCCATGAAAACCACTGATTTTTTTTAACTGTCGTCATAGTTTTGCCTCTTCTGGAATGCCATATGGTTGGAATCAAACAATACGAAGTCTTTTCAAATTGGTTTCTTTCACTTAATAATATTCATTTAAGGTTCTTAATATAGTTTTTAATATTATCTAACTCAGCATTTCCTCAATGGATGTTTCATGGATGGTCCCTAAGCCTCTAGGTGAAAAAGTGATCCCTGGTCAATTAGGTTGGAAAGCCTGAGTACCCTCACCTTCTTAGGGACGTCAAGTTCACACTGGCATTATTAACATTGTTTACCCCACTCTTTGCCTCAGAGATTTTCCCAGTAAGAGCTATTAGTTTCCTGACACAGGATATGGTCCATGAAACCCCTTTATATCCCAGCCCCTTGTCTTACTCCCTCTACTTCTGTTTGGATTTCTCCTCAGAGACAGTGGCTCATTATGTTATCTTAAACTCTTCCAATAGCAATACTACCAGAAAGTACTTCGTAAAGCAATATGTTAGCAGTACCCTATGTTCTATGCCAATTTTAACTATTTACCTGTTGCTGTGGTAACAACATAAACAGCCAAACAATTTATAACACAAACCAGCGGGTAGCACTAAAGTTTCTTTTAATAAATTCATCGTTGTCTTGGGAAAACTGGGCACACTGATGGTATGTTAATTTAAGATCTTGGAGGAATTATGAAATGATTCAAGGCAGAGTCAGTGGCTGCAAAGTTACCAGCGATTTATGTTTTTGGAGTAGATTCATGTGTTTGTCTATTCATATCGCATAGTCATCTTAGTATGTGTCAAACAAGCTAACATTGGAAACTGGCCAATATCTCAATTTTGTGCAAGTATGACCCTGGTATGGGTATTTCTGTTTCAGTTTGGTAACTGATTTATTCCTCCCTCTGTTATCTAATGCTGGGACTCTATGTGGGGACTCTAAGTTCTGTCTTGGCAGCTGCCCCAGTCCTGTTATGTCATGCCCCCGAGGGCATCTTTCCTTCTGTCTGCATTATCTTCTTCATCTTTATTGAGAAACACTCAACTCTCAAGATCACCCAGCTCAAGAGTCTCTGGTAAAGCTTTGCTTGACTCCTGCCCATTTCTTCCCATAGAACTTTATGTGAACTTTTATTATAACTCTCATCTCTCTCACTGGTCCACAGATCCTTGTCATGCTAGTCTGCAGATGTCTTGAGGGTAATTACAATGTCATATTGCTCTACCCTGGAAACCAGACCCATGTGGCACATAGTAGGCATACTATAAATACTTATTCAATGAAAGAAAGAATGAATCACTCAAGTATATAAAGACTTAAGTATTGGCAATTAATACTGAAAATATGAACAAACACAAATCTTGTTGATTGCTTCTTAGGTTCAATGAGTATCAGTTTGATGGGCTGAAACTCTCTGGTAAGGACTATAAATATAATTTAGACTTTTAGGTTTCCAACTAAATGATCAAAACAGGCATCCACTACTAATTTGCCTCCTGGTAACAAAAGCTGGTTGTTTCACAGCCTTTGACCTGTCAAGGCACATGTACAATTTTTGCCTAATTGATTCTATCCACTCTGAGACGTTTAGAAGTTGTTTCTTAATTTATGAAAATAATGTTAAAGTTAAGAAAGAGTTTGAGATTAGGGAACCAATATACACCTTTGCTTTTCCACTTTTTTTCCATCAACTATGTACAACTTCAATTTTTTTTTATTACAGGTCACTTAAGATAGAGTAAAATAACTAAAAAACTAAAGATCTGAAATAATGATAGAGATCTTGTTTTGTTGAATCAAGGTGGCAGGATAAAAATGTTTTTTTTTCTTTATGTCTCTCCTCATTCCCAATATTTGTTTATTTTCTCTTTTCCTGTAGTAAGATATAAACCCCATCTGAACAAGGCTGCTATCTCATTTGGTTCTGGCTGTAGTCCTAGAACCTAATAAATGGTGCACATTAGATTTTCAAAAAACTTATGTAGAATGAATAATATTTGAAATTATATTTGAATGATGTGGCCAGAGTGGAAGAGAATGAGGACCTGGATCGGAGTAATGACCTTGGGGAAAGGCAGGAAGGGATGCTGAGAGATCAGTGCAGATACAAAAATGACTTCCCTTGGAATTGATTACGTGAGAGCACTTTGGGAAAGGATGGAGTTAAAGTAGCAACAAAGTATGGAGCCCCCTGGATTGAAATGGTGAACAAAGAGCACTTGAGTTTGGAGGGGAAGTTGCCAATCTCTGATTTAGGCATGTTGAGTTTGAAATTCCAGTCAGAGATACCCAGTAGGCAGTTGAAAATATGAAACTAGAGCATAGAGGAAAAGTCAGGATAGTTGAAGCTACAAATGTGATAGATTGTCAAGATAAAGTGAAATAAATGAAAAGAGAAGGAGCCCTAACCTAGATCTCTGAGTAAATATTAGAAGTGTGATCAGAGAGGTGGGCATATAATCAAGAAAGTGAAGGTCAAGGAATTAGAGATAGGAAAGAGCCTTAGGAAAAGCTCTTGGTCAATGGTGCTAATGGCTGTAGAGAAGCTCATAATGTTTAAGACAGAAAAAAAGAATTTGACATTTAAAACAGTTTGTTTAATTAATATAAAGATAGTGCATTCTTTTTAAAAATCTAAATCATTTTTAAAATTTTTCAGTTACAGTTGACATGTAATATTAGTTTCATGTGTATACCCCAGTGATTAGACATTATATAATTTACTAAATGATCATCCTGATAAATCTCATACTAATCTAACACCATACATAGTTATTAGAATATTATTGACTAAGATAGTAGATTCTATGGAATAGAGAATTGTGAGCAAAAGTGAGATTGCTAGAGGATTGTTTTTTTTAAAGTATATTTTATTGATTTTTTTACAGAGAGGAAGGAGAGGGATAGAGAGTTAGAAACATCGATCAGCTGCTTCCTGCACACTCCCCACCGGGGATGTGCCCATAACCAAGGTACACGCTCTTGACCGGAATCGAACCTGGGACCCTTGAGTTTGCAGGCTGATGCTCTATCCACTAAGCCAAACGGGTTAGGGCGCTAGAGGATTGTTTAATACTTATCTAACACACCTCATATTATTATTTAAGCCTATAGTAGGTGTTCAATAAATGTTTTAGAGTAGAATCAGAATTTACTCTATTTTTCTTCTTCTTCTTTTTTTTAATGAAGTAGCCATTTTTGCTCTTCTCAGTTTTCAGTACTTGCTAGATTCTTAGGAAGTTGCTGAGACCGTAGAGCTCTTTAGTGAAGTCAAATCCAGCACTGATCTCAAGTTGTTTTTATCAACAATTATCTGCCATGCGATTTGTATGTAGTATTTCCTTGATGTCTCCTCAAGCTCTAGGCTGCTAATAGCAATCTGCTGATAGGATAGATCATTATCCTGTGAGTATAAGTGTATCAACTTAGTAAATGCCTAAATCACAAAATAATTTTAAAATCACTTTATGTTTTATATAACTGGAAATTTCTTATTTCCTTTTTAAATTGTTTTTGGGAGTCTTCTGGAAATTACTGCTGGGGTGGGAGGTTGGTGTGGGAATAGGGCAAAGGGGAGCTTAGAAGAATGTCAAGATGTGCTGTGTAGCCAGCAGTGAGTGGCTTTTACCACTAGATGGTGATCTTGCCCTGATGAATTGCCCATTAACTAAGGGTGGCAGAGTCAATTACAGGTCGTTGAAACCCACCACAATGAAATAGGGAAGCATTTTTGATGTTGTGAAATCAAATAGTTGTTGAGGTTTGAAGTAATAAAAATTGAGAAATACCAGTGTCCTCCCAACTCTTTGCAGACTTTGATGAATTGAGAATACTTGCGCATCTGGCTAAAAACCTACAATGTAGGAAATGGGAATATTGTTTTAGGAAGCATAAAACCTGCGTTTTTGTTCAGTTGTTGCCATTTGCTTGTGATATTTTTGGCAAGCCAGTTAACTTCTAGGGGCCTCAGTTGCTTCATCGGTAAAAGGGGAAATGATAATACCGAACTTGTCAAAGATTGGGCCAGTTTCCCCCACGAGCTTTTCCTGTTTTACCAGTGAAGGAAAAAAAGAGGTTGAGCTTTAGCATCTCTGAAAGGAGAAAAAAAGAAGGGATTAAAGAATCTTGGTTAGTCATTGTCTACTTTGTAACTTTGTTATTTGGTCAGGTGGATAGAGGCTTTGTTGATGCTTCTCTCATTGGGAGAGCCATGGGTATGAGGTTTTGCCACAGGCTGGGCACAGGGAAGGGAAGAGAGGTAAAGGCTGAAATGGAAAAAGTTCTATAACGGTATTGTGGTATGTGCGTATGTGTCTGCATATGGATCTACTCAGGTCCAGAACCAAGAAAGGAGGATAAATAGAAAGAGAAATGCTCATTATTTCTGGGAATTACTGATTGGTCAAGAATTCTGTTATCTTATTTGTTTGTTTGTTTCTTAGAGAGGGAGGAAGGGAGAAAGAGAGAAACATCAATGTGGGGGGTATACATCGATAAGTTGCTTCCCATACACATCCTGACCATGGATCAAACCCACAACCGAGGCATGTGCTCTGACTGGGAGGCGAACCCATAACCCTCTGGTACCTGGGATGATGCTCCAATCAACTGTGCCACACTGGTCAGGACCACTCTCAGTTATCCTGAATCCTCATAACCTGTGATGATGATGGTCTCGTGTCTCTGCTTCACAGTCGAAGGATTTTGGGGAAAGTCTTGTGATACTCTATATATTTAAAGATTAATTTTTAATCCCATCATCAATATAATAATGACAGCATTTTTATTTCATGCTTACGCACAGAGCCTTGTATGAGGAACACTTTATCCAGAAGTGGTTTGGGTTTTAAATTGATACTGTTTTGTTAGAAGAAAATAGTGCCTCTACCAGGTAAATTTCTGGGAGAAAAAGAAGTCATGGCTGCTTTTCTTAGTTTTCTATAGAATGCTATGCAAATAACTGTCTTCTTCTCTCTCTCTCTCTCTCTCTCTCTCTCTCTCTCTCTCTCTCTTTCTCTCTCTCTCTCCTCCTTCCTCCTTCTCTAAGAAACAAACAAACAAATAAGATAACTGAGAATTCTGATAATAAATAAGATAACTGAGAAAAGGAACTGGATTCTATCCTCTGTGATTCAGGATCTCCATAATTGAGCCATGGAGAGTGTCTTGCTCTCTCTCAGAGTAATTTGTGTTAACCCAGAATTCATTGAAGGAATTGAATTGTAGCCTTTCTCATATGAGAATCTCTGAAGACTCTTTATCCTAGCCATTGTCTATA
Organism: Myotis davidii; assembly: GCF_000327345.1. Classification (NCBI taxonomy): domain Eukaryota; kingdom Metazoa; phylum Chordata; class Mammalia; order Chiroptera; family Vespertilionidae; genus Myotis; species Myotis davidii. Next base: position 14,011,629 of record NW_006383011.1, on the reverse strand, counting down.
TCTTTTTATTGGAACTGAACAAATAAATTAGGCAAAGATTTGCTATCAGAGAGGGAAAGGAACAGATAAAGAACTATGAAAGTTTGAAAAGATACATTAAGAGAAATGGTGAATTAGATGAGGGCAGGCACTGTGTCCTACAGGATATATTTCTGTGATTGTCTACTTAGTCCTCTCAGGAGTTACTGCCTTTGAGCAATTGTTGAAAGTAGTCAAATATTCTCTCTCTAGTGCTCCTGGTGAGCTTTGATTAAATTATATTGATTCTGAAATTCTCTTTTTGTTCTGAGGATGGTCAGAAAAGCTTTATAGCTTGAGCTGGGAGCAGGCATGTAACCTAGCTCTACACTCAGTCATACAGTGTGTTTTTAACAATTTCTCTTACCAAAGTTTTATTGTGTAGCCTTAATATACCTGGAGTCCCTTGGCACTGTCTTTCATGATGTTGTCTTTCTTCTCTGAACCTAACAATAGAGATGTCACAGGATAAAAATTGATTGTTGGATTTCAACTGTTTTCATTAACTAAGGCAAAAACTGTGAGGACCCTAGGGAGATAGATGTGTTTGGCTGCCCAGGTGAGAGAAATGATGGACTAGAAAGGAAGAAGGCCAGGGACATCCAAGGGATTGGCTGGCAGAGAGATTTCTAATGGGTCCTTTCTCCTCTGGTGATATGAGCAGGCAAGCAGCAGGACCAAGCAGAAGTGGCAGTACCAAGGTAGTGTGAGGGCAGCTATGAATCCTTTGTCAGAGATATGTGTTGAGAATATTCTGTTATTATTGGCTTTTCATATTTAGGTGCTAAGCTGTTGGGTACATTAATATTTACAATTGTTATATATCCTTGATGGATTGATCCCTTTGAAATGCCCTTCGTTGTCTCTTTTGACCCTTTTCAGCTTGGTGTATTTTCCTCTTGTGAATATAGTTACTTCTTTCTTTGGGTTGCCATTTACTTGAAAAACCTTTTTTTGCATCCCTTCACTCTCAGTTGGTGTGTATCCTCAAAGCTAATGTGAATCTCTTGTAAGCAGCATATTGTTGGATCTTTAAAAAAAATCCATTTAGCCATTCTTTTGGAGAATTTAATTTATTTATGTTTAAAGTAATTATTGGTAGTAAGGACTTACTATTGTCATTTTGTTTATTATTTTCTGACTGTTCTATAGAGCCTTTGTTCCTTGCTCCTTAACTTGACTTGTAGTGTTCTGCTTTGACTACTTTATCATAATCCGTTGTAGCTACTTCAGGTTTTCCCTTTGTGGTTACCATGAGGCTTACATAAAATATCTTATTTTTGTAACATCTTATTTTAAGCTGATAACAGCTTAACTTCCTTAGCATATAGAAACATTATACTTCTCTCCCCATCACATTTTAGGTTATTGATGTTATAATTTATATGTTTTTATTGTGTGTCCAATAATAATTATTGTAGTTATTATTTTTATTTTTTATTGGTTAATAATATCATATAGGTTTCAAGTATACATTTCTGTGATACACGATCTATATATTGCATTGTGTGCTCACCCCCAAAGTCAAATAGTCTTCTGTCACCATATATTTGCCATTATTTTAATACATTTTTTTTAACTTTCAAACTAATTTTAAGTAAACTTTGCACCACCATAACAATACTAGAGAATCTGACTTTGGCTATGTATTTACCATCACCAGTGAGTTTTACGCACATACATGCCCATGTTTTTATGATGTCAATTAGCATCTTTTTATTTCCTGTTGAAGAATGCCTTTGGCATTTCTTGTAAGGTAGGTCTAGTTGTGACGAATTCCCACACAGATGGAACTATATGTTCCCTGAGCTAGTCTCTACAGGGAAACGAAGACATTTTACTCATTTTTATAATCCTGCTGCCTAGCACAGTACTTGCTCCTGAGTAGGTGCTTAATTAACATATGTTAAATGAAAGATTGTTGTTTGAGCTGAGTTTTTTTTTTAAATATATTTTTTATTGATTTCAGAGAGTAAGGGAGAGGCAGATAGAAACATCAATGATGAGAGAGAATTATTGATTGGCTGCCTCCCGCATGCCCCCTACTGGGGATGGGGCTGCAATCCCGGTTTGTGCCCTGACCTGACTGGAAATAGAACCGTGACCTCCTGCATCAAAGGTCAACGCTCAACCACTGAGCCATGCCAGCTGGGCTGAGCTGAGGTTTTGAGTTTTTATAGATGAGGTAGGCTTATTAGGCAGGTGGGTACAGGGAGGGTCTTCTAGGTAGGCATAGCAAGTGCAAAGGCATGACAGCCTGAAAGACAGGCAGGTTATAGGAGAAAAGTTTGCATTGAGAAAGGTGATAGAATAGTGAGGGAGCCAGGGAGCAGATTTCTGAAGGGGAAAACCTCTGGGATGGGACAATTTCTGGAAATTATAAGATCAGGGTGCATGTTACCAAAGTTCATGAAGGTGTAAGGCACTGGGAATGAGTAAATCAAAGAATTGTGAAGCTGAGGTCTAGGCTGGGGGATCCAGGTAGATGCTGAAGTTACCATGAAGGTGCAGGGAAGGAGGCGGAGACAGAGGTTTTAATAAATACCCCTTTGCCTGGGGTTTTATAATGTGGTGGAATTCTCCGAGGACAGAGCAGGGTCGACATGGATGTATCCCAAATGAAAGTCACAATACTGGCCTGTGAACTGAGAAGGAATAGGCTGGTTTTGAGGTATTTTTGATTCAACAGCCCCTGGAAAGCTGTTCCCAAAGGTGTGATGAGAAGGATGAGTCTCCCGTTCAGTCGCAACCACCTTCCTGTTACCTCCTAACTGGATCTGGCTTTACCTGGAGGCTGCCACGTGGGGAGATGGCATGTTGGAGGGACTTGCTGTGCCTGGTTTGTCTCAATGTCAGCATCGGGTTTCCCTGCCTCTGGCTGCCTTGATGGGCCCACAAGAGATGGGAGACCTCATGCTCTCACAGGCTAAGAGTGACTGTGGGAAGAGAAGCATTTGGGATTCTGAAAACCTTCCTCTCCCCTGCCATTCTCCCCACTGCACCCCATCCCCTCACTGCTATGTGGATGTTATTGTGATTGCAATTTGTCTATTGAAGGATTATTATATGAACTTTGTATGGTTGGTCTAAAAATAAAAAACACTTCATCTAGGGGGGAAAGCTGCCTGGGAAACCTTGACTAGTTTCTCAGTAGTGGGGATGGGAGGGCACCAATTCATCTCTACTCCTCAAGCAGACCATCATGAACACCTGCAGGACTTAGGACTGGGTGCCAGTGGAGGTACTGGCTCCCTGCTCCTACCTTCCCTTCCCATTCTAATCCCATCCTGCATGCATGGGGGCTGCACCTCTGGGCTCCATCAACACCCTGCAAACAGTGATCCTGGGGGTGTGCACATTGGGGGTGTGGCTCACTGTAGGGAGGACAAGGCAGACCCAGAGTATTTTGGCAGGAGATTTCGGGACCACAAATATCAGCGTGTTCAATGCAGGCTGGGTGGTCATGTCCCCTGGGCCTTGCGGCTGCTGGACTCCCTAGCTGTGGGTGGGGCATGGCCAAAGTGGGGCCTCATAGTGGTGTCTTGGGCAGGTCTAAGGGCCCTTCTGACCTTGTAGTGTTTCATTTGTGAGATGACTGATGATGGCAGAGAAAAGGGGTCTGGCCACTTTTCATACAAATGGGCTTTTACAGGGATGAGCAAAAATACACGTAAAGGTTATGCCCTTCTTGAGGAAATACCTTAGACTGTTCAAACTCCTTCTTATGGACCTTGGCCCACAGTCAAATTTCGCCTGTGACTTAGGGCTCTCCTGGGTTAGAGTGCACTTCATGGACTTTTACTCTCTCCCTGGCTTCTGCTGAGCTCAGCTGCAGGCCAGCCGGGGTGGCCCTGTTAAATGGTGTTGCAGGGAATTAATAAAAATCCTGCTCACCTGAGTGCCATACTGTGCTCCATTTTCCTTGTTCATCTGATTAACAATGCACCACCCTGGCTTCCCTAGGACCCTTCTCTCACTGGCTGTGTGAGAACACAGTAGCCATCAGCAGCTGGGCTGGTCCTGCTGCCAGAGGTGTCGGAAACGGCCACTGTCCTTCATTCATGCTAATACTAGTGTTTCCAGTATCTCTACTGTTATGTAGCTCCAGCAAGGGGACAATAGGCAACTTAAATTCTAATCTCGCTGTGCCTTCTGTTAGCTGCATGACCCTGGATAGGTCACTAAACCTCTAAATGTAATTTCTTCTCTCATAACAAGAGAATCCGTCTACCTCACAGGAACATTTTAAGGATCTAATGAGCCAGTGCAAGTCAAAGTCTTCTAGAATGTGTAAAGCCCATTGAAATTTAGGAGATTATTATCACTGTGGTGTGAATCATTTATCATTTCCCTTGCAAAGTGACAGCTCTGCAGGAGAGCAGCTTTGCTATGGGGAGGGTGGGGAGATGATGAGGATGAAAGAGGGGCTGGGGAATCCAGAAGGATGAGGAGGAGAAGAAGGAGGTGCAACAGCTGTTAAAGGAAATGAAAAGTGACTAAAATTCAAGATCTCCCAGTGTTCAGTCAGTACTAGGCTAGGAGGTCTATACACATAGGCTCGATTCATCCTTAGTATGAACTTTCAGATATTTTTCTCCCACTTCACCTTCAGCTTTTTAGAAGTAATAAAACTAATCTGGCTCCCTGTAATATTTTTTGGCCTTGTCCCTTACTATTTTCTCTTATCCCCTTTTCTCTGCTCCAGCCATGTTGACCTTATTTTTCTACAACATAACATGCTTAGCTTAGCCTGAAGGCTTCTGTGCTTGCTGTCCCCTCTGTCCGGAACACCCTTTTCTCTGTCCACATGTCTCACTTTCCATTTCCTTTCTGTCTTTAGTCAAAGGTCACCTTTTCAGGGAGGCCTTTTTTTTAAAAAAAAATATATTTTATTGATTTTTTACAGAGAGGAAGGGAGAGGGATAGAGAGTTAGAAACATCGATGAGAGAGAAACATCCATCAGCTGCCTCCTGCACATCTCCTCCTGGGATGTGCCCGCAACCAAGGCACATGCCCCTGACTGGAATCGAACCTGGGACCTTTCAGTCCGCAAGCCGACGCTCTATCCACTGAGCCAAACCGGTTTTGGCTTCAGGGAGGCCTTTAGTTATCTCCTGACATTTCATATGGTATCTTGCTTCCCTGATTTGTGTTTTGTCATTAGCACTTGTCACTGTCTAGCGTTCAATACATTTGACTGATTTAGCTCATGTGTCCTCTATAACCTCTACTAGAATGTAAACTCCATGAGGGTAGAAATTTGTCTGATTATTTACCACTGTATTTCCAGTGACTAGAAATATGCTTGGCTTCGAGTAGGCAATCAATAATATTGATTGAATGAGTGAATGAATGGAAAACATTGCTGGGTTTCTTCACAGCTTTTGATTTTGGTAAGTGGTCACCAGTGATATAATTTATCACAATTCCAAATGCTAAGCAGTATGTCTTTTGAATGGACTCCCTTCTACAAATAACTTGGCTCTTGAATTTTGATATAAAAGCTGTCCACTGAAATACATAGAAAATAAGCTGCCTGAAAGCACTGCAGACATCCTAGGAGGGAGGGCTTAACAAGCCAGCCTGATTGATCCCCAGCCCAAGGTGGGTCAGTTCAATGTGGACGGTGGTCCTCTTGGGCCATTTCCTGAGGGAGCATTACCTTGACTTATTAGGTATGGGGGAGCCTGGGCTGAAAGAAGCTCATGCTGTACTTGAAACAGATGGAAGGGATAATTTTATTGGGATTTCTGCAGGGATATGGCCTATAGAGTGTTCCCATCACTTTATAGGCAGTGTGCCCTAATTGGTATTTTTCAAGTTTTTTCCTTCCTCTTCTTCCTCTCCCCTCACCCACTTGATGGAAATCAGGAACATATAGCTCTTTGGTAGATTTATTTTTCAAAAACAGGAACGCTGCACTATAGCTTCTGCTATTTATGAGACAACTAAAAACCTTCTGTACCCAAATCTCATCTTTACTCAGATCATTGATACCTGGAAGTGTAAATGACCCTAGCTAATGATACGTGGGGGAGAATTGCCTGAAAATCCTCCAAATGCAGAGCTGAAAGTGCTTTTGCATCTTATTACATGGAAACTATCACTAGAAATAAGATGCTTTTTATGGTATTTTTCTTCCTTTATCTTTGTTTAATAAAAAATGCCTCAAGATTCTGTGTTGTAAACAAAAGAAAAGGAAGCAAGAGAACACAGATAGAGCACTCTTACAAACTTTGGAATTTAGTGCATTTTGAGGCCTATTATCCAAGAACAGAATGCGCAGGGACTGTGGGTAAAGCTATTGGAGAAAATATAATATTATGAAGACCTTGGGTCTTCATGAAAAGGATCAAGTTGTCCTTACATTATCTGATGTCTGAAGTGAGGAGGCTTTAAGGACCTTCAGAAATCTTTGTCACAAATTGAAAGGTTTTTAAGACCAAGACGGGCAAGTAGAAGCCCAAAGAGACACAGTCAGGGCCTGGCTCCCTTCCACATTGCTCCTTTCTTTAATTTGTCTTGCCCTTCTGTCTCTCTTCTCCTCATGTCTCCCCTCTTTCTGTCCTAATGCATTTCTTTTATTTGTGACTTATTTTTTTTTCTTTCTCCTTTTACATTTTGCCTCGAACAGGACATTTCTTGGCCAGTGTCTGATTCCAGTGGTTGCCTTCAGATCTGAGCAACTTTCAGAGTTTGTTCTAGGGAGGACTTGAATAGACCAACATAGGGAGGAGAAGAACAGATCAACCCTGGGGAGGAGAACAGACCAACCTTCCCCTATACCCTGGGGAGGACTACAGGGTATAGGTAGATGGGGAGAGGAGAGAGGGATGAGGACATAAAATGTGAGTTGTGAAGGTGCCATGTGCACCCTGACCTTGAACCCCCCTGGGCTTCCTCCCATGGGAGAGGATTTGGGTTTACTCAGGTTGGAGGCTGGGATTGCTGATCCAACATTCCTCCCACTGCAGGCTGGGTGGTCATGAGGAAATACCTTAGAGTGCCCTTCCACCTTGCTGGCTGGCAGAGACATCCTTCTCCTATAGAGGCAAAATGTGACAGATTTGTTTTGCCTCTTGCAGCCAGGGCAGGAATCTTAGATAATGGGGTAGGGAGAAATGTTTCCTGAGGGTTTCTGGGAAGAAATTTTCTTCCCTTTGAAATGACAGATGCATGGAAGGGAAGACCTCCCTTCTTTGTTACTGAACTTGGTCATGCCTACATGTGGCATCTAGAATTGCTATAGAAACCTTGCTACCACCACCAGGAAATCATGGCTGAAGACTCCGTGGGTTCTGGGTCCTTGAGACCACTGAGTTTCCCATACAAGTCCGGAGCATCTCATGTCACTGGCCTCATTGTTTCAGCCATTTTTAGTTGGAGTTTGCTTCTTGCAGCTGAAAGCATTTGATGAACATCAGCAAGCACAATCTCATGGTTGGCGTTATTTTGTGCTTTTAGTTCCTTTCTTTAATATATTCAATAGACAAAACATCCCATATATTTGTCTTGTTTCTCCAATGCCCCTTATAATCCAAATGCTGAAAGTTCATTCCTTGCCTGTTTTTATAAACTTTACTAATAAAATACTTTATGAGCCCAAAGCTTGTGGCCATCATACTAGAATAAATAATATCAGTTTCAACAATTTGTTTTTGCTCTTCTAATGAATGCTGAATAATGTTGGTCTAAATAAGACAGAGTGGCACTTCTGGTAAGATCCATCACATCTTGGAGATACAAGTGCAGAAGGGCTTTTCCTCTTGTTTTATCCCTCCCTTCATGTCTTCCTTCCAGAAACAATGTCTGAAGGTTTCCCGATGTTTAACACATGAAGCCCTAGTGTTTACCTCCATGATGAAGACCCCCCAGATTTTTTAAAAAAATATATTTTATTGACTTTTTACAGAGAGGAAGGGAGAGGGATAGATAGTTTGAAACATCGATGAGAGAGAAACATCGATCAACTGCCTTCTTTGCACCTCACACTGGGGATGTCCCACTGGGCAAGACCCTCCCCACCCCCCGATTTTGCAGAATAATTTTATCATCAAGATTAAAGGCAATATGCCCTAACCGGTTTGGCTCAGTGGATAGAGCGTCGGCCTGAGGACTGAAGGGTCCTAGGTTTGATTCTGATCAAGGGCATGTACCTTGGTTGCAGGCCCATCCCCAGTAGGGGGTGTGCAGGAGGCAGCTGATCGATGTTTCTCTCTCATCGATGTTTCAAACTATCTATCCCTCTCCCTTCCTCTCTGTAAAAAGTCAATAAAATATATTTTAAAAAAAGATTAGAGGCAATAAGAACAAAAATGTGGCTCAGTTTGATCTTGTGGGGTTTCATATCATCCTTATAATTTCCTGAATGCTTGTGATCTTCCCTTTGTGACTGCTTGCCCTGTGGACTTCACTCTCCAGCATCATATGTAGAGAGGACATCCTTGTAAAGGCTGCTTAATCAATCCCCACAAGTATAAGCCAATTCCCTGTAACATATACAGGGTGTCCCTAAATCATGTATATACACTTTAACAGCTCAGAGCTCAATTTTGACAATGAAATGTATTTTAATAAACACTGCCTTTATAATTATTTAAAGTGCATATAAATTTTTGGGGGACACCTTATGTATACCTGTGCATGCATGACTGGTTCTGCTTCTTTAGTTGAACCCTAATTGATAGAATATAGAACCTAGTCCAGGAGTCAGAGAACTTGAAGGAGGATCCAGGGTAAGCTGGAGCAATTGCTGGCCCAGATACTGCTGCATTGCAATGAGCTGAATCAGCAGATCAGCAATAAACTGTATGAATGACCAAATAAATGGCTGCTTCATCCTTGCTGTTCTCCTGTTTTTCCAGGAATCCTCCTTGTGGCCCACCCTAGTAGAAAACATAAGGCGGGGAATTCTGGGAAATGTAGTTCAGCCTATCCAATTTGACACATTACAAAGCCATCATGTGAGTTCTCCATACATATTTGTTGAATGAATGAATGAATGAATATTGTGCCGCTGCTTTTGGAAGTTTTCTGGTTGTCAGAATACCCAATCCTGGCTCTACCTCTTACAAGCCAAGCAATTTTGAACAAGTCACTTAACCCTTTGAGCCACTTAACCCCTTGATTTCCTCATCTGAAAAACTCCAAGAATAACCCATGGTCTGTCTATTTAATGGGACTTTTATAGGGATCAGTTGAGGTGGTCTGAACAAAAGCACTGTGAACATTATAAAGTGCAAAAGAAATGTGACTTTGTAGTATTGTATTGTTTTAATTATTAATATTGTTATTAATGCTTCAGCTTCCTATTATATCATATGGAGTTAACAGTTCCCAACTAATTTACCTGTTAGGTAAGCAAGGAATATAAAGTTATGTGAAGTATGTGGAAACACTCTGTATTCCATGGCATAGTTTTCAGAGGCAAGACAATTATCATTCCACACTTGGTTATATTTACACATTGTTTTATTTCTGGGCTAAATGTCTTAGAGGGACAAGTGTGTAATTGGAGCCATTGGTGACCCTGGGACCTGTAGGGCAGTGGCCATTCCTTGGATGGGAGTTGTGGGCACTGGATGAGTTTTCTGTCCTGTAAATCTGGGCTTGCATTTCACAGCAGCCGAACTTGCTCAGCAGAATGAAGAAATCCCTGCGGAAGTTCTTGGTGAAGATGGCATAGAGGAAAGGGTTTGCACAGGAGTTGATGGGGTAGAACAGGACCAGGAGGATCTTTGACTTGGACACGGTGATGAGGGGCACTCTGAGGGAGGCAGAGATGGCAAAGAAGGAGATGGGTGCCATGCAGAGGAAGTCTGTGAAGATGAGCACGGCCATGCGCTTGGCAATTTTGGTATCACTAGAGGAGGACACGGTGTTGGGGTTCCTCACTGTGAGATAGATGTGAATGTAGCAGCCACAAATCACCACAAAGGCCAGGGCATTGAGCACAAGGAGGGATAGAACATACAGCTGTGACAAGGCGCTGTCAATATCCATGGGCAGGCAGATGCTCACCTTCATGTAGCTGCTAATGCCAAAGATGGGAAAGAGGGCGACTGCAAAAGCGAAGATCCAGCCTCCCAGCATGACACTGGCAGCATGGCGGAGCTGCACCCTACATTCCAGCTGCATGGCATGGGTGATGGTGTGCCATCTTTCCAGAGTGATGGCTATTAGCGTGTAGACTGAGAGCTCACTGGCAAAGACAGTGAAAAAGCCGGCTGCATCACAGCCTGCTCCAGTCTGCCAGTCAATGGCATAGTTGTGGTACTGGCTTTTGGTGTGGATGTCGACAGATGCTATGAGCAGCAGGTAGATTCCAATGCAGAGATCGGCAAAGGCCAGGTTGCACATTAGGAACCGGGGGACTGTGAGTTTGTATTGGCTGGTAATCAGAATCACCAGCACCACAATGTTCCCAGTGATGGCCAGGATGCTAATAAACCATATCAAGATTCTGAGAATATCATACCCCATGATATCTTCACATGGATTGAATGCATCTGGTTTAGGAGAGCAAATCACATTAACCACTTCACTGCATAAGCCATAGTCAGATTCACTGTACGTCATGTCAAATCCTTTGGCATAACTGGATTCATCGTCTTCTGCCAAAGAGATTCTCTGACCCCTAGCCTGAGTCATACCATCAACTTCTTGCCTTAAAATAGATTTGTTGCAAATTGGATGACGCTCAGAACTAGAAAAATACACAAAGGAATAGAATCAGCATCCTGGATCCAAAATGGCAGATATATCACTGTCTTTGCATAGGGTAGGGATGATGGGGTTTCTTTCTGAGATTTCCCCCCTTTCTACCAGTCTGTCTGCCCTTGAGGCTGAGATCAAGGGTTAATGCTGCTTACTGTAAATGAGCAGAACAACTCATGTATATATTCCTAGAGTTAGATGGCCCACTGGGGAAACCATCTGGCCACAACCTGAATGTGGGGAGGAAGGCGCCTGGGACTAGCTAAGCCTTTGCTGTTAAGTGCAAATAATTTACAGATCTCATATCAACTCTACTTCTTCCCTCCCCCATCTCCATTCAGCTTTCTTTTAATATGCCCGAGTAGTGTCTATTCCCATTCCCGTACTCTGTACTCAGGTCGCTGGGAGATCTGGACAGTTTTCTGACTCAAATGAGAACATACTTGCTTCTTTTATCTACATAAATTGGAGGATCTGTCTGTGGTTAGTTCCCAGCCAGCCCCCGTCCCTGGCTCCTTGATACTTAGGGTATTGGGAGACCTGCTAATTTGCTTGAAATGTTACTGAGGCTCCTGTTATTATCTCACTCTCCAGGGGCCACAGTAGGCCTCAGACATGCATTTGTCCACAGAGTAAACCTGGCTCTCTGATATTAAATTGTTCACTAGTGAATGCGCCAAAGAGCAAATGCAGGTTGCAAGGGGCCCTGATTTACCCCAAGATTGTAAGACATCTCCTGGGAGCTGGCTCTTCTTGGGCTCACTTTTCAGTCTCAGTTTTCCTTTTATACCCAAATGTACAAGAGGCCTTGTCAACAGGATAGGGGGACTTTCATAAGTGATGTGAATGACAGCCAGATCAGAAATATTCTACCCAGACAGGTGAATTGCACAGGTAGAGACAGAGAGGGTAACAGTTCTGTTTTGAAGTGAAGGCTTCAAAGGAATGGGGATGTTTCACTCTGGGTCTCTTTTACGATGGAACTGGGGACTTTGAGTTTGTATTGGCTGGTAATCAGAATCACCAGCACCATGCTGTTCCCTAACTCCCTCCCTCCCAAAGGGACACGCTCACAGCAACGTAACTGACTGCCTTTCTCTCAAACCTTAACATAGTTCCATGTGAGCGGGAAGCGAGTGCTAAAACTCTTCAAAGACCCTCATAAGAAGGAGAGAATGGCTGAGGGAGTGGAAGAAGTAGAAATACCATTTGACAGTCAAGGGTGAGTGCAGCCAAGTGTCCCAACCTGCAAAGACGGACTCCCCCCTAATGTCTTGGAGCAGGGCTGTTAGGGAGAATCCTTTCCTCTCTTTTCTTCCTCTGAGAAGGGAGTTGGTTTGCCAGGAAATCATTTTTTCTTGGCCCAAAGGACTCTCTCTTTTTTGGTTGCTGTTAGAGACTGTGCCATCTTTTGTTTTAGAGAATAATAGGGCTTCTCACATCAGTCATGGATTGCACAAAGGGGGCTACACAGTTAACATACATGTAATTGAAAATGCACAGAAAATCTTTTGTTTTAGTCAGAGATCTTACAAGAAAGGTGATGCAAGCTCAGAGATAGGCATAGAGGGGGCAAGAGAATACTCTGTGGTCTTTATTCTAACTTCTGACTCCCAAACCCTGTCCCAGCTGTCATTGGATCAGTGACAACACAATCTACGAACAGAAAGTAAGTAATCTGGTGCCTGTAGACTCTAATCTGTTCATTGCAACAAATCTGGCTTAACCATCTAGAGACAGCCTTCACTTCCCGGGGCTGATGTTGGATTCTGAAAAGATTCCTACTGTTGATACCACTACCAATATATTTTAAATATTTATAGTTTCATTTCCCCAAATAGAAGTGACCCAACAACATGAGTGCAGAAAAGGTAAACAATGCATGTCTCTGAGAAAAGAGTAAAAACAAAGATGGAAACGAGGGAAACAACATCTTGCCCCTGCAGTCTTTTTGCAAATTCTAAGAATCAGAGCGATGGGAATTCAGTTTAGGGTCAGTTGAGAAAGTGGTACTCTCAGACCCTGATAAATCAATGAACAGATATTTGGGAAGTGCATGGTGGGGTGGCCCAGAGCCTGAGCTTTGGAGACACATAGACTAGAGGGTTTGGATCTGAGTTTGGTTGGTGCTAGTTAAGTTCTTTACTGTCTCTGAGCCCCAGTTTCTGTCTCTGTGGGAAAGGAATAGAAATAGCACTGTTACCTTTGTGAGAATTAAATGAGATAAAGGTGCAAAGCATTACAGTGCTTGGCAGTGAGCCCTCAGCAAGTATCAGCAGTAAGAAGACAGATGATAGTGGCTACTATCAGGCTGAGGTCTAGGCCCTCTGTGGGCACTTAGAGGCTTTTATGTCATTGTGCATCAGTTAAAAAGATAGCTGTGAAGAAAAGGCCTAGATATGAGAGAAATTCAGTAATAACAAAATAACAGTGCAAGCTAAGTATAACTATGACAAGGAACTAACTGGTTCAGTAACAGATGAGGGGTGTGGTTAACAAATTCTTTCGGTGAGAGGCCGGGAGGGCCACTGACCAAAACCTCACAGTCATGAGGGCCTAATATTTACACTTTGGGCATTTCCAAACGAGGACTGGAAGAACAATTTCATCGTACAACTTTGAACTTGAATCTCATTACCAAACTACACCTAATATGGTATACAATGAAATAACACCATTAAAAATATCCTGTGGTTATCTTCTGAATAGCATAACTACTTGGTTTTTGTGTGTGTAAATGTGTCAATTAAAGACTAAACACCCACAGCTATTTTCCTTTGTTTTGGCATTTTTTTTTTTTTTTTTAGAAGAGGCATGGGCCTCTCCTTTGCTGTACCCGATGGGCCCTGATGGCAAATTACCATAGGGACCTAGAAAGGTTGGGAGCTGGGTGGTCTGGAGGGACCAGGGAAGGCTCCCAGTGATGGGACAGTGCAAGGCCACCCTGGAGATTTCTGGTTGGGAGAGCCCCGAGGCTACATGTACACTATAGCAGGTGGCAAGACCAGAGGAGTAGGAGCAACACAGTAGATAATATATATTCCTGTGGCATATTGGCACGGGGCCCAACAGCATACCATGTACTGTGCTTGCAGTGATCTTAATATCCTTTGAGATTTCTCCCGAGAGGCCTTCGGTTCCAGGATTTTGGCAGTGAATTGGTATATTTCTTGCCCTGGCTAGAACAACTCTTGTGTGGAATATAAAAGAGGCAAGCCTCCTGCCTAGCCCAAGCCCTTAAGAATGTTAGTCATTTGGAAGAAATTCCCTGGCCCTTGAGCTAATTGGTGAGGAGTGTCCAGTACTGGATTGTTTCCCAGTGAATTTGCATGCAAATTCTGAAAAGGGATCCCTTTCCTGAAAATCTTTCAGATGGGTCTGAGGGTGAACCTCTATTTACTTCAAAACCACTTTAAGATGTTTTGTTTTTAGTTTTTAGTTCTGTTTTGCTTTTGAGCAGGAGATATGTCTATATGAGCAGGTCAATGCATGTTAAAAGTTGCATAATAGAGGACACTGCATTAAAAAGTGAAATAACGCCGTAACTGGTTTGGCTCAGTGGATAGAGCGTTGGCCTGCGGACTGAAAGGTCCCAGGTTCAATTCCGGCCAAGGGCATGTACCTTGGTTGCAGGCACATCCCCAGTAGGGGGTGTGCAGGAGGCAGCTGATCGATGTTTCTCTCTCATCGATGTTCTAGCTCTCTATCTCTCTCCCTTCCTCTCTGTAAAAAATCAATAAAATATATTTTTTAAAAAAGTGAAATAACAGCACCATAAAGCTGTATCAGTGCTGGGCTACCATATAAGAGTGGTGACAAGGCATCACGTGATTGAGTGTAGTGCATGCTGTGGATTGTATCGGTTCAGGGATGGGTGAGAGCCCAGAGAACTCCTGGTATCCCATAATTCTATCTCCAGTGGATCCTTTGAATGTCTGGAACATGTGCAAGCTCCACAATATTCCCTCTTCACTCTCTCCAGATCCTGGCAATGATTATTTCATTTTGTTTTGTGTGTCCAGTTATCTTCTGGGATATGGCTCTATTGGGATCACTTTTTTAAATCGGACCAACCTTGAAAGCCAAATGAACAGATGTCCCAAACCTTGTTCTCCCTGTGAGGTGCCAATACCAAAGATGGATTAGAGTGGATTAGAGAGGCTTAGCGTGGCTGGGATGTGCCATGGATGTGTGTGCATCAGTCTCTGGTGTGATCTTTATGCTTCTTCCCTCCAAAGTTGACTTTGGTGGTTCCTGGGACACTTATGTGGCAGAGAGTTGGGACTTGATGGATAAATCCATATTTAGAGGAAAAAGGGAAGAAATATTAATTTAGCATCAGCCATGCGTTAGGCACTATACTTGGTGTTTTTCATGTTACCTCATTTAACATTTGGTAGGTAGTCTACCATGGGGTAGCCTTCTTCCGTGAGCCCATTTTCAGAGAAACTGGAAACCCTCTACAATACCGAGGCTTTGATCTAGAATATGTCTAAGGGCTTTCATCAGGAAGATCTCGCTTCTAGTGGATTCTCTTAATGCCACAGGTACATAGAAGTTGTGGACCAACTTCTGCATTGGAGAACTCCCAAGCAAGGCTCAAGGGGTGGGCAGGAGAAGACTCACATTCGCTGTCTCCAGTTTGCAAAGGCACAGCAGTGGCTGGGGTAGGTGAGGCTGGCCTCCGTGAGTGCAACAAGCTTTTCTAGACTGGGAAGCTTTTTTAAGTTGTAAGTTGACCTGGCCCGCAGCTTCTTAAGATTTTCTAAGCCATAGCTAGGCAGGGAATGGATCCTGGTTCTTGAAATATCTCTACAAAGAGAAAAAGTAAACATAACCTGATTACCATGGGTCTAAAATTTTCTGCTCCATTAACAGGCAAAATAGCAGACACAGCAGTGATTCTCTTACATGGGTGAGGAGGGAGACTCCAATTCATCCAACATACTTCGGTCAGATCAATATTCTGTTAACAGGAATTTGGTTCAGTGGAAGCCCTGACCCTTGTGTTTGTGGTAGGAAGACTTAAGTAACAGGACACATTGAATTCTGAATATACTTTCTTCCTGGCTGATCTGGGGCTTAAATGTAGCCCTCTCCCTTTCTACAGTCTATAGAATAGACCAACAAATTTGCATAGAATTTGATAATCTCCTTCCCACTGTGAAACCAGCTTAAAAATAGTTCTGATAAGCTGGGGTGGAATCTATGGCCAAATATCAGAAAAGGGTGAGAAGAGAATACACTGTAAGGGGAAGAGGAGTCTGGTGGGTAGTAGAGACACCCTCAGCACAAAGTCAAAATGGCAATGACTTGCCTGCCCCTCTACCTCTCAGATTTGTGGCCTTGCTCAAATGTCACTTCTCCATGTTTCAATTTCCTCAGCTATAAAATAGGAATGATAATAATCATATCTACTTCAGAAGGTTGTTGTGAGAATTAAATGAGCTAAATAAAATACATGAAGAACTTCCTGGGCAAAAGACAGCACGTGGCTAGCAGCTATTATCCATAAATTAATCAATCTCTCTTTCTCTCTCACACATCACAATGATCAGAGACAAAACAGCAAGATTTCTGAAACACAAAATTGTGAGCAAAGTGGAATGATTTAAGCTACTAAGTTTTGGGGTAGTTTTTATGCAGCAGTGGCAAACCAAAGCACACTCCCATTGAAGTCTCTGTGATTCCATCATCTCAATCACTTTTACCAGTTGTAGAAGTATTTTTCCTTGAAAGCCAGGAGGAGCACAATAGCATTAGGTTTGTATGCTTTCTGCCTCTCTCACCACTTACTATCTTTTGCTTTATAAAGTAGCTCTTTGTATTTGCATTTTATCTCTCCTAGAGGGCAGAGGGTTCCTTGCATTCCAAACAGTGCCTTTCACATGGCAAGCACCCAGGAAATGGTTGTTTTGTTTGAAGATAGGCTGGGGAGTAACACTGAAGGATTGGGGAAGGGAATAAATAGATCACCCCAGCCAACTGTGATGTCTCCTAACCTCTAGCAATTACAAAGAATCGTGTACCTTGTATTATCTCTTCTATGCTTTCATATTGTTTGACTTTTCATGTATATTTGTTTTGTCTCCTCGGCCAGACTTCAGATGCTCTAAGAGCGGGGATTATTAAGATATTTTTGTGTGCTACATCATATCTGGCACATGGCTGTGCTCATGAAATCTACTCAATAGATACTTGTCTGAGAGCAGAGATGCCTCAGCATCATAATAACAGTGAGAGGCTGGAGCAAGTCTTACAGGGGAGCAATTTAAAAAAAAGAAATATGCAACATAGACTGAGAGAGGAAATCTGGATTTAAAGGGAGCTCAGCAAAAGAGTGTTTCTGCAGCAGGCAGCTGTTTGTGACTGACAGCATCAAAGGCACCAGGAAAGGAGCAACCTTGCGCAAAGTTTACAAGGAGACAGAATAAACAGGATAATGTGTGGGGTGGGTTGACGTGAATGCAATCCAATGCCTTGGTGTTTGATTGGGAACCTATTAGGGAAGCTCTGGTGCCTTTCTGTCTGCTCAGTGTTCTGGAGTCAGCTGATTCCTCCTTTTCAGCTGCAGAATCTGTGAGCTGCTGTCATTTGCACCAGGTGGCTTTGTTGCCATGAGACGAAGGCATCTTGTCAAAGTCCTGGCACCCAGATCTTCTCCTGGTTGATGTTGAAAGGAGGGAATGGTTGGTAGACACTTCAAGAGTTTGATAAAGCAAAAGACTTTAGTAAAAGTGGTTCCTGGGTGGTTGGGAAATAAAAGTGTTTGTAGATGTGTTTGCTTAAAGGTTACTGGATACTTGCTGAAGTTAGCAGACAGGGAAACTTACAAGACTTCTACATCTTGGACTGGCAGAGAAATATTTCTCTGGTTTCTCCACGGAGTAAGAAAAGTTCATAGAAATTTATGTCAGCAGTGATAAAGGTAAGAGGATACTGTTCCGTGTGATTTGACACTTAGCAACAGATAATATTCACACACACACACACACACACAAATACAAACACAAGGGCACACAGACACACACAGTCCATTCCCTGGCTATGATTCTTCCATGTGGCCTGGAAATCTAATGTTAGGTTTTAATTCCTGTGTAAAAGCACTTTCCACTATTAGGATGCAAATATCCCTGGGGGAGTAACAAAATAAGACATTATCAGTTATTCACATCTCATGGAAGTAGGTTATTATGATTATAGGATAAGATAAGCTTGTTGAGAGGCCCAGAGCACAAAGTGTGGCAGTGAGAGGTTTTCAGGAGGATTATTCTGGGCAACCAAGATTATTCTGGATGAAAGGGGGGAACCACAGGATGGGATTTAAACCTTGAAAGCCAGGTATCAGAGTTTAGAATTTATATAAGCAGAAGAACGGCTTATTGAAAGCTGTGTTTTTATAAGATTAATCTTGAGAACCTTGAGCCTGGCACATAGTAGGTGCTCATAAATACTTGTTAAATGAATCAGAAGGAGAAAGGATTGAAGATAGGAAGGAGACGAAGGCTGATGCAGAAGTTTAGGCATAAGCTAAGAACTCACCTTTCCACACACTGTCATTTCATCTGTTAAAAGTCACTGTATCACATGACAGAGATTTATTGGACACCTGCGATGTTACTATAACCTGTGACAATTTCTGCAGAGCTTATTGTTCTGGGCAGTGACATTTGTCCCTCTACAGTATACTTCAGTGCAGGTACTATTTGTTTTTAAGTCCCTTTATCCCCTACACCTAACATAGTATCAGACACATAGTAGGTACTCAATCAACATCTACTACATGTATAACCTGTAAGACGTAATATGCTCAATGAATAGTTGAGAATGTTTGCTTTATTGCTGACATGTATAGGGATGGTGGGCTAGGCAAGGGGACAGGGGTAGTCTTGGGTGGGCTGGTGTTTTTAATCCTTGTCTTCCTGCTTGGTTTAATGGCTGCAGTCATAAGATGCCATTCTGGTTAACATTTCAGCACATGCTATGTTCTGGCAGTGACTGGTTTTGAGAATTTAAATCCTGACATGTACCAATGGGAGTATTCATGGATGATGGCTGGCACTGAAGAGATTTAGTAATCCTAAACTGTTTCAACATTGTTAGGATTCTTGATTTTGAGATGTGAAGTGGAGAGGGAGACAGCCGTCAGTAATAAGACGCTGAGTCAGGAGAGGCAGGAGTTAAATTGTGCTATGTGCCCCGTTTAATAAAGTGTGTTATAGCTAGTGCCACAAATTTGATTTGAACAATTTCTATTTTTCCCAGCAAAGATGTTATTATAGGTCAATCATTTCCATAAGTGCCAGCACATTTCTGGTGTGTACTACACTGACAGATGGTTAGAAGACCTCTCTTTCATGATCCTAGGCGGAATGAAAATGCAATTTACTGTCTATAGGACTGTGGGTATACTGGTAATGGAAGAGAATCTTTCTTATACAAATAACTCAGTGTTTGAATCTCAACTATCAAATGAATCTGAACTATAGCCAAATCAATTTGATAAACTATCAGAATATGATTGTACTGGCTCCAGCTTGCAAAGGCAATGCATTAAAATTTTCCCACAGGAAACTGTTTCCTAAAGAAACAGCAATTACTTGATTGCTTAAGAAAATAAACTTGAGTGAGTTCAGAATATCAGGTGAAAACTCAGATGGCCACTGGCGTTCAAGGTCAAGACTCATGAGGGGGAAATCAGGATGCTAGGCTGCTCCTCTGAAACCCGATGCAGCTTGTCTGTGTGCCCCTGGCTTTCTCTGAATCTATTTCTCTCTGCAATGGAACATCTCGCCCTTGTACCCTCGGGTGTCCAGAGGCTCCCTGTTTTACACTCAACTACCATTTTTGCCTTCAGGAAAGGAGTTCTCATTGTTTGAGTGCCCTCCCCTGAACTCCCTTAGGATTCCTTGCACATGCCTGCGGTTGGGGAGGAAGATTCACACCGCTGGCTCATGGAAGAGAATGTATAGAAACAGGGCGAGGCTTCTCATGCCCCAGCATTGGTGCACAGGCAGTGGTTCTGTGCTGTGAGGACCAGCAATGTCAGCTGGGAAGTTCTCAGAGCTGCAGTTTCTCAAACTGTCCTCCCCCCCCCCCCCCCCCAGTCCTGACTTGCTGAATCAAAAACTCTGGGTGTGGGGATCGGCTCTCGAGGCTTTCCTCAGCACGCCGAGTGAGTCTGATATATGGTCAAATTTAGAACCACTGCTTGAGGGCAGTTGTGCACCATCTCACTGCTGAGATGGCTCATAGCTGAGCTCTACTTTGGGAATGGCCCTTATATTACTTACCCAAGATTTGGCTCCTACCCAGGGACAGCCTGCACCCTGTAACTGCTGATGAAGAGGACTGGCCCCTTGCCTTAATCCAGTACAACTTTGAAGGGCCCTCTTAACTCCACAGCTCCCCGTAGGATCAGCTGAGGCCTCTGTTGCAAATGCATTGCTGTCAACTTCCCTCTTTGCCTGAGTTTTCTTCCATCAAGCACTTCCCAGTAAACCCGCTGCATGCAAATATCCATATCACAGTCTCATTGGCAGGGAGAGGAATCTGACCCAAGGCACAGTCCCAGCACTAGCCTGGGTGGCATCTTCTGTGGGCTGAGCAGTCTGTGCACACTCCTTCTCCTACCCATCAACCCACAGCACCTGGAGTGGGCAGGTCTTCTGCACATACCTTACCAAGTAGCTCCCAGGCCAGGGTTTAGCTTGGGTTGGCACATCAGGTTGCACAAGTAGAAGATGGGAAAGGCCATAGTCCCAGGTCAGCAAGCAGAGAGGCTGGAAAGACATCTGTGGACTAACCTAAAAGCCCCAGAATGGGAGCCTTGATGTTAAGGTGATCAATCTTCTTCCCTCTAAAGGGAGGAGAAGGACACTAGCAATTACTATAGGATAGGCGGGGATCTTGGCCAGGATCTTGCATATATATGCTCATGCATTGAGATTGAAAGGTGGAGGAATGCAGTATCACTCTCTACCCTTCTAAGTCATGACAAGTGCTCATAGTTCTTTTGGATTTTCTGTAAATTTCATTTACTTCTTTTTGGCCAGGAATGTTCCTATGGTAAAAAGGGTGAAAAATGGGCCTGTAACTTGAGGACCCTCCACAGCTGCCTGTGGTGGTGACATCTCTTTTCTTGCCGGCCGTGTGGTCAGGCAGTGGGTGGGCTCCGACGTGTTCTCCATCAGACCCTCTGAGGGCACACACTGCGCACACTGTGCCTCAGCCTGGGACCGGCTTGTACAGCCACAGGAGACAGTCTTCTGTGCTGTGTGTATGTTCTTGGGCCGGGAGCCTGGTATTTATAATTATTCCCTCCTCTGTTTTAGTTCATAGCCAATGGCAGGGGCCTTATCTAATTAGATACATTTCTGTACTTGAGGTAACATGAGATTGTGGGAATACATGGCACGTGAGGCAGAAGACCTAGTTTCTGGTCCAAGCTCTGTGGCTTATGGTGGCAGTGTGATCTCTAGCAGGTCACTTCCCAGGATAACAAGCTAGCTGGGGATTCTGTCCAACTTGAATGTTCTCGGTAGCAGTCAGTGGTGAAGGTGCTATGAATTAATAGTGCACCTGGTACAGGTGACATATGGAAAGCTATCCTTCCTATCACAGGTATGTTTGGCCATAACAGCGGGAGGTACCTATTTAGGAACATTTAAGCACTTCGGGAATTTTAGCTATATGAATTGACAAACTGCTTTTCTGGCTGTCAGAGATGTCCAGAGCACTTTCTCTAAGTTTATTTATCTTCCGAGTACACTAAGAATAGGAAACATTAATTAAGCATTACAAGTTCTAAGCACTTTGTGTAATTGGGCCCATGGACTATGCCCGGCACTCTTTATTTGTTATGCTCTTTCCTATTTAGTGTTAATAGCATGCATCATGGCCTGATGTATTGTTATATGCTTAGTTAGGGTCTGACTGGCCATTATGAGCATATAAGCTTTCTGTGAGAAGGAGCTTTCTTTTGTCTCCTGCACTATATATGGTGTATGGCACAGGGCTGGTTCTTAACATCCACTTGTTGAACGAGTGAATATATAAATACACACATACACACATTTACGTACATATATAATATTGTTAAGCCTCCAATAGTATTAGGAATAAGGTATTATATAGTTTTTGCCACTTTATTTTGGTGAGGAAATGACGGCTTGCAGAGGGGAAGGAACTGGCTTTAAACCCAGGTAGTCTGTCTGGCACCTCCCCTTTCATCATGCTCACACTTCTTCCTTTTGCTTATATTTCTTTGAACTTTTTTCTTCAAAGAGGCAGAGTCTCAAGTACTGGTTACAACACATCCTTTGTCATCAGTATCAACCATTTTGTGAATTTCTGCTTCACCCTATAGGGCAGTGATGGCGAACCTTTTGAGCTCGGCGTGTCAGCATTTTGAAAAACCCTAACTTAACTCTGGTGCCGTGTCACATATAGAAACTTTTTGATATTTGCAACCATAGTAAAACAAAGACTTATATTTTTGATATTTATTTTATATATTTAAATGACATTTAACAAAGAAAAATCAACCAAAAAAATGAGTTTGCGTGTCACCTCTTACACGCGTGTCATAGGTTCGCCATCACTGCTATAGGGTCTAGTGTTATTTGTAAACACACTAAGCCCAATAGGGAAAAGAACCTAGAAGATACATAAGTTCCAGCCAGAAGAAGAATATAAGCTTTTTGGTGAAAATGAAAGTGATGTTGATAGGTGATAGGTAGGAAACCACATGTAGTATATTATACTGACTGCTGAATAAGAGGTATACTGGTAGACGAGTGGCTCCCAGATGCTCACTGACCTTAGACAGCTATATAGGATCACCTAGAAAACCTTTAGACTTATTCATGTGTTTATCTGTTTTTTTCTCTCATTATTTCTTCTTGCATCTGACTCCTTCCTTCTGGGTTCCTTCTTTCTTCCTGTAGTAAATTCACCAGTAGGTGTAGCAGGTCTTGCTTATAGCCCTGGAAAACACATTTCCTAAAGGCTCTTTCAGATTTTGGTCCTTGCAGCCATGAAGGCTGTGGAGTCACAGAAGGAAGAATTCACTGTTGGCCGAGGGAAGAGGTGGGAATTAGGATGACCCTGCGGAAGGGCAGAGGCAGATGAGAAGAGAATAAGGGAAAGTCACTCCTGGAGGGAGGGAGGGAGATGTAGAAGCAACAATACAGACAAAGGTGCTGATGCAGGACTATGAGGCACTGAATGAATCCCAGGAGATCTGGAATCGAGGTAGCGAGGATTCAAAAATGGATGTGTGTGTGTGTCTCACTGGGTGAGGAAAAGTTCTGTGCATTTTGAGTAAGGAAGGAATGTGCTCTCCCTTCCAGGGAAGAGGAATCTGGCAGAGTGGTTAGGAGTCTGTACTGAGTCAGATCAGTTTGGTGTTAAAGTCCTGCTCTAAAATTTGCACGACTGTGGATGAGTTAGTTAACCCCTCCAGGGAAGCCAGTTTTTCCTTCTCTAAAATGAGACTAGGAGGGTCTACTGCAGAGGTTATTATAAGGATTAAATTAGAAAAGGCACCTTACACTTTTAAAACACTGGGACTTGGTAAGTGCTCCTTAAATGTTGTTAATCACTGAAAGTTAGAATGTGGACCAGCCCTAAATTGTCCCTATATTTTGCAGAGGACAGACCAAAATTGACCTGGATTGCCAGCCCTATCTTAAAGCTTTTATGAATTGGAGAAAGTTGACTTCTAACTTATTTTTACACACTGATCTCTCGTGCATGGTAATGGGACAAGCTACTCACAGAATGACTGGTCCAGAGGCTCCCTGGAAAACGTCATTAGGCAATTCTTCCAAATTGTTGTTGTCACTTAGATTCCTAAGGATGGAGTGGAGGAAAGATGGAGGGAAGCACAAAGCCACATAAACATCACTGTTCTAAGAGCCATTTCCCTCTCAATGGCCTGGAAGAATAGTCAAGGGCTACTTACAGCTCATCTAGTTGGGTTCCGTTGAATGCACAGCTGTGGATTTCTTCAATCCCATTCTTACTCAGCCATCTGAAATAAAAGGCCCATTAAAAAACCAATAATGTCAGATGCAAACAATACAAGGTTTCATAATTGGAAGCACTGGGGCAAGGTCAGACAGTGCAGGTTAGTGACAGAAATACAATGCCATCCTAAGGCTTGGGGATGGGGTGGACGGGAGACTGATTTATCACCGCATAACCTTTTGAAATGTTTGACATTCGCTTTGTGTGCATGTATTACCTATTCAGAGAAATAAATAAAATTTGATTTTGAAAAGGCACACTTAAGCATAGCAGCCTGGATCCTGTGAGGTCTTGGCACACATCATTTGCGTGCTGAGAGGATGCCAGGGAGGAGCTGATGGAAATCCTCCTCCCGAAGGACAGAAATCAAACGACGATTGAACAACTGTTTATAAGACAGCGAACATTTTGTATCACCTTTCTCTAAGGCCTTAAGCCTCTTACCCATGCTCACCCACAGCAGCATGCCTGGCTGTCATCACAAAGTGATCTAATTAAGCTGTCACACAACCTGAACATCTCCTGTAACCCATAGGGACCTGGTTATTGGAGGTTTGTGGAGGTGGCTCTGGGTTAAGCCAGAAAGGAAGAGAAATCAATTACAGAGACTGTGGGTTGTGGCGAGGCGAGGCGGTGTGAGTGAGCATGGAGGAGGCTGGATGTGGAACAGGCGTCCTGACTGTGCAAAGAAGGTCAGTGAGCAGGTTTCCCTGGACAGGGAACCCAGGGACACTTGGGCCATCAGCTCTGCATTGCTGTGTTCCTGGGTGGATCTGGAGACAAAACTAAAATCCAAGGGCGGGAGAGCTTAGCCCAAGGAGCCTCTGACCACCTGCTTTTGATGTGCTGTCAGGTTCTTTTCCCTGTGGGGCTTAGTGGGTTTACGAATACCACTGTTTACAAGCTGGCCCAGAGGAGCTCCTGCATACTCGGGACACTAGCTTCTAGACTGCAATGGATTGCTAGAAGGTGCCAAAAATCACAGGAGAACAACTATGGTCTTTTTCTTCCTCCTGGAGGCCAGTTTAGCTGAAAAATCCAGACCTGAGCAAGATAAATCTTTTAAAGCATTAGCATTCAACTGGTGGCTTCTGACGGTTTAGGAGTAGCAATGCACCTCCCCCCATATCCTCCCAGCCCATCCCCTACCCAGGAGAAAGCCTGGCCCAGGCACATCCAGCCTCCTGACTTCTTTGTCAGCCTCTCACAGAGAGTGAGAGTTGCTGGAGCAGCTGTCCCTACCTGTGGGATCCCTAGGGGTTTTTGGATCAAACACAGGAGTCAGCAAACTTTTTATGTCAAGGGCCAGTTAGTAAACTTCAGGTTTTGTGGGCCAAGAGGCAAAATGGGGATTCCTACATAGATACATTATAATATTCACTTATAAAATAATTTCCACAAAATTTTTGACCAAATTTAAAATATAATAGTAATAATTGAGTACTTTTTTTTTTGGGGGGGGGTATAGGTTTTTCTATTAAAAATAGTAATTGTTTCTTTCCATGGCAATAGCATTTGGCTTAATGTAGGTTAGATGTAATTGCTTCTATCATCAAAATGTTCACTTGTAGAAACCAGCCTTAGCTCATGGGCCATGGTTGGCTGACCTTTAATCTAACACAGGGCTGTGTAAATCCAAATGGGCTCCATCTGTTTTTCTGTAGAATAGATATTATTTTCTGAACACATATGTCTTACAAATGGATGTCACTATGAATAAATAATACACAAACCAATTTAAAAGAATGATTATATTCAAAGTAGCCCTTTTGTCTTTATGTATTATCTCAATCAACAGATACCATTATATGGGGTGGTGATGGTGGTGGTGTTATTTTTTTATGTCAACAGTGAATCATCTTACAAAAAAACAAACTGTGTCCAGCACTCCTACCCTGGGGTTTACATTAGGCTGTCGACTCTCAAACAACTAACACAGAGAAGACAACATTTATTAACTACATTCTTAGTCTCTTAAGAGAAGTATTGCTGATTTTAAAATAAGATGATGATGATAGCAACGATGCTGACAGCAATGATGACAACCTGGACAGAGCATCAGCAAAAGATTAACCAAGTCATGCTGTCCCTAGAGTGTTCACTCAGTAGAGGGTTAGGAGGCTCCAGAAACAAAGTCTGTCTTCAGCCTACAGAGTCAAGGTGCTGGCCCACGGAACTTCACTGAGAGGCAAGCAGGTGAGATGGAAGCCAATGAGGAAGGAAGGAAATTCACCTGGAGTGAGCCTGTCTTGTGGTCAGGGTGTGCTGGGAACTGGCATGCATGTAACCTTATTTTTTTTCTGAATTATGCAAGTCTGCTGATTGGCCATAACTAGGTACTTTCTCCATCAGACCCTCGGGTTGTAGGAGCAGATGGTGGTGGGGAAGGATTCAGAGGCCTCCACATGGTAGGCTTTTACTGCTATTTCCCCCAAGGCACTAGTCAACTGACAATCCTTCATTATTGGATATATATTTATAAGTATATATATCTATATATATCAGTATATATATCTATATCTATAATAATAAAAGCATAACATGCTAATTAGACTGGACAGCTGAACGACCTTCTGGATGTCATTCTGGACATCCTTCCAGACGAAGCTGCAGTGGTGGGGGCTGAGGCAGAGTGGTTAGGGGTGATCAGGCAGGCAGGCAGGTGAGCGGTTTCTCTATCTCTATCTCTATCTCTATCTCTATCTGAATAGGGCCTCGGGATTTTGAAAAATGCCAATGCACTGAGAACTTTTTCACTCATCAGTGCCATTTGTCATGCATTTTTTTTTTCTGCGTGTCCTTGGATGTCCCTGGTGGGAGGAAGTGCTCCTGTGTCCAGTCATGGCACCCAAACTAAGAACAAGTGGCATCTTAAGCTGTGTTAAGTATGGATCTTCTGATTCTATTATTTGTGGACTAAGAACCATCTGAAGTAAGAAAAATGGATTTTGTTCTCACAAATGTGACTTTATCCTTAGAGACATATCTGACAAGTTTTAATTCTTTGGAAAGGAAAGTATGTTCTGAATTCTGAGGAACGACAGTGTCCAGGAATAGGAGTTGGGAAAGAGCAGTTACGTTACGCACATTTCTTTTGTAGGTTTGGGTTTGCAAGGATCCTTCATAAATTCTTATTCCCTCAGGTCCTTTGCCTCCCCTTGGGGAGAGGTAAAGCTAAAAGGGCTAGGATACTTTGCCTTCTGTCTTAGGTTTGGGACAAAAAAGATATATGTTAATGTGCAAAACTGTGAGAATGACAGCCCACTCCTGCTTAATTATATCTTTTCTAGAAAAATATTCTATTGATAAATTTACCATATTATAATATTAACTAATTTTGAATTACTGAGTTTAAAAATAATACATATGCTTAGAGAAAAATTTAAAGAAATGCCAACATACAGGTACAACTGGTTACATTGGTCACTAATCTCCACCCTCTGTACTGTGGCCCAGGAATCCTTTTTCTGTTGTGTTTGTGTTACACGCAATGGGCATTAGTTTCCAAAAGCTCCTTTTACCCTTTTCTTTTCTAACCTCCATGGTCTTGATGATTCTGCTTCCACTGCTTATCCTTTGCTCTGCCTAAGCCCACTCATCTTTTAAAGCCCAACTGGACACAACCTCCTTTCTCAACCTTCTTTTCCTCATTTTAACTTTTCCTTCAACCTTCACATCACAGGCCAATCAGAATAAAATTTCCTTCTTTATTCTTAGAATAGTTGCTTTTACTTTGCATGTCTTTTATTTTGTTTGTATTTTAGTTAATTTCTTTTGCTTTCCCATTCTCTCATACTTGCCACACCTTCATCAGCTCGTTCCAACACACACACACACACACACACATTCCAATTACCAAGAACATATTAAGTGAAAGGATTAAGTATTATTCATCTATAATTTTTATTCTAATACTGTGTACTCTGAATATATGCCTTTGATTTTATTTTTTTCCTTCTCACATCCAATTCCTCTGCTAGTCACTTTCAAACCTTTTCCTTTTTTCTCTAATTAACTTATATCAAATACTGTGCTTAGCTTTATTCTTAAGTATGTGCTTATCTCTACTATTTCTCCCTCTCCCTCTCCCTCTCCCTCTCCATCTCCCTCTCCATCTCCCTCTCTCTCTCTCTCTGAAAATTCATATTAATCTCTCACCTCTCTCTCTCTCCCTCTCCCTCTCTCTCTTTCTCTCCTTCTCTTTCTCTCCCCAGCTGGTCATACTGTTGTTTTGAAAAGGATGAAAATTCTTTCCAGACTGAAACTTACCTTTTGTACACACTGGCATATTAAAAACACATGTATATATTTTTAAAATAATACAACAATGTGTAAAATAGAAAGATTAAATGCTTTCCTTACAGATGTAATTGCAGTTACTGGTTCCCTAAAAGTCATCTGTTCATCTGACTTCCAAGAATCTCACAAACACTTGGGGAGCCCCTAGTGCCCTATTTCTTGGCCGTCTGGGGAAGTAGCTACACTGCCACTCAGGCTCCTGGCACAGAATATTAGAAGGTAGTTCACTAATGACACAAAGTGCATTAAGAACTTTCCCAGAAGTCAGAGGGAATAATTCAAGCTCATTAAAAAAACGTGATTGTTCCAAGAAAATGAGAAGTCATCTTATGCTCAGCATGGGACTGAATGGAGCTGCTTCACATAGTTCTCAGGGAAGATGCGTATCTTCCTGGATTCAGCCTCCTTCCTGTCTTTTTCTTTCGGCAACAAAAGCCTTGCCAGGCAATAACTAGCTTTATTGATGCGTGAGCTATTCTGTCCTTCTGAACAGATGTTGCATCACAGGAGACCATCATTCAAAGAGCAATTTTAAATACTTGAATCACACCACAGCTTCATACATTATTAACACGATTCCATGTTGTGATTCTGAAATGCAAAGATGGGCCATGAGAGAAAAACACAGAACCAGGGAGAAATTTAAATGGTGAGATGCCAAAGTTACCCAGACGAAAAACGAGTATCTTGTTATGAGAGAGATGATTAAATGAAAAACCAAACGGTCCTCCACTGGATTTTGTTTTTCTCTACTTACAGAATTAGACTTTCAAAACTCAGTCCCATGAAAGAATTTCTTCCCACTGTGTGGATGTGTATATTGTCTTGAACATCTCTAGAAGAAAGTGCAGATGGATTAGATGTTTAGTTAGCTCCACTCATGTGACCGTCCCACTTTTAGTTACTCGGCATAACGTAGTCTTTAGCTGAGGTAATGTTTCAATCATTATATCTGAACAATGATGAGCTCAAAGTTTGGGAAATAAATGACATCTAAGTTATCTTTAGTATATTAGTTATTAACAATGGAATTATATACATGTAAGATGTTCTCTTTGAAAGTTTTCTCAGCTAATTGCACTGTGTTAAGGTCCTAACATTTATTGTTCTTGTCTCCACAGCTGGTGTCTGCTCAACTATGACAAAACACCTAAGCTGACCTTTCAGCTCCATCCCAAACTCCCCCATTCACCTTAGCTGGGCCTTCGTCTTCCTCCCACCTCCATCCCCTTCTTATGCCAGTTTCCTGTCTTCTGTTCTCCTGGGGTCACAGGAAAATGTTATCATTGGTTTTTCTCTCCTGAACAAAAGGCTGGAGAAAGTCTCATTTTTCTGTCTTCCCTGTGGGGTCTGATCTAACATATAAATGTAGAAGTAGTAAATTGCTCAGAATAATCTGAGAAATTTTGGGAGATTCTCTATCTTTCTTTGTCCCTCCCGATCTCCATTTCCCCTCCTTCCTCCTTAGCTGCTTATGTACTCCCCCCCCGCCCCCCCGCCGTGTCCACCCCACCCATTTCCATTTCCTTCTGGGTCTGTTCAGATTCTTACAACTTCACATTATACATTGCCTTTCTCCTCCTCTTTCAAAGTCAGGTGCCTTGAGAAAAGGCAAATACATTATGTCACTAATATAGTTTGAATTTGTTTGTCAGGTGGTTTCTTTAGTCCTGGAGCAGCATGGGCATTCTGGGGGGAAGAAGAGAGGATGGTGGAAGACAGGGATGTTTCAGGGGAAACCATATACCAGGCACTAAATAGCGAAGGCAGGAGAGACTGCTTGGTTTGCTACAAGCTGGCTCTGGTGACACCTGTCCTATTGAGGATCCTGCTGACTTCCTCCAGACTGAGATTAGAGGCCTTTAGGTAAAACCAAGGCCACTCGCTGTTTGCCTTCCTTTCTCTGCTCAGCCAAAACAACATATTTGGAAGATGCAGACTAAACAATGCATATTACAGGCCCAGAGGCTGATGGGCAAGACAGCTCCCAAGTAAAGTGTTGGTAACCGCTCAAGGAGAAACTTACAGTAGAACCTTTTGGAGAGATTGAATCTTGTGAACAGTTGGAAAGTGCTTAATGCCTGTGTTGGATATTAACCTAGAGAGAGAGAGAGAGAAAATGAGAATGAGGTAAAATAAAACTGGCTATTTTAACAATTGCTAAAGTATAAGCTTTTTATGTTTAAAATATTAATTTTGAGCTATTAGAAAAATGTACCAGAAAATCCCATAATATGTATGAATCATGCTTACATTTTCTATTTTAAGGTTTTAACTAAGGCCTAGTGAGCTATTGAATCCTTAGAGAAGAGAAGCGTGCACCTCAGGCACCCAGGGGCTAGTATGCCACAATGCAGACTTTTTTTTTTAAGATTTAAGAAGCCAGTATGATCCAAAAGATTAACCAGAGAACTTATATGCATATATGCATAACCAATGGACACAGACAATAATAGTATGGTGAAGGCCCATGGTGGAGGGCAAGTATGGGCCACAAGGAGTCAATGAGGAAAAAGGAGACATCTGTAGTACTTTCAACAATAATGATTAAAACCAAACCAAAGTGTGTGATTTTCAACTAGATAACAAAATTTTCCCAAATCATTTTTTTGTTTCTAATCTCCTCATATTCTTTGGAGAACTGTCTGTTCTCCATTCCAAATTACTCAGTTGAGATTAGAGCATGATTTCCATGCCTCTCCACAGCAGGGTATGCATGTAACTGTCTCCTGGGAAAAGGTTGGAGTCTGGTTAGAGTTGAGTCCATTGAGAGACAGTTTGTGAATTTCTACAGCTGAAATTGTAGAGCTAGTATATATTTGATAATATGAGTTCAGAGACTTGATTTGGGGGGAATGAAACAGGGAGGGAGGAAAGATAAGTAATACCAGGATAAGGTATTGAGTTGGCCACCACAATTGGTGACTGGTACTTAATGCCATGGACTTAATTTAGAAGTTTTCAAAAAGGATCTCAGAACTGTTCCTCTGAATAAGGGACAAGGGAAAGCATTTATCTATAGACTACTATTTCCTGTTGGTCCAATGTGTCCTGATGGTCTTAACTCTCTGCTTCTGCCTCGCACACTGAGAGTGTCCAGTGAGTTCCTACTGGGTATCTTCGAGTGGTATGACAGAGTGGTAATCCCCAGGATAGAGTGGTATACAAGACCAGCCTGGGTGCTGTTCAGTTTGTACCTGCATTGAGCTGGTTGACATTTGGGTGGAGCTGGGTTCCACAGCAGTAGTGGAGAAGGCTTTCAAGTGACATCTGAGAGTTGTCTGACACACTGTTCCTCAGCATTTCCCTCACTCTTGTGAGTTACTCAGAATCCTTCCCATACCTCCCCACTCCTGTTTACCTTTCCTGTGTGTGGCTTCCTAAGCCAGAGTTGGTCATGATTGCTTCAGTCTAAAGAACCTTCACTGGTGCTCTCATCATTGTGAAGGATTGTGTCTTTGGGGGCTTATGGTTTTAGAGTAGTCTTTGGTGTCTTGTTCTCTGTATTTAAAGAGTCAGGGAATTCTTCCTCTGGGCTCCCTGTAATGGTTCTCAAGTCTTTTGGTCCCTCTTCATTCCCAATGATCTATATAGAACCCATCTTGCTCAATTCTTCTTTTGATTATGTACTTCAGCCACCCTTGAGATGGTCTTCCAATGCTTTTTATTTGGGAAAGGGATTGTTAACATGCTATACCTAGCACCTGCGAATTTATTTCTGTTCCTGAAATTTTGCCTTTTCTAAAATGTCATATCAGTACAGTTATATATTGTGAAATTTTTGAATCTGGCTTCTTTCACATAGTATAACGCACTTGAGATTCTTCCATGTCGTGGTGTGTTCACTGCATTTTATTGTTGAGTAGTAGTCCATTGCATTGATACACCATAGTTTATCCATTCACCTTCATCACGAAGGGCACATAGGTTGTTTCTACTTATTGTGGTTATATAAAAAAAGCTTTTTTAAACATTTGTGTACTGTGGGAGGAGGGAGGAGAGGGAAGGAAAACATTTTTATTGGGTAAATAACTGTGAGTGGGATTTCTGGCTAGTATGGTAAGTGAATGCTTAACTTTGTTAGAAACTGCCAAACTGATCTCCAAAGTGGCTGTACCATTTTGCTTTCCCACCAGCAGTGTATAAGAGTTCTAGTTGTTCTATATCCTTTGGTTATTTTAAAACATATATTCTTTGAATATAAAAGTTATATCTATTTATTGTGAGACTTATGGAAAAGTTTGGGAACATCTTCAGAAGAAAGTAAAAATCATCTTTAGTTTCACTACTGAGAGATAACTTCTGTTAACCTTTGGCGTTTGATGTGTCATCCAGAACAATTAGCTTTCATGGTTGCTTTCTATAACCTCTGCAATTCTACTCATTCCCAACAGAAACATTGCCATAACTAAATACCTACTAGCTTGGCACAGTCCTACTCCACATTTGTTATTTAATCATAGTAGCCTTTTATTTTTAGTTCTCTTCTCATGTGTCTATGCAACATTCCCTTAATGAAACATCAAAACAAGGATCACATTTAATATTTTCTGACAATCTATTAAATCTGTGTGTAGATTTGGAATGCATTATGTGTTCATAAAATATTGAGTTAATTGGTTGATGTTTCAAAGATGTTTCTTGCTTTTTTTCACCAAGAATGTATCAAAATCCTAGTTAACATACTTGTCAGGTATCACTGCTACTGGAGTAATTAATCTTAAACAGAGACAGGGAGGTTTGGAGGTCAGGGATCAGGAGAACCAACATGCCAACTATGGCCTAAACGGGACACAAGCCATTTCATATCTCTGGACTGGAAAGTTTGTGGACTGAGTAATATCAAGTTAGACACCTCTGTGCTCTGTTTCACATCCTGCCTGGTTTCCTGCCTCCTGCTCACACTTTCATAACTGGGCCCATTTAACTCATACTCAGCTCAAACTTGGCTCAGTCTCCATGGGAACCAGACTCCTTAGCAATCAAGGGGAATTTAATGAGCCCAAGGGCAGGATTTTAAAGAGTTCATCCCTATTAGCCTGGCTGCATATTCTGTTTTGACCTAATATTCTGGTTTAACAATTGGGCCCTGGTCCTATACTCAAGGCAAGTAGCAGAGCCTCAAAGCTAGCAGTTCTGGTGCTAGAGGATTGGGTTCAAGTCCTGGCTATACCACTTTTTAAGATGTATGGCCTTAAGGGGATACCTGAAGCTTTTAGGTCCTTCACCTTGTTTCCAGGGAAATGATGAATTTACCCTACAGGAAAACTTAGCACCACACCCAAGGTCATGCTCCAGCCTTATATTCCATTTGCCATAACTGAAACCCATCTGATATCCATTTTCCCCTAGGAGCATGACCTTGCTCTTCCTTAGTTCTTTTGGGTACTGCAATGCTGTTTCTAGATCTGGTTCTTCATTGTCTCCGTGGGCCTTCCATGATGCCTGAGTGGTCTGGCTTGTTATCTGCTGCCTGATGCTCCTTGTGTCTTTTTGGAACCACTGGAAGCCACAGCTAAGTCTCCCAGATTCTTCCTTCCTCTTTTCTCTAACTTATTCCTCTTCCTTCTGTTAAACCTGCCTGGATCCACCTTTTTCTGTCTGATTCTGTTTAGTCTCTGGGTCCTGATCATATCATCACCTAGAGGTTTGTTGGCCATCTCAAGGGCAATCACTACAAAGACTTGACAAAATTGAAAGTGATTTACACATTTTTAAAACAAACATATAAGTGATACAAATTTATTGACTTTATCTGTGATGAAAAATGGTTGTCAAATAGTGTTAAAAGACAGATATTTTCAATTAGACATATTTTATTTGTATCTTTAAGTGAAAGGTGATGTATCAATGAGGAGGAATAAAACAGCATTTGAAAGAAATCTGTGGCATAGAAAGCATTTTTAAAAATGCATGGAAATGGCTAATTTATTGCTGAAAA
The DNA here is from genome assembly GCF_000327345.1 of Myotis davidii. Taxonomy (NCBI): domain Eukaryota; kingdom Metazoa; phylum Chordata; class Mammalia; order Chiroptera; family Vespertilionidae; genus Myotis; species Myotis davidii. Next base: position 13,977,622 of record NW_006383011.1, on the reverse strand, counting down.
TAATGCATGTCATCATTTATGACCACTTTTGCATATTTTTAAAAACAAGGAAATACAACTTTGTAACCTATTTAAGTTTTTATTGGGTTTTGCATACTTTCATGAGAATTATAAAAGTGTACATCTTATGGATTGTTGGTAAGAACATCTGATTGACATTAGGAAAGAAAGTATACTAGCTAACTTTCATAAAAATATTTGCATAAAAGTTTAGGAGTTGAACACTAAGAATGAGTCAAAGATGCAGCTATTGGCTTGCATTCCATTGTATCTACTTATTTCAGTGAAGTTTTGTTCACAGCTTTGACAGCCATTGAAATCTAGTATTGATATGATCTGTGAATTGCTTTTCTCAGTGTTACACAAAGGATCCTATGTAATAAAAGCCTAATATGCTCAGTGTCAGGTTGTCCGGTTGTCCGTTCACCCAATCAAAGCATACTAAGTGTCTGGTTGTCCATTCAACCAATCAAAGCATAATATGCTAATGATATGCTAAGGCCACTCAACTGCTCACTATGACATGTACTGACCACCAGGGGGCAGATGCTCCAACGGGTAGGTTAGCTTGCTGCTGGGGTCTGGCCAATTGGGACCGAGCGAGATGGGCCGGACATGCCCTGGAGCCGTCCCACAGTCCCTTTCCAGCTGGCCAACCTCCTGTGTTCCTCCCAAGCCCTGATTGTGCACCAATAGGGTCCCTTGACCTGGCCTGCGCCCTCTTGCAATTTGAGCTGAGGTGCCACCCTTCCCCCCTGCCGAGTGCAAATTTCGTGCACTGGGCCTCTAGTTAAGAATTAATGAAGCACATCCTATGACATTGATTTCTTTAAAGTCTTGTTATTATAACAAATGTAGTGAAAGTAAAATAGGCATTTTGTGCCATATAAAATGGCATATGAGGCAAGATGTAAATGTAAAAGCATACTATTCATTTTTATTTATACTTAATATTATTTTTGTGTATATTTTGTAGTGCACACATTTATACTGCAATTGCATGTGCATCTGCTTATAAATAAATGCAGTTATTTTGGGACAAGTTTTCTTTTTTTTGCTGATGGGGTGAGGAATCAAGACTATATTGTCCAATGCATAGGATGTTTTGCTTGGGAAGATAAGCCTGAGATTCTGAAGGGCTGCCAGGAGGAAATGGTAATAGATTTGTGCTGCGATGCTCTGGAAAGTAGGATTAATAATAATAATGGCCAACAATTATTGAACACTTCCTCTGCACCAGGCACCGCACCACGCACTTAACATTGATTATTTTATTTATTCCTCTCCTTTACCTTAGGAGACAGGTATCATTACCATCCTCATATCAGAGTGAAGGGGGCCCAGCTGAGTGAGCTCAGGTATTTTTGGATGGCCCCCTTTAGATTACAACCTGGAGTGGTAAGGTCAGAGGCTCTGAAAAACTTCTCTGTAGTTGTACAGAATACATTAGTCACAAGATGAGATCCCTACTCCTAGCATAACCATTAACCTCTACACATACCATGTCTGGGTAAAAAGAGACCATGTTCTTTAATGGCCAACCAAATCAAAAGGAAACGAAACTGAAGATGAACCTTTGATAAAAGGTGTGTTTTTTTAATGTAGAAAAAGAAGTTTGTGTTGGGCTATTTTGCAGCTCTCACTATTGGTTATTTGTTCTTTCAGCTTAGAGCATGCTACAGGATCCCTTTGGGGCTAGGGCGGATCTCAGTGTATCAGGATGTCAAAGTCTGAGTTTTCCTTCACACCAAACTATGAGAGGTGCTGCATTCCAGGTTTCTGGCATCCAGTTGCACAGTTTTTCGCCACTCATTCCTATTGGACATGAAAACAGTATACAGACCTTATGAAAAGGGTTTCTGGAGACAACTGTGAATTTGCCCTTCCCGCCATGGGGAAAGGTGGGAGCTGCTTCACTTGGGTTGAGAGAAGGACTTTAAGAAGACCAGGTGGCAAGATGCATGGCTGTCCCCTCCTGTTTGGGTGGCCCAGTGACCAGTATCTGACTTGGGCCCAAGCAAGAGGCTGGCTAAGGTGGCAATAGCTTAGCCGTGGTCGGCAAACTGCAGCTCGCAAGCCACATGTGGCTCTTTGGCCCCTTGAGTGTGGCTCTTCCACAAAATACCACGTGCAGGCACGCACGCACGTACAGTGCGATTAAAACTTCGTGGCCTGTGTGCAGAAGTCGGTATTTTGTGGAAGAGGCGGTATTTTGTGGAAGAGCCACATTCAAGGGGCCAAAGAGCCTCATGTGGCTCATGAGCCACGGTTTTCCGAGCCGCAGTTTGCCGACCACTGGAGTGGACTGCTATTTAGAAAGTAACCAGAGTCCTAGGACCTAGTCACAGTTCTGACCCAGCCTCTAACAAGAAAAGACTGGAAAATAACCTTGCTTCATATTTGTGTAGCATATATGACCCACAGAGTTATTTTAGAGTACCTCATCTGACTTCACAGTGATTTTCTAAGATGAGCAGAATTCTGATTTGCACCTTATAGAGAAGGGAGGCAATGCTCACAGAGAGTAAATGAATCACCCAAATGTCTAGACTTGAACAAGAAAGAATAACAGTTGATGCTTACCAGTGCCCTTACTTCCATAGTAGGCACCATCGTAAATGTCTTTCCTACAATAAAGTCATTTAATTTTGCCCACAACTCATGAGGCAGGTATTATTAGCTCTATTTTGTATATGAGGAAACTGAGGCTTAGAGAGTTTCAGTTAACTTGTCTTTTAGAAGGTGGAAGAAAAATATCTAGGCATTCTGGTTCCCATGTCTCTTGCTGATTTCTTTCCATTATACCACACTGGCCAACAAGGACTTTCAAAACCTAAAGATCTCTCCAGGTTAGACCTATGCTAACAGAGCGTTGCCAAGTGCTACTCTTTTGAGACCTTCCTGGATGCTGATATAAGAATAACTTTAATCAAACTATTAATTCGTGGTAAGCAGTTACTTTTAAATTACGTAGGGGAGTTGCAGAAGAGTTTATATTTAAACAGTTTGCACACCCTTCCCCAAACTCATTTCTAACATTAATTATTAAGAAAGCTACTTCTTAGGTATATTTCAGTTTAGCCTGTGTAGGTGCTCACAGGTCCTAAGTGGCAAACGTGAATGAAATGTCAACATTGTGCTCAGAACACTGGGTCCACTTGCATAGGCGTCACCCACACCCTACGCCTCTCCAGGTATGTGGTGCTGAGAGCAGGACGTACTGGGTGGGAGTCAGACATTCCTGCCTTCAGTTCTCGGTTCTATCAAATACAAAATCTCCGAGTTTCAAAAAAATCCTCATTTGTGAATCACGGAAAATACAGGCCTCACTGTTTTGGAAGACTGGAAGATGATGAATTGTGTGAATGAGATACCTAGTGTAGGGTCTGCCATTTAGTAAGTAGATGCTCAACAAGTACCATTTTCCCTCTCCTCCTGCCCCAAGATCATTCCTTAAGTCCAGTCTGTGAGTTTAGGCAATTCAGTCATCTCCAAACCTCAAGTTTCCCATCTGTAAAAAGGAGCCATCCATAAGTATCTCACAGGACTTTTAAAAGTCTACATAAGTTAATACATAGTGAAAGTACTTCCTAAATTATGATTCTGTTCCCTATCCCTACACCACCCAGCAATGCCTCAAGCGATTAGTAGGGCTTGTACTCATTTGCTGTTTTGAACTTTTAAAGTTCTCCCACTCTGACTCATCTCCTCCCTTTCTTACATCAGCTTGAAGGACATAGGGTCATTCTTTTTCTCTCCACTTCACTCAAGGCCCAAAGAAGCCTGGTTCCTTGCTTACAAGTTCTCACAAGCAGGGGAAGGGCTGAGACCTGGGTGTGTGGCTCTCCTGCAAGGAGAAGAGCTTCTCCTGGTGCCCTGCCCAGTGAATCTGTGTTCTGGTGGCTGTTGTGGTTTGACTCTTGTCTAGAGAGACTGCGCTGGGTGAGTTTTGTGAGAGAGGCTGCTGCCTAATTTCTTCCGATGCACGTCTCCCACACATCCTGCTCCCTCTTCCTAGCACTACTATCTTTGAATCCCCAACTCAGCACCTCTAGAACTAGACATTATTTGTGGGGTGTTTGGTGTGGGTGAGCTCATGATTAAACGGCAGCAGATTGTACAATATCTGCTGGAGATGAACAGTCTCTTCCTTAGAGCATTTGCTGCTGCAGTGTTCACATGCTCTAACACCCCAAGATATTTCTCTAAAAACAGCAGCTGCTACCCTCTACCACCCGAATAGAAAAGTTCAACCCGAACACGTTCCCATTGAGGGCCCCCTGTGTGGGAGCTGACCTGTGGCAGACCCTGTACTGTGACATAGATTTTGCTTCAGATTAGAGGTCAGTGGAATCACGTGGTGACTTCTGTCACTTCATTGCCCTCAGTCCTGAGCCAGCTGGACCGCATTCCTCCTGCAGCCGGGCCATGGAGAAGACAGAACACATCTTCCCAGATGGACAGACTGACTTTGGGAGCATTCGGCTAGAATACACCTGTGTTCACACCCATTGTGAAGGGTAAAGCAGAGGAGATGAATGAGGGCAGAGAGGAAAATAATGGGTCCCTCAATAAGTGTGGCAGAGGATTTGAGAACAGGTGCATGAGAGGTCTAGATCACAGCCAGGATCCTCTGGAAGAAAAACATGAATAGTTGAGGGCCTTTTTTGTGCCTGGCACTGGGGACATAGAGATGAAGAAAACCTGGTCCTGACCCTGGAGTGGCACAGAATGTGGTAATTGGAGTTGACACCCTCCCCCCTCTCATTGTCCAGCCTACCCCTGCTGCCCACTGTACTTCCCAGCCTCCGCTGGCCCATCTCTGCTTCAGAGTCTGCCTTCATCCCTACAGAGAGGCGGCTGATAGTTCCTGTATTCGCTCTAAATCTTAGTGTGTGGCCTCTCCAGGGATAACTGCAAATCTGAAAGGGCCTGGAAGGACAATACAGCCATAGAAAACTCCCAGCACGGGGGCTGCAGTGGTGGAAGCAGCAGCAGCAGTTTATTTTCCATGGGGGCTGTGATTCTCCTGACTCCCCTTCGGATCCTGCTCACTGAGCTGTCTTCCCTTCTGCCTGTGCCTGAGGCAGGCGCCCAGGATTTGTGATTTGCCTCTCCAATGCCCGCCGGGGGCTGCCTGCCTCCTAAGCCTCACCTCCACATGCGGGGCCTCTATGGCCCTGCTGGGGCTGGCTGTGCTCATCCGTGAGGGACCGAAGTGGCAGGGGTTCATCCTTCCATTCCTTTAGTTCCAGGAGTTGAGCTTTGGAGAGTAATTGGTAGCTGGTTTAATGTGCCCATAGGATCTCAGCTGGAATCCTGGAGAGGAGCCTGATCTGGGAAATAGTGATCTACAAGATGCTGGATCCTCCTATCTCGGGGAGGGGCTTTCTCCTTCCATACTGGGTCTGAATATGCTGAACTCAGGACAGACAGTGACACTGGGAGTCCCAGGTGATGAAGATGACAATTAGACACAAGGCTTAAAGAGGTCCTCGAGGATGTAGAGTCCATTTTCCTCATGTGACTAACCTCATGAAACATATTCTGTTATTTCCATTTTGCAGATGACGAAACCGAGACTTAAAGGGTTTAGTCCATCATTGTCTGGGGCTGATACTAGCAACGAGGAAGAAATTGGGCTGATTTTACACAGCTAATCTGAGACTCCTTTCTCTCTGAGCCTTCTCTAGACCTGTCCTTATATCTGATTTCTGTTGATGACAGAGACAGATCTCATTTCAAAATAATTGAGCTGAGGATACACCTACCTCATAAGAAGGTATAGCCTGAGAAAATATAATTCAGAGACTCTGCAGGTGGGTGGAGTAGATGGTTACCTATATGCTATATGAGTGGCTCCTGTAGGGACTTATCTCTCTCAGAGCCCCTTGCCTGGGAGTCTATCATGTTCAGTTCTCGGGCTTAGCATTGCTCTTTCCAGGCTTCATTTTTAAAAATACAAAATCCCCTGGAAAGAATATCAAGACCTGAACATATTGATGTGAGTTAATGGATCAAATAATTATCTTGCAGATGGAAAGGACCTGGTCTTCTTGCAGGAGAAGGCACACTGGGCAAGTTAGAGGAACAAGGACGAGAGGTTACTGGCATAAAAATGTCACCTTCTTTCAGATCAGGCCCTCCGACGAGAGGAGGTCCTGCCCTCCTTGAACTGACATGCTCAGGCTAAAATCTCATCCTGAACTTTAGTGTTCCAGAAGGGAAATCTGGCCATATTTTCCTGGAGTTGACAATGGCAGGCAAAGTTGGCTGTGCTAGATAGATTACTGATAAAAGAAGCAATCATATAATTTCCATTGTGCCCTAACATCCTTGTAGTCATGACAACATGTTTAGATACTTATAATGCTGACAACCAGGGAGGTGGCTAATAATTTCTTCCCAATCATCACAGTCCCTGTGTAAGATGACTTCTGGCCCAGACTGAATTCTTGATGAGTGCTGTCTGCAGGATGATTCTGTGTGGAAAACACTGGGGTTTATGAGATGTGAGTGGGCAACAATCGCTGCAGTCACTTGGTCCATGTCTGACATAGAGGTGAATCATATACCAGTGATAGTTGTGCAGAAATGTGTTTCCCATTACCTTTCTATTTCTCCAGATGCCACCATTAATGTACCCCTGCATTATGGCCACTTCCTCTGAGCAGGACTCCCTTGAGTGTGTCTATACCCTGCCAGTAGTCAATCCACAACCCAATTCACTGTCACCTTGCCACTCTTCTATTCAAGAATCTCTATGGCTTTCTCTTTCCTACTGAATTAGACCTAAACGCCTCTGCCTTAATGTTTTTCCAATCTTACTAAACCCAACCTATCCAAATATAGTCATATTTCTTTCTCTCCAGTGCACACCTTTAAAAAAATCTTTATTGTTGAAAACACTACATATGTCCCATTTTTATCCCCTCCAGCCTGCCTCCACCCCAGGTCTTCACCACCCTATTGTCTCTGTCCCCGGGTTATGCATATATGCATATCTTTTTAGTTGGGACCCAGTTTCTCCCCATCCTCTGCCTATTCCATAATGGTTCTTTCACATTTTTGTTTTTACTCAACTATTTTTTCCACAGGAAGTTTCTCCTTCCTTACTATCTTTTTAAATTTTGCCTATCCTTCAAATTGCAGCTAAGTTCACTTTATTACCAAGAAGCTTTTTCTGATGAGTCCAGCCAAGGCGTTGGGTTAGTACTCTTGTCTATTACCAGTACCACACAGCTCTAAAGATGTGTTATTATTTTCAGGGGTTAATGGTTGATAGTCTTTTCCCCCCAGAAGACTGTGTTCCTTGAGGTGATCCAGAACTGTCTACAGGTGTCTGCTGTATCTCTCACAAGGCCCTCCATCCTTTCTCAACCACCCTTTCTAAGGCATCACTCTCCGCCTTATTTGCTTTATTAGGGACTTATACCACTTTCACCACATGACATTATCTAGCATTATTTATCTCCTCAAACAGTAAGCTCCATAAGGGTAGGGGCTCCATTTGCCTTGTCATCTTTTGTACACCCAACATCCACAACAAAGCCTCAGATGTACTATGACTTCAATAAATGAATGTTGACTGAACAAATGAGTTTGCATTCATTGGCCAATTCACGTCCAAAATGGTGCAGAAATGGGGAGGCATCAACCCTTTCCACCATGTGTGTGGCTGCCATAACATATAAAATTTAACTCCAGTATATATCTTTTCCAAGCCACCATAGAAAGTGTTGCTGAATAATGTTTCAGAGTAATACCGTCTGTAGGGCACTGCACATTCCTTTCAGAAGAGCCCACTGACCAGGGACCACAGGCAAGGCTAGCTTACTTCTACAAAATGCATATATTCTCTTACTGTGCTGCTTACTCTTTGGATTGCTGTGAGGTTTAAATGCAATAAAGTATGATTTAAAAAAAGCATTAAATTGTAAATCAACATAAACATGGGAAGCATTAGCTAACCAGCTGGCAGTGTGAAGAACTGAACTTTATTTTGATGGAGATGGTAAGAGAGATTGTGGACCACAAGGTTGGAAATAACACTACAGGGAAGTTAGGAGCCCTCCATTTGAACTCTGCAGGATAATGTACTATTGTTTGTTGGAAGGATGTTTATGGATATCTCAGGATTTCAGTAAGAAGGATGCCTTTGTCCTTAGAAAAATACAAATGATGTATTTCCATGTTTGAATGCTGAGGAGTGAATCCTATCCAAAAGAAACAGTTAAAGAGGCCTTCAAAAAACTTATAAATATTGGAAAGGGAAGGAGATACCACCATCATCACCATGATTATCATTATTGAATTAATCCCTACAACAGTCTCAAAAGGTAGGTATTATTATTCCTTTAAGAAGAGGAGAGAACTAAGGTACAAAGAAATGAAGTTCCTTACAGGGGCTCCCTTAGCTAATAAATCACAGGGCCAGGAATTTAATAAGAATTGCTAACATTTACTGAGAATTTTCTAAATGTCAGTCATCCTTCCAAGTACTTCATTTAATACAAGTACTTCATTTAATACAAGGATGCAGACAGTGCTATTCCCAAGTTAAAGAAAGTAAGACTGAGACTTAGAGAAGTTAAGCCAATTATCCAAAGTCACACAATTAGCAAGGGCAGAAGCTGACACCTGGCCCAGACAGGTGGCAGTGGAACCCGTGTGCTTCCTTGCTACTGTATACTACCTCCCCTGTCCCTGCCCTTCGTGCCTTTGCCATACAATGTCCAACAAATGCTTTTATAACAAGAAAAGTTACTTTCATTATCCCCACAAACCAAATGAAAGAGGAATGAAGGAAAGACAGAATAGAATTTAGGGGCAGGAAAGAAATAGCCTGAATTGCTGAGTTGAGTCCCAGTGAAAGAATGTCCAGGAATTATCCCCAACTGGAGAAAGCAGAGGGCGTGGTTGCCCTTAGCAGATATCCTAAGGAGGTCTGACAGGCCCACATGTGAGTGGAAGGTCATTATCAGTTAGATGGAGCCTATCAGTATGTGTGAAGCATTTGCTAAGATGGGATTATGGTTTATTGAGTAGCAAAAAGTAACATCAAGCTACCTGAGAATTACATTGACAGGATGCAAAGGCAAGAAAATATTGTATGAACCTTATTTATAGATCAATAGGTAATCTTTCATACACAAAAGGTCAGCTTCAGGAAGGTGGAGTGATAAAGAGAGAAACATTGCCTGCAAGTACAATATTGATGAAAAAAAAATTCATCCAGGTGAATTCCTTGATATATATTTCTTTAGTCAAAGTACATTTCTTTATTCATGAGTGTTTTCCCAACCACTTTGGGTTCCTCAGTGAAGTATGAAGGCAGTAATGAAGAATACTGATTTCTGGTTGTCTTGAACACTGTGCCATAAAATGATCAACATCAAATGGAAGAAAAACATTTCTCAGTGTGTGTGTGCAGCAATTGGATGCTCAAGTCAAATGACAACTCACCCCTACGCCTTCTAGTTTCCTGCTTTGGTGGCTGTAATGATAGGCATTTATCCTGGCTTAAGGAAATAAACAACTCCTCAGTTCTACTGGTCCCTCTGATTTCTTCATCCATTTTGTGTGTGTGTGTTGTGTGTGTGTGTTTTTTTCTTTTCTTTTAGCATGTACTTCATCATCCAAAAGAATATCTGAAATCGTTACCGTCTACCTCTGCCTGGTTGCTGGCTGGTAAAGTTATTTATGACTTCTGCTCAGACACTAAGTGTGGAAGGAAGCTTACCTGGGCTTTGTTTCCATGATATAAGCTTTCAGAGTAGAGGACCAACCATGAATTTAGGTGATTCCTCATTGCAGTTGGGAAAATATTTCTGAATCTTGAATAGAGATATTGCTAATGTCTTTGGATTCTTAGGGTCACTGGATGCCACATCCTGGGGAGGAGTATGCAGGTGGGAAAGGCCCACCTTGGGAAATAAGTGAAAAAGGCTTAAGATGAACAACCCTTTGTCTCACCTTCCTGATGCAGATTTGCGCGGCAGTGGATGTGACAGACTTTTGGACACTGTAGAATTATGTAAGGATTTTTTTTTTTGGAGCAGTCATGGAAGAATCTTTGACAATGACAGAACTCCAAACTGCTTACTAATTCTTTTCTCTTCCCAGTTAGAAAGCACTTTTAAATGCTCTGTGAAGAATATTCTCCTCTCAGGAAAGGATGGAGCTGGAGTCGGTCACCTCCAGCTTTGTCTGAATGTGATAGGGAGCCAGATGGGAATGGGGACTACTCAACACCTCAGTGTGAGAAAAGGACACTAAGGAGAGGCTGGACATGATGACAGATGACATAGATTTCAGCCTCTTCCAGAGTCAAAGTCACACCTTTGTCCTCTGAGTTCTGCCAAAGTTTCCTCTTCTTCTATGCCCACATCCTCCCTAGATCCTCCCCAGACCCAAGCCCCTAAAGAAAAGGCCAAGGGTCCTTGCTAATAAGAATGAATGGTGCTGGTCACAAGTGGGGGTCAATATTGGGGTCAAATTCTGCATCAATGATTGTTTTTTGAAAATGTTATTTTGCAATGATTCTTTTTAATTTTTATTAATTCCTCACCTAAGAATATGTTTTTATTGGTTTAGAAAGAGGGAGGGGGGAAGGGAGAGAGAGAGAGAGAGAGAGAGAGAGAGAGAGAGAGATATCAGTTGCTTCCTATAGACACCCTGATCAGGGGTTGAGCCTGCAACTAGGTATGTGCCCTGACCAGGAACTGAACCCACAGCCTTTTAGTGGATGGGAAGACACTCCAACTAACTGAGCCACCTGGCCAAGGCTGCAATGATTCTTCATCTCTTTATTCATCTGCTCCCAGTCTACCATTTTCACTGTTATTCATGCTGTTATTATGGGCCATGGAATATGTGTGTGAGGGGGTGGTTTTCTTCTTGGGTTTATCCTCTATAGCAGTGCTTTTCACTAGCCATATGTGATAGTATGTAAACTGGGGTGCCCCTTTGCATGTCCTAGGGTACTCTTGCTGTTATTGAAGGGTCTGTGCCTCCCAGATTTCAATCAGACTTTTCTAGGAGAAAAGAGAGAAGGAGAGAGGGATAGTAGTTGGGAAGTAAAGGAGGAGGGAAAGTGAAATGAAAGAAACTGGGTAATAGGCACTAATTTATATTTGTATAGTTCTTTACAGTTTGTATACTGAAAAACAATTTTGCAAATTTTTTTTGCAGGCATAGTCTTATTTGGTTTTCACAACCACCCAATTTACAGATAAGGAAACAAAGTTGTAGAAAAGGTAATAGGCAGTCTAGCTAATAAATATCTGGAATCTAGTCCTTCTGAGTATGTATATATGGTTTTTTTTTCCTTTTCTATACTGCTTAGGCATGTCCCAAAGTTCTCATTTTGAACTCATTCCAAACACTCTAGGTAAAAGCTAAAGGTCTTAGCTGTTCAATACTTAACTATTCAACACTTATAGCAAGTTCCCTGAGGATGGACTTGTAGACTTCAGTTGATCAGAAATAATCATTCTACAAATAATAGTATATTTTAAAATGTTTTTTGAGAATTTTTTAGTATAAAATATTTTGTAAAAAGCGTTTTCATATATAAATCTCACTTGAGACTCATGAGAGCCATGTACATCCCAGAAGTGCAGTGACTGGCCCAAGAGTAAGTGGTATGGTCAGGATTAAGCCCTAGATGTTCTGAGTCTAAGACCCATACCTTATTTGTTAATCCACATTTCCTCCACTTCTGTGCCTAATCTAGGCTAGCCTCTGCAGAGAGTATAGAAAAGTCCATTTAGGGAGCCAAGACTCCAAACTCTGAAACTAGAAGTGACCATAACCCTAACTCTGAGCAGGACTGCCTACATAATTGAGGGGGTTCAGTGCAACATGAAAATGCAGGCCCCCTTGTTCACAAATGTTTCTTTTAAGACAAAGCAGCAGAGAACTAAACCTAGTCTGAGGTACTCAGGGTGTGGGGCCCTTTTGAGCACAGGGCCCTGTGCAGCTGCACAGGTTTTGTGCCAACCAAGCAAGTCCTCCAACTGACAACTCATAAGTGGATGACCTTGTTTTGTTTGTTTGTTTGTTTTTTTCCCAGATCCAGGTCATATGAACTCTCTTCTGTGAAATTGTTTATTCCTTCAGTCAGTCTCCATTCACTATGGCCTACTGTTCCTTAGTATCCCTACTAACTCCAGTTCTTATAGATCAAAATTTAGGGACAGAGACATAACATCAATAGTAGCTAATATGTATTGAGCATTTACTATGTGACAGATACTGTGCAAAACTTTGTGCGTGCTTTAAATTGATTGCCAGCATGGCCTCAATTCTGTCATTCCCTGTGTTCACATACCTGGTGTTGTGACTTCAGCTTTTCCCATCAAGAAGAAGATCTGTTTCTACCCCTTTTGAACCTGGGCTGGTCTTGAATTGCTTTGGCTCATAAAATTCACCAGAAGAGATGGTGTACTAGTTCAGGGGTTAAGTCTCAAGAGGCTTGAAAGCTTCAGCTCTCTCTCCTGGAATCCTAGGCTGCCATGAGGACGACCCTGGGCTAGCCTGCTGGAAATGAGCACCACTCGGAGGAGAGCTGTCATTTCAACTGAGACCATCCAGATCAGCCAGCCTCCCGCTGACCTGCCAACTATCTGCAGAGGCATGAGTGAGCTAAGCTGAAGTCGGGAAAACGAGAGTCCTGTCAGCAGCACCATTCCTCTGATCAACTCACAGGTGAGAGAGGATAAATAGTTGTTGCTTTAAAGCTCTTTCTTATAGGGTATTTGGTTACGTATCATGATTATTTGATAAGTAACAGATTTATTATTTCTGTTCTCTCAACAAGAAAACAAGCTTGTTTGAGAAAAATAATGGGCCTAGAAAAATTTGCTCCGTAGCCCACTTTCTTGTCTGTTATTTTGTGGGGCCACGTCATAGCATCCAGGGCTCTGTCAAGCCCTTGGCTAATTTAAATGCTATTTAAGTAGAAGAAGCAGTATTTTTGCTGATGGGGGCAAGCCTGAAGGCTGGAGCTCAAACACCAGGTATCTCTGCTGATCAATATCATGTCTATTATTAACCAAAACTTACAAAAATTAAACACTGTAATCTGTCAAAGAAAAAATGCAGAACAGAGGAGATGATGTCTTTGAGGTCGAGGTTGCAAGGTAAATGCCAGCAGAAATTTTGGCTGCATCACATTAACACTAAATTAAGACTGAGTTTGACAAGAGGTCTATGTGACAGCCCATTAATGCAAATGGCATTCATTGAGATGTCTGTTTTAGTAAATGAAAACAATGCAATTATATTAGTGAAATTCACTCATTAAACTCAACTAAAGTTCACCAGCAAGTGTCTCTCCATCTCCACTTCTGCCTCACATCTTTGATAAAAAGCAACTGCTTCCCAGAGTAGCAAGTGGACATTTTGCTAAAAGAGTATTACACACACTTTGATCATAGAGGGGGCACCAGAATTCAGGAGTTCTTACAAATATCGGAGGTTGGGCAGGTTCTGGAAGGCATCACGGTCGATGTACAGCAGGTTGTTGGCCTTTTCAATTCTTCTGTAAAAGAACATGAACATAATCTCAACAGTAAGGAACATTGTAGTATTTTTCACATTATGCAGAATATATCAAAGTCATCCATCCATTTATACATCTATTGTTTCAATAAAAATTGAGCACACATGTAGTGCCTTTTACTATGTTAATCCACACAAACTAAATATTAACTCTGTCCTGTTTAACACTCATCACCAAAGTCCTCCTGGTAAGTACATCAGAGGCAAACAAAGCCCAGGCTGGGTGGGTCATTTTCACCCTGAGCACAGCTGAGTCTTTTACTAGTAAGGATCTCCCAGGGTGTGAGGATGCTAAGAAGATAGGGATGAGACCAATATGGGGAATGGAGCTTTTGTATGGTCAGCAGACAAAAGATAAGGGGATGGAAAACAACAAAATGGGGTGGAGAACAAAAGAGTGAAGAGGCAAAGGAAGACAAAGATTGGGGGCAAACAGTGGGCATCTCTGCTTTTAACCCTGAAATCTGAGCAGACAGTAGCTGCAGATAAGCCAGTGATTCTCTTCCTGCTATAGACTGAGGCTGCTCCCTTGCGGCTGGTGGGAGGTGGTGACTTCTCCAGGTTGGCCCATGCCATGTCCTGATCAGTAGTTTGGAGGTGAGCGTGTTCGCATTTGTATTCCAACAGAGAAGTTGCCATTTCCTCATCTTGCTGGATCAATGTATATTTGCAGAGATGCTCTGTGTTAATTACTTCCTCCCTGTTTCATTAGCTTTTATGTTGTAGTAACATGTAGCTACCAGATCCAAGTACCAGGTAATTGATCATTTTAAGTACAGTCAGTGCTACATGGGGGTGAGCACCTCTCCATGAAGGAAAGAGCTGTCCCATTAGCTCTACTACCCATTGCATAGGGGGATGTCTGCTTGACCCTGCTCAGAGGGCTGACTACTGTGTGGTTCATTTCTCTGATATTTCCTGTGGGTTCTGAGACTCCAATCATGTCTCCTATTCCCAATAGGGGAAGGAGAGGCCAAGCAGAGAGAGGAGAAAGGATGGAGCAGGAGGGCAATGGGAAGAGGGAGGGAAGGCAGCAGTTGCAGAGGATTGATGAAAATGAAGGAGAAAGAGGTGGGGGGCCAAGTGGGTGGTAGGAAGGAAAAGGGAGGGAGAGTCTACCAATGTGGACAGACTGAGTGTCTGTCTTTCCTAAACAAAGTGTGTGTATATGTGTGTGTGTATTACATGCTGGTCATTAGAGACCATATATGTATGTATATGTTTATTCCCTACTGATACTTGGAAAATACTTAATACTTTTTAAAAAGATACAAGAGTCGAGAGATTTATGTTCAAGTTCTTATCCTCCTGTGGATTTTGCTGGGTGACTCTAGCCAAGCCTCATAACTTCTCTGTGCCTTTCATCACTCATCTGTAAAATTAGAAAAGTGATTAATTGGCTCTCTTAACTGTGTTTCATGAAAATTTTGTGATATGTTAATGTATATGCCACAGAAGAAACCTTTGCAGTGACATTAGTTGAGAGCCGTTTAATATAATATCTTTCTTGGAGATTCCAAGTGTATATCCTCATATTACAGGTTCTGAGAAGTTTTCCTATAGTAAGTGAATCTAGATTGATTTTCCTAATGTTTCCTAGTCTTATTTGACCATATAATCTCCCATTCTTTTTTAAACACAAAAAATTCCTGAGTGTTTAATGATATGCAGCCTACTTTGGAAAATTCTGGACTAGACCATTTCTAAAGTGTCTGCTAGCCCATGATTCTATGAAGTAATTTATGGTCATTATATGAAACAGAAGTGGATCTGTGTGAGTACTGACATATTGTAATCGAGAATGTCAACAAGAGAAAGGAAATTTGATTGGAAGAGTAGGGGAAGCAAGAATCATTGACACACTCACGCCAGTTGATGTGTTAGATCTAATTTACATTTATCATATCATACATTTGTCACAGTGATATTATGAGGCATGCAATTATATTGTTCCCATTTTATACATAAGAAAACTAAGACTCAGAATGATTTTGTATCTTGGCCAAAGTTTTTTGTGTGATTATATGACATAGGCAAGTATTCAGACTAGGACTACTCATCTTCAACTATTGGCTTTTGACTGTGGAATAACATTGAATAAGAGGATGAGGTGGAGATACTTGCTGGCAGTCTCAGAGCCAAGTTCTTGGGTTTACTATGCAAACAACTCTGGGAGTAGGGGAAATGGGGTATGACTAGGTTCTGGATTGGTGCCTGGACACAGGCAGAGTGCCCTTTGGGCTGACTTTCATCTTAAAATGAAATTGTAGGGATATGAGGACAGAGCAGAGCTGGGAATAGAAGCAGACTTTCAGGTGATGGTCAAGAATAGTCATGAGCAAACCCCATAGGTTCTTGCTTACATTTCATGTAATTTGGGCAGATTGGAGAACACATTTGCCTCTATCACTTCCAAGACATCATTCTGTGAGATCTCTCTGTGAAGAAAGATGTATAATTCCAGTCAGTTCAGTTATACTCCATAAATGGACTCAGGCTTAGCATAGAGGCTGGTGGTTAGGATGATTCATGAGACTCACAGAACACTTTTCTACCCTCCATGAAGTCAGCTGTAATAAAACGAAAATATTAGATGCTAATACTTGCAGAACAATGGGAGAACAAACCCAAGGCGATTCCTCACTTTACAGGCTTTTCAATCAATAGATACTGAGTCTG